>NW_006771500.1:428248-429060 GCF_000442215.2 Lipotes vexillifer | reverse complement strand
GGAAAGAAAAGAGGGTGGGATTTTTTACTCAGCAAAACCTTTAGCCATTTTTCAGTTTCTAAGACTGTAGTCTGTTTTGAGTATTTCCATGCAGATCTCAAAACCCCTTGTAAAGTGGATAGCTATGTTTAAGTACTCTATAATCTATAACTCATTACCTTAAGGAAAAAGAGAATCACCACTGAACACTTGAAGCTAATTAAAGAAAAAACAAGAGTTTCAATATTTCAATTTTAGAAAAGTAGTCAGAACAGAAGAGGGCAGGGTGTGAACGTGTGTTTTTAGTGGGCAGTTTGTGATCAGCAGGTAGCCCACTGCCCCCAGAAGAAAGGTGATTTGTGATAGCACTCATTTTCACAGTGGTCCCTTGACAGTCATCCATGGTCTAGAAAGACTCATTTGATCTTTCAAAATTTACTTGAGTCAAATGCCCGCTGATTAGAGATTTCTGGATCACAGACCATAACCCCAAAGCCTCAATATTTAACTAGGTAACTTAGCAATGATGACTGACATTTCAGTTCCTATATTATTACATTCACTGAATAGATACCAATTGCAGCAAGACGCCTCACTTGAGTCTACATTTCTTAGAAACTAAACCAATAAACATAAAAGAAATGTAAAGTTAGAGTGACCACCCTGCTACTGTATACAGAATCCAGGGCTCTGGGTTTAGGGCATGATAAAGACCACGTGTACTATTGCCATGGAAGCATTGTGGAGTCAAATTGAGGACCCAGGCACCTTGTAATTTAAATGTAGTTTTAAAGTATATATATATATATATATATATATAATTTTTTTTTTTT
>NW_006771500.1:421289-428029 GCF_000442215.2 Lipotes vexillifer | reverse complement strand
GTGTCCCCTGCATCGGCAGGCGGACTCTCAACCACTGCGCCACCAGGGAAGCCCTAAAGTATATTCTTAATCTTTGTTTTCAAAAGTTGCTTTTTAAGGGCTATAGGTTTTCTTGTTGAATATGAAAATCAAGGGACCATCATACATTTATCTGTGACCAATAAAAACATATTCCAAGTATGCAGATACATATCAGAAGAAAGAAATCAGAAAAACAAATGGCATGAACTGAAAATACACTTATCAGATATCTTGGTTTTGAGATAAGCATGTTAATTTTTACTCTGTGATTATGGTCTTAGAAGTAGACACACCAAGAATATTGGATAACTTTGCCCATTATTACATATATTTTTTCTTCTATTTCCCCTTGCATAGTACTTGCTAGACTAAATAAAAGTATGTATATTAGTATGGTGTATAAGGTATGACATCGTACAAATTAATCCTGTGTAAGCAATATTTAATCATTTCTTATAAACCAGTCAGTTCTAGTTACTGTATTTCATTGTTTCTAAGACACACATTTTTGTTGTTGTTGTTTTTCCACATTTTGACACTGCTGAAATTGACTCTCCTCTTATAATCAATGGCAAGACAGTTTGTATTTTCTCCTGTTAAGTCACCTGGGAGGGTACTATCTACATTCTCTGCTTTAGGTCTTTGACCGCATAGATCTTATCAATTGAAACTCTAACCAAAGCAAGGACTGTGGGTCAGATTCTTAGAGAGAACTTTTTGCTTCCTCCCCTGACCCAGATTGAGACATGCATCTTCCCTTGAAGACCATTTCTGGTGGGTGGTTTGGTGTTTTATTTACCTTGTAGCCCTTTGGCATTCCAGCTTTATAAGGAGATCATTTGGGCTGTTTCTTTCTGCTTATTTGTTTTGTTATATAAAATAATGGTAAACCTTTCAATCATCGTTGCCTTAGATAAAATAAAAAAATGATAATTTAGATTCTCCTGCTTCACAACCTGAGATCATAGCCCAGAATGAGGCTAATGTTTACTTGTCCCCTCTCTTGAGTCAGGTGAAAAATGATAGTGTGAGAAAGATTTCTGAGGCAATGCTTCAGATACAAAACCAGTGGCTTGCAAGCAACTTTGAAGTACCTTAAACATGAAAATTGATAGGCTAATTAAAAATTTAATTTATTATGTAAAGCTGTTTTATTCTGGGTGGCATTTTTTTTTTTTTTTTTTTTTGCGATATGTGGGCCTCTCACTGTCGTGGCCTTTTCCCGTTGCCGGACGCGCAAGCTCAGCGGCCATGGCTCACGGGCCCAGCCGCTCCGCGGCATGTGGGATCCTCCCGGACCGGGGAGGATACGAACCCGTATCCCCTGCATCGGCAGGCGGACTCTCAACCACTGCGCCACTGGGTGGCATTTTGATAACAGTTCTTCTAGCATAGTTTGGTGAAATGCTATTACTGAACATGTGATACACATAAATTAGTGTAAATTAGCCAGGTTTTGAAATATAAGTATATGCTGGCAGACATATTTTTGCATAAGTGAAGAATACTGGAATACTTTTAAGTTACTAAC
Source organism: Lipotes vexillifer (assembly GCF_000442215.2). Lineage (NCBI taxonomy): Eukaryota > Metazoa > Chordata > Mammalia > Artiodactyla > Lipotidae > Lipotes > Lipotes vexillifer. The sequence continues at coordinate 426,477 of NW_006771500.1, read as the reverse complement.
TAATCTCTCAAGTGACACCAAAAGCTATGAGCAGAAGGGCCAGGGATTGGGGCTGTGAGCCCTCTCTTTCCAAGGACTCTATAACAGTCTTACCTTTTTGTTTCTTAATGCAGCCTTCCTCAAATTCTTTGGTCTTTGTTTTCCTTTATACTCTTAAAAATTATTAGTTATTAGTTAATTTTAAAAAATAAACCCATCACCTGTTAACAAAAATAGTACTTTTTTATGGAAAGTACTATATTTTTCAAAGCAAAGACTTTTTTTTTTTTTTTTTTTTTTTTTTGAAGAAAGGCACTGTTTTACATTTTTGCCCATCACTTTAATGTCTGGCTGAGTAGAAGATGACTAGACTTGCATTCAGGCAGACCTCGTTTTACCGCACCTCCCTTTTCTGCACTTGACAGACTTTGTGTCTTTTACAAATTGACGTTTGTGGCAAACCTGCATTGAGCAAGTCTATTGGTGCCATTTTTCTAGCAGCATTTCCGTACTTCCTGTCTTTGTGTCACATTTTCATAATTCTCGCACTATTTCAAAATGTTTCCTTATCATTATATTTGTTATAGTGATCTGTGATCAGTGATCTTTGATGTGATTATTGTGATTGTTTTGGGGCATCATGAACTGTGTCCATATAGGATGGTGTGTGTGTTCTGACTGCTCCACTCACTGGCCATTCCCCCATCTCTCTCCCTCTTCTCGGGCCTCCCTGTTTTCTGAGGCAATGCTGAAATTAGGCTAATTAATGGTCTCTAAGTGTTCAAGTGAAAGGAAGAGTCCCACATCCCTCACTTTAAATCAAAAGCTAGAAATAATTAAGCTTAGTGAGGAAGGTATGTCGAAAGCCCAGATAGGCTGAAAGTTGGCCAAGTAGTCACTACAAAGGAAAAGTTCTTGAAGGAAATTAAAAGCGCTACTCCAGTGAACACATGAATGATAAAAAAGCAGAATAGCCTTATTGCTGACACAGAGACAGTTTTAGTTGTCTGGATAGAAGACCAAAGCAGCCACAACATTCCCTTAGGCCAAAGCCTGATCCATAGCCAGGCCCTAACTCTCTTCAGTTCTAGGAACAGTGAAAGAGGTGAGGAAGCTGCCGAAGAAGAGTCTGAAGCTAGCAGAGGTTTAAGGAGGTTTAAGGAAAGACTCCATCTCAGTAACATCAAAGTGCAAAGTGAAGCAGCAAGTGCTGATGCAGGAGTTGCAGCAAGTTCTCCAGAAGGTCTATAGATAAGATAATAAAAGTGGCTACACTAAATAACAGATTTTCAGTGTAGATGAAACAGCCTTCTTTGGGAGGAAAATGCTATCTAGGACTTTCCCAGCTGGAGGGGAGAAGTCAGTGCCCAGCTTCAAAGTTTCAAAGGACACGCTAACTTTTGTTAGGGGCTAATGCAGCTGGTCACATGAAGTTGAAGCCAAAGCATCCAAGACTGGATGCTGCAGACATGATGGAAACATATAGGCAGACTCCCTACCCCCTTGGAACCTAAAGTGGCAAAGTAGGAGATTAAAAGTAGAATTGAATACAGTTTAGGTTGTAGAAATAAAATCACTGACTGTAACTGGCTTCATACCTACACAACAGTCAAAGAAAGCCAAAGCCAAAATAACAGCAAAAATACAACAAAAACAGCAGCCGCACGAATATCAGCTCACATCTGTCATGTTACTAACCATTAACTGTTCATTTGATTGATTGGTTGTTTGTTTTTCAGGGTAGGTAGCTGATTTGTCTACATTTAAACCCCACCCCACCCCCAATTCTCCTGAAAGTTGGAAAGCTCTGCTTTGTCACCCATCCCGTAGAGGCATCCATGCTCCTGGGTGCTGAGTGGCCCTGAGAGAATAAAGTTAAGAGAAGTAACTTGAGCTTTGAGTTGTTATTTAATAAATCTTGAGTCCTCTAATGTGCCCAACTGAGAATAATAATTCTTTCTGAACTTGAAGGAATCATGTGTGTCAACGTCTGTGATATGCTCAGCATTGTTTGCTTTTGATTGTAATTTACCAGGCACTCTACTTGAGTGGCTAATGGGGTCAAACACTGGAGTTGAAGTCACAAATCCACAGCTTTCAAGCTGAATGACAAACTTTGACCCACGTTTTGTTAATGTTTTTATAAGATCATACCCACAATCGTTATTTGCATTCCAAGCATTATTTGGCACTGAACATTACGTGATTTTCAAATTTCTAGCCAATTTTCCCTTGAAGGTCATGTAATCAAAAAAGCCAAGAGCTGGCAAGGAGAGGGGGACTTGGATGGAAAAGATGAAAGAAAAAGAAAAAAAAGTAAAAGAAAAACATGGACTCTTGTAGATATCAAGGAAAAGATTGAGCTACTGATGAATGGTTGGTGTTTTTAAAGGGAAAGAAGATGAATTATTAACCTACCTATTCTGGCAAATAATGACGTTTACAAAAGTGCTTATACAACCTCCGTGACTATGAAAAGTACTCCTCGTGGTCAAGTACTTTCCAGTATCTTTCAAAACTATTATCTTTGACAGAAGAAGCATTCTGCTGCCATGACTGGTGACTTTCTGGATTTAACAAAGAATTCGCAAATGAATGTTCTTACATATTCTACGGACTTCATAGCACTGAATGTAAATAATCTTTAAGCTTCTGCATCCTAATCTATTTCAAGGGTGAGGTTACCAAATTCTTCTGTGTAAGGAATTTTTAGAATCCTTATAAATAGTGCTATTAATTTATAAAATTTCCTTTTGTTTAATGAAAGACTCAGACTCACGAAATAATCAGTATGAAAAAAGGCACAGTTGGTCTTCATTATTCGTGGGAACCAGATTTGTAAATTTATCCCACTTGCTAAAATTTATTTGGTACCCAGGATCAACACTCACGGTGTTTTTATGGTCATTTGAAGATGTGCAGAGCAGCAAAAAGTTTGAGTCACCAAACACATACCCCCCAGATGAGGTTGAGCGCGTGATGCTTTGCCTTCTTGTTTCAGTTCTTGTACTATCAACTAATGTCCTTTCTTTGGTTTATTTAGGGTTACAGGTTTTGTTTGATCGTGCTTTTCACTGTTTAAAATGGCCCTCAAGTGTAGTGCTGAAGTGTTGTCTAGTGTTTCTATGTGAAAGAAATCTATAATGTGCCTTATGGAAAAAATATGGAAAAGTGAAGATAAGCTTTGTTCAGGCATGACTTAGAGCACTGTTGGTTTTGAGTTCAATGTTAATGAATCAACAATATATATTAAATATGGCGTCTTTAGAGAAAAATAGATATAAAACAAGGTTATCTATTGATCAGCTGGTGAAAATGTTGTGACCAGACAGGAACCTAACCATATATTTCCTCTAGGAGCAGTGACTCAGTATTCCCTAATTCAGTGTTCATGGTGACTGAATAGAATAGAATTACTTAAAATAACAAGATTCAATTCTATCTTGTTTTATGGTCGCTGCCATTGAACGGGACCCAGTCTCTTGGTTAAGTTTATGTCTCTCCCACTGATGTAAAAAATAATGTGCATGGGTATCAAAAGTAACTGTTACCAGTGTATGAGCCAACTGTCTTAATTTGAAGAGTTGTGTTAGTCTATTGTCAGCCTTTATGGATTCAAAGACATTAGTTCTTACTCAACTCAACCGATAAGTGTAAAACTTTCTAAGGAATTTGGAAAAAGCTCTGATCCTGTTTTCATTAATTTAATGAGTCCATGAGTGACTAGTAGACTCGGAATTATTTCATAAAATCCTTAAACATTTGACCCAATGTAAAGATTCACGTATCTTCCTTAGCAAGAAAAAGTCATTAGCCTAATACATTGAATTATTTCTACTACATTTATATCATTCTTATTTACACACCTCTTTGCATCTGAGAAGAAGCCATTTTGGCTCTTTAGGAACCAAACTGGGTCTCATTGACATGGACATTATTGATGCTGAAGGGCATGTAGATGTCTGTGGAAGTAACAGCAAACATGCTCCATAAAATCTGGAGAGAAGAGGCTATCACTCCAGTCACAGTTCATAGGGAACCCTAGCAACAGAATATTTTGTTGAGTTTCTTGAAAGCATTTGGCTGTCAGTAGTTGTTACCAATGTTACTGTAAAGCACATGCTTTGAGACATTCTTAGCAGTGAGGAAAACAACGCACAACTCAAACACGTGGCCCTCTGGCCTTCAGTTGGATCTTTTCTGACTAGTGCATCCTGCTTCCAAACTATTTGATCAGTCACCAGTCAATGTCCTTCGTATTAAGTATGAGAAGAACCTGACAACAGGCCCAGGAATTCATCATTTCTGTTAGCTTGGGAGCCATATTGACTACAATTTTATTTTACAATACTGAACATTAGAAAATTTGTTTCAGAGATACAGAATTGACATCCTGCCCCAATGAGCCATTAGAAATAATACTTTGGGGCTTCCCTGGTGGCGCAGTGGTTGGGAGTCCGCCTGCCGATGCAGGGGACGCGGGTTCGTGCCCCAATCCGGGAAGATCCCACATGCCGCGGAGTGGCTGGGCCCGTGAGCCATGGTCGCTGAGCCTGTGCTCCGGAGCCTGTGCTCCGCAACAGGAGAGGCCACAACAGTGAGAGGCCCGCGTACCGCAAAAAAAAAAAAAAAAAAAAAAAAAAAAGTAATACTTTGAGGAGAAACTGAAGCACAGTTTCCTATGAAATAGTATAGCTAAAGAATTACCTGAAAATCTTAGTAATAGTTGCATGTAGATTGAGGTTATCTTCAACCATATTCCACGGAAGTAGAAACATCATCTATATAGTTTGCTACTGTTTCCATTGGATATATCATAGTGCCTGGCAGTTCGTTGTCCAATTCTTTTCTTTAATGAGACCTTGGGAAAAAAGTTAAGATGTATCTAGCAACATGGCCAGGTTCTGCAACTAGTCCTTTTAACTTTGAACTGAAGGAGAATCTTTACATATGTGATCTTGAAAAGAGCAATTGGCTGTTATGATACATACACGACAGCACTTGCAGTTAAGTGTGTTAGCCAGCCCACCAGATGTAGTGTTTTCATTTCTTGTGCTTTGCCTGCAATTTCAAAAGCAGACTCAAGGTGAGTGACCCTTCTAATCTCAAAAGAAATCTTCCCATAGGCAAAAGAACTTGAATTCTTAGTAACTCAGCATGAACGCTTTTTTAGTTAAGTGTTTTTTTTTTTTTTTTTTTTTTTTTTTTT
>NW_006771500.1:404153-421165 GCF_000442215.2 Lipotes vexillifer | reverse complement strand
CACGAACCCGTGTCCCCTGCATCGGCAGGCGGACTCTCAACCACTGCGCCACCAGGGAAGCCCAAGTGTTCTTATTTTAAAGCTGCTGGGTCTAATATTTGCTAACCTATGATCACTAAAGGTAAATCTTGTAAATTCCTGTAATAGTGTAAGTTTGGATAAAATGTGATTGATGACAAGCTGTAGTCCTCTGTCTCCTCTCCATTCCCAAGGAGGAGAATGGGAAAACTTACTTATATTCTTGGGGAGGGGATAGTGTTGGGAGAATTAGGAGGGGCTGAAGGCTGGGAAGATTACATCAAGCAATTACAAGGCTGATGGTTGATCTCCATGTCTCCTGTATGCCCTTGACCCAGTCTCCAGGGATCAGGGCAGCTAAGTGGGGCATCAACAACCTGGGGGATTTCTGGAGTTGTTGGCACTGTCTTGGCAACCCACCTGTGACCAGATGCAGAATCATCCCCATCAATATTTAAGCTACAGCTTATGACCTCAAGGTAACATCAAACTATAGCTGGGACCTGGCAGAATACAGATCAGTTAGCTAGATACCTGGGACTTTCAGGTGTCTAGCTGCACAGACTCGCCCTGGATGCAACCTCAGCATCTGATATTTTTTACCCTATTTACCCATGTTACAGTGGAGATTAATAGTGTATACACTACATCATTGACTCTAAGACACCATCAATTAAAGATAAAGTATTATATTGAATACCACTAAAAAAGAGGAGAAACTTGCCAAACTCTCAAATGCTATCAAGTATACTGTGAGCCCCAATTTCATGGATATTAAAAAGTGAAACAAAACTATGTCTTGGATTGCTGTATGCCTGAAACTAACAAAACATTGTTAATCAGCTATACTCCAATATAAAATAAAAATTAAAAAACAAAACTATGTCTTGGAAGCTACAAAGATCACTCATTTGGACAGAGATAAAAACGGAAGTACCTACATTAAATATGGCAATGTTCTCTTATCTCTTTTATGATTATCAATCAAGGCTTCATTTAACTTTGGTTTTAATGACGAACTCAGACTAGCACTTTTTTTTCCCCAAGACTTTGAGACCTTTAGCTACATTGTATAATGCTATGATACCTTTTCTTCTGCTTCCCTCTTTTTTTTTTTTTAATTTTAGTTATTTATTTATTTTTATTTTTGGCTGCGTTGGGTCTTTGTTGCTGCGCATGGGCTCTCTCTACTTGCAGAGAGCAGGGGCTACCCTTGGCTGTGGTGCCCGGGCTTCTCGTTGCGGTGGCTTCTGTTCTGGAGCACAGGCTGTAGGCGCACAGGCTTCAGTGGTTGTGGCTTGCAGGCTCTAGAGCGCAGGCTTAGTAGTTGTGGCTCATGGGCTTAGTTCCTCCGCAGCATGTGGGATCTTCCCGGACCAGGGTTTGAACCTGTGTCCCTTGCATTGGCAGGCAGATCTTTAACCACTGCGCCACCAGGGAAGCCCTGCTTCCTTTTTGACAATGCTTTTTTGTGTGTGCCGCCATAGACTTTCTCAGCCTTCCAGTCTTAATTCTGTCTGCATCTTTTTATCTTGTCCTTCTCTATTGTAAGATAAGGGAGAGCATCTCTGTCTGACAAGAATGCTGTAGCGAAAGCCAAAAAAGCAGAAATATCGAGATGACAGAGTTCGTAAACAATAGCATAACTCTCCTTGATGTTCTTTTTCCAAACACAAGGAGGCAAATTATCTCTATTCTCTGCCTGTTTTTACTATTTCTTTTTAAAGTGATAAATCCCCTGCATTTCATTTGCTTGATTCCTGACAAACTCCTGGAGATTTCAAGACGACTTTTAACAATCTCCTCTTCTCTGCACTTGGGGTCAGATGCCTGGGTAAGGAGGGGCCTTGAGTTCCTCCTGGCCTCCCGCTTATGATATGGTTCATGTGCACGGGCTGCCCTGTTACATCGGGAAGGTCTCCCAATGACCCCAACAATCATTTTGCTTCCCCCCATCTCTACTAATCAATCAAGGGCTGAGACATCGTCTTTAGACGTTGGAGTGAGTTCACTTGAAATTGTTTTAAGGAAATTTTGCTAGTAAGGAAAATCTAAAGCACTCCAATTCCATTTTCAAATACAAATTTGGGAATTCTCTGACAGTCCAAGTGGTCGGGACTCCACATTTCCACTGCATAAAATTTCCATTCCCCACAGTGGAAATATATTCATTTACTAATTCATTGAACAAACATTTACTGAGTCTGTTACATTCCAAGCACTGGTTCGGGAAGAAGATATACCAAGATGGAAACAGTCAGGAGACTGGTTAAGAGAGGCATACGCATGGCAAAGTGTGGTCATGTTAGCTCCCATCCTGCGTCATGGGGGCAGAACTAAGGCAGAGGTTAATGCTTCATGGAGGGAGAAATGGCTTTTAGAGGCTATGACATTTAGCCTGAGACTGGGAGAAGAGCATTGCAATATTCCCTCAGACAGTGATACAGAAAATTTCTAGCCAAAGCCTATAGCAGCAAAGGCCCAGAGGTAACACTATAGGGCAGGGTGAGTGTGTATGTCTGAGTTGGTGAAGGGTGGGGTCTGGAATTGCACAGGAAAGTTGTGGAGGTCAGGAGGCACATTCCCATTTGATCATGAAGGGCTCTGTAAGCCATGTTTTATCTCAAAGGTGATGAGATGCTACCAATGTGTTCAGATCTGCCTATCATAGGGACACATTTCACAGCATGATGGTGTGGTTGGTGGATGGAAAGGAAGGTGCAAGCAAAGGCTGGAGAGGATATTTTACCAAAGGATAGTAGTAAACACCCAAACAAGAAATGATAACCTAAAAAAAGATACTGATGATACATGAACTTACTAATTTAACTTGGCAATAAGTGTCTGGAACTCAGTATGGATACTTGAGTTTGAGACCAAGATTTGGGCATCCCTTGGACATAAACAATAGTTGGGATCAGAAAGTGAATGTCATCGTTGTGTAGAAGGAGAGAGAAGGAGGGAAACCCCGGTCCTGAGCACTGGCACCTCAAAGGCAGATCGAGCAAGAAAAAGCCCTCTGAGAGGTCAGAAGAAAACTAGGGGAGAGCCTCACAGAAGCAGAGGGAAAGGAGTTTTGAAAGAAGAAGGGAAAAAAAAAATCCCTGGTCAAATGATGCAAACTAATCAAATACGATTTGGAATAACAGTGATTTGGGAGTTCAGAAATTATGAAAGTCAGGGAGTGTACTGTAAGCCAGTTCACAGGTTGGTTGGCATCTTTTGGGACAGTTAGCTAGGATTTCTGTCTTATCTTAGGACCATGCAATATTGGCTCCCTTTTGTAGGCTTTGGACATTTCCTTGTCTCCCGTCTCATTTGTCCCTCATCCTCTCTTTAGAGGAGGGACTGGCTGCACCAAGCCCAAGGAGCATCCCTCCAGCAGGTGAGAGCGGAGACCTGCCTTACATGGTTGACTGCCTCTCCCAGGAGACACAGACCATTCAGTGGTCACGTATCCATGCCAGAGCCATTCCCGGTAAAACCCTACCACTTGCCTCTTCTGAAGGCCAGGAGTTCAGGCTCTCATATCCTCTTCAGCAAACACACTCTCTTAACAGGAAGGAGGTTAAAAGCCCTTTCTTTGGCCAAAAGCTTGATGGGGTATTGATCATTTTGTGGTTTTCTGGTGATTTTTTTGATTCCTCTGAATGTCTTAGATATCCACACTTTGGGGATCACATATGAAACCTTCAATTTCTCAGCCAGTTTGGCCTTTTGATTTATAAATTGTTACTAGCTTCCACCACTAGAAGCCCTAAATCATTAACCCTGGATTTTCGGTCTTCATTCTTGACCCCCTGCTCATTCTCACCTTGACCCTTCTGGCTGTAACAGTCCCTATCCTTCCCAGCTTTCTATATTCTACTGACCCAGCAAACCCAAATGTCTCCTGACATTTTCAAGCTTACTTCTGAATCAGGCCTCTGATCTATATGACTTTTACAAATAGTATGCCTTTTTCTACCCTCCTGAATTTATAATTTTAAAACAAATAATAGAAGATATAGTATGTTTCTTTGGTTTTTCCTCCATTATAAAATATTTCTAATCATATACAACTTAAAAGAGCCAGAAAAAAATATGAAAGAAAAAAAAGCCATTTATAGTTAATACTTATCCCAATATTGAACATTGCTGACAGTAATTTTTCCTTAGTAGTCAAAGATTTTTTTAATTTTTAAAATTTTTATTTGCTCACACATATTGTACACATAATTTTGTATCATGATTTCTTCACTAAAAGGCATGTTTTCTAAAGAGAAAGGCTGGTAAATAAATATAAACAAAGTTAAATGAGGTTTCATGACAATAGCAGTACCTAAACATTTATGATGCATTATACTTTTAAGCCATTTTCACATATCATTTTTTAAGTCATCTTATTTCATTTATTGAATTTTTAACCATAACCAGCTAACAGTTATAAAGATTGTTTAATTAGTTGCAAGAATTAAACTCTTTAAAAATAATATCCAGAAAACCAAGTTATCCTTTTCTTTGTTGGCTTCCTGAACTCATCTTGTGCTAATTCAGTACGCAATATTTACTAAAATAAACAATATTTACTACCTATTTATTAAAGTGTTGCCTGAAATCTGATCTTAGAAGATTGGAAAGTTTTGTAATTTTTCATTTGTAACTCATCCAATCATGATGTATTGTGTGTCAGGGCAGAATTTAGGAAAAGGAGAAACATTAGGCTACAGCATCAGTGTTTCAGTTTTCCAGGAATTACAGTGTGTATTTGTCCATGTAATCAAATGTTTTGATTCCCATTCAAATTACACTGTAAAACCAGTTTCAAAAATGATAGAAACCATTCTTTCAGCTATCTTTTCAGTGGCTTTGTTAGAGTCAGTGATACTCTGCTCCTCAGATAAGACCAAGCATTCCAGTCTAGAAGGTCTTCTTGAAGTGGTAATGCCTTCTCTAGCAAGTACATTTTAAGCAGTATTTCCATAATTATTACTTCTTCATTTAAAGTTATGGATATCAAATATCTAGCCCCTAAGTCAAAATGATGTGTCTCAATGAATCCCCTATGTTTATTGGAAATAATTTTGGGTCCCTATGCCGACTGAAAAAAAAATGCTCAACCTAAAAGTTGAGAATTATGTTTTATTTGTTGGACAAAACTGAGCACTTAAGCCTGGGACACAGCATCCAGATCACTCTGAGAGGCTGCTTCCAAAGAGGTAAGGGAGGAACCAGGAGATACAGGAGTGTTTGCAACAAAAACCAGGTAGTCAGAACATCAAAAGATTACTGTTAATTAAGGAAAACCAGACATCTCAAGTTAAGGATGCATCTTCCTATATATGGGAAGATGCAAAAGTCAGGGCTCATTGAAATCATTGCTTTGATATGCACCTCAGCTATCTGGGGCCAATATCCCGTGCTTTCTCATCCTGAGTCTCTTCAGGATGCACTGTGGGGTGGGCGGTGGCTGCAGTGTCTGATGATTTGACGGTGGGCATCCTGTTTCTATTCTGAGTTCCCTCAGGGCTCACCAGAGTGGCTGTAGTGTGATGGCTTGATGGCTGCAAATCTTTGTTTACTGATATGGCAGGCAACATTTTTTCATTGACACCTAATTACTCCAATAAACCATATTTTAAAGCTTTTATTTAGCTCTTATAGATTCTATCTGAAAGGACTAGAAATACCCCATTATGGCTGAAATATTAAGCCAAAACTCAGCTGCTGCTGGAAAATGACAAAAATATCCCCTCTTTGTTTTAAATAAATCATAAATGCCTTTAATCCACAAATAATGTGAACTTAAAAAGTGGGAAATATTTGTGAATTTAATAAACCCCTTTCAAAAGAGAGTGACGGGATTAAACATCACTTCTCTATTTATGTGGTGTGACATTTTCGTTTTGTTCCAAGTTACTTTACTTTTTGTGTGACTCTGGAGTTTGTAAACATGCCATAAAATTTGTTTATTACATAATGACGATTTCATGGTTCTAGCTCAGTATAAAGGTGGCTAGACAGAGCAGCAAAATCAATTTTCTTTTTTACCTTGTGGAAAGAAACAAAAGGAAATGGAATGCAAAATCTGCATTAAGACCATATTAGAATTATAACTCAACAATCTGTTACACATGAAATGAAAACCAGGTGCATCCCAGTGTTAGTTATTGTGCTGTGATATTCAGCCAGCGGTTTAAGTTCAAACACCCCTTTGTTTAACCCATGCCTTGCTTTGTAAACCACAGTGTTCCAAATGCAGATCTCTGGTTGTCTTCTCTTGCCCAAGGTCCTCAGAGACACGACTGGCCCCAGGCCAAATCATGAAGTAGATGAAACTTGGCTTCATCCTCTCCTTAGTTTCTCTCCACCCATCTGTCCCCCAGTGCCTACCCTACTCACCCATCACTCTGGTTCTTCCCTCTGTTTTCCAGGGGGCTCATGCTATTTCTTGTTGCCAAAGCCCTCTTTGACTATATGATTTTTCTGCTTGAAAAATGATCAGTGGCTCCCCAAGAGGAGCCAAGCAATCAAGACCTTCCTCCTTTCCTTCCAAATCTTATTGTCAACTGCTCCCTCCAGTGTTCTACTGCAAGTGGATCGTCCGCCTTGCCCTTTTTATTTACACGCCTTTTCCATGCTCTTATTCCTTCTGCCTAAGCTGGCCTCCGCCTCTCATCTCCATCTATGGAAATCTCTCACCTGTACCTCCTCCAAGTGCCTTCCCTGACCACCCTGGCCTCTCCCCTACACCTCATGCATACCCTCACGGGGCACTTGCCACGTGTTGCTTTGTGTTATAATGTTTATGTATGTGTCTTGTCTCCAGGCACTGTGGTGGGCATTTCACAAAAGTAATATCTTTTAAATTTCACAACAATCATCTGAGGTAGGTATTACTATACCACTTGACAATTAAGGAAAATGAGGGTCAAATAGATTAAATAACTTGCCTGAGGTCACAGTGCTAGAGAACAACAGAGCTAAGACTTGGACCCAGGTCCAAAACATATATTCTTTCCACTAAACCATATTATCATCTATTTAGTTCTTTCCATCTTCTGAAAGATGAGTGGAGGTTTAAGATGGAGGAAGAGGCCAACTTAGGCTTTCTGATTATCAAATACTATTCAAGAAAGAGAGAGAATTTTTGTGATAATTACCGTATTCCTAGCTAGACCTGATTGGTTAACTATAATCCGTGAGGAATTCAAGTCAAATGTGAAAGAAAAAAATCTTTACCTGACATTGCCAGAACAAATACACATGGCATAAAAAGAAAATATTGAAGACCTATAATTCAAGAAAGGCATTGGTCTCTGAGCACTATTGGAAAATACGTTCAAGGAAAACAGTTAAATGTGGCTTCCTAAAGTCCCCTGGGATTTAAACAATTTGGGGGTGAACAGGGGTCTGAAGATACAATGATCATTTAAATCTCTTATTAAATAACAATATCTTTATTGAGTACAAAACCTGTTTTTTTCATCCTGTCTTTGTTGTGACATCTTGGATAAGTTAGGGGAGAGAAGCTTAGGGCTTTTAAGAGGGAAATCTCATCCCAGATGGACAGCTTTTCCAGCTGCCCTCTCCAGGACCCCGAACCATGGAGTCCCGCCTGGACAGGTCCCTCCTGGGGAGTCTTTGGCCTCGGACCAGCCTCCTGTTTGTCACATGGCAGAGACCCCATCCAGGGAAGAATTTAGACTTAGAATCTACGTGCTTTGACATCACTACCTTTGCTTCTCCCATGGGGGGAAAGTAATCTGTCTTCATTTCCACTCTTCTATTCTCATTTTCCAGACCCCAGCTTGTCACATTATCACATTGTATTTCTTCAACATGAGTGATGGGCAGTTATCATTAAGCCTGTATTCTCAGTGCGTCTCCATCTCAGCTTTGTTTGCAAACTTCGTTTCAATTACGTGTGCTCCCTGTATGCCAGTTTCATTTATAGATGGCTCTACAGTTTTGTTCCTCATACCAATCTTAATAATAATTTTTAAATTACTGTTTAGGGAAAACAATGCACGTAAGCTTGAATGTAGCAGGCTGTCCTGGACTTCAGGCCCTATCTTAGAAAGCCTGAGAATTTTCATTTTACTTATGTGTAAAAACTGAGGAATTAAATGAGCTTATCAGGAAAACCACCACCTTCAATCACACTGGAAAAAAAACTCAAACATGAAAAAAGCTCTTTTTTATTTTCCCTAGTTTTTATGGTTTTTCTTATCCTCTACAAAAGTCAATTTATTTTTTTCTTATTTTTTTCTTACTAAAGCTAATTTATTTTTTCTTATTATTTTGAAATAATTATATATTCACAGGAAATTGCAAAAGACATGTACAGGGAGGTCCTATTTACCCTGTACCCCTTCTCTCCCAGTGGTTACATCTTATATAATAATAGTGCATTGTCGAGCCAGGACATTGACATTGGACTAATTTATTTTTAAGTTTCCAAAAGGAAAAAAATCCGACCTAAAGACAACCTAGTCATCTTTGTTTCATTCTATTTCTGTTTCTGCTCACAAGCAATAACCAGGCTGACAGTTTTGGAAAACAAAGGACGGTAGACCCATGCGGCCACAGAGAAATGATCTTCGGGGCTCATTCAGAATCCTAGTCAATGTCATGGCTGGTCTGGGTTGGAATCTGGTTCTGCCTCCACACATGTGACCTTAACCAAGTCAATTGATCCCTCCAAGTTTCCGTGTCTGCATCTATCAAATGGAGGAAATATTTCTCCTGCCTACTTCATAGGGTCCTTGTGAGGATGAAATACGATGATGTGTATGAAAGGAGGTAGGGTGTCAGTCAGCGATCATCAAGTTGATATTCTTTTCTGCAACAACTGCCAGTTACAGAAATGTAGTTTTTCAGTGGTGGTTTTATTCTTAGAAAAAAAAACTAAACCACCTCCTTATTAGCCACAAGGCCTAGAATTTCCATCACATGTAAATGGCCTTCCCTTTCTACACTCTTAGTGGGACAGGTACCAGCAAGTATTGGACAGCACTCTGTGATTCATTGCCTAGACACCCCTGAGGCATGCAATATTTTAAAATAAATGTTTCTTAACATTTTCTTCTAAAAGGTCGAATGTGTTTTAAGTAGCTTTTATTTTTACTCTGACCCCAGCATCTGTCCTTTCCTTTTTTTCATGCCATGGGATATACAATAGGTATTCTTGAAAATACTGAGAAATTATAAGGATACCAGATTAGACAGTGCATGGCTTATGAATTAGAAATGCAAATCATCCAAACTGCATTGTTCTTTGGTTTGTCTGGATATATAATATAAACTCCCTAACTCACTGGTGGATTCTTGTGTTCAGATAGTAAAAATTCTAGTCTTGGTAGTAAGGGAGGAGAAATATATAGGATAAAGTAAACTTAAATCGTAGAAAGTAAAGATAAAAGCATTGTGCGTATTGAATGCTTTGGACACCACCATAAAAATGTTAAGATCCATTTTCTCCCCTCTTCCCCCCATATACAGGCTGGCATGGCTCTGACCTATGACCCCACAGCTGCCATACAGAATGGGTAAGTAGACTACATTTTCTCTATTTTAATTGCTGAGGTATGTTTGAACTCTGAAATCAGTACTGAAGAAAAATACTCAAATCTTTCTTTTTGTTTTAAACCTCTCTCATCATTGTATTTTTTTTCTTCCTGTGAGTGACTCTTATTTCATGGCACCCCCATGTCACCCATCCTCACAATGCTTCTGCCCACATTCTGTCTCTCCCTTTCTCATCTGAGAAAGAGTAAGGAGTAGGATTTGAAGGGGGGGTGTATGTAGATAGACTGGTCTGGGAGAAGTGTCCGTGTATCTCTACGGTAAGAGTGTTGCTCCTACTAATAACTCTAGAGTTGAGACTTCAGTAGTTTTAGCATGTGCCCAGGTTCATTTTGACATTAATAATGCTCCACTCTTGCCTTCTGGCTATCAGGGGAAGGGTAACGGACAAAGTCAAGTTAGTAGCTTGGTGATTGCATTTTCATTCTTCATCGTAATAAGCACCTGGAAACTTGCAGCCTCTTACTTAGAACAAGTCACATAGCCTAAAATTCTCCTCTGAAAAAATCAGACTTAAGCTACACGATCTGGCCTCTCTAAAATTCTGTCATTCTGAATATTCTTTGGTTGAAACTTTCTTCTTACTTTGCAATTTCTTTTCTTTACTTTGGCCATCCTGCAATGGACCAACAAACCAAAGAATAAGTATTATTTTTATTTTCACAACCTTTTATCTTAGATTTCTCCGTGGCTTTCAGTTTTCTGTCTTTCAGTCTCATTAAAGAATCAATCAGAATGAAGGTCTCATTTAAGATCAACTTAGAGGATGGAAGGAATTAAACTCCATTTTTCTATTTAGTCAGCTGCATCTAATGAACACCTGTGGGATGTAGAAAATGTTTAGCTCCCTCTTATTTTTATAGTTATTCATTCAGGGGGTCATTTATTTACTCATTCAGTAAACATCCAATGAGTCTGCCAAGCACAGTACTATGCTCTATAGGTTAAAAAAAACAATGTATGAGACAAGGGCTTTGCCCTCAAGAAACTCATGGTCTATCCTTCCATGAAAGAGTCAACATGGTTGGTAGTCTAGGGTAAGAGTCTAGTCCTTTGTCCTTTGTTCATTAAAACTTCTCTAGGAGTGAAACTTAAGAATATCCTTTCATTTATCCAATAAGCCTTCTCTTATTTCCAACAAGGCCCTTTAAACTTGGTGGTCAGAAGAACAAAAGACAAGATGTAAAGACATGAAATAAAGTCCTCTAGAATCGTATTGTATAGTTGGGAAAATAAAATAGTTAACCCAGAAGGCATAGAATAAGGCATTATATGCTCAGCGACAGTGACAGAAAACAGGTATTATAATGTAAGGGAATGACATTTGTTGAACACATACTAAGTACCAAGTATTTTACATTTGTAATTTAATGGCACATGGTGTCAAGGATTGGAGATGCCCCAGTGACCTAGGTCTGGACTGGAGAGAGTGAATGCTTTGCTTTAGTCAGTCATCTTTCCAGTGCACAATTTAAAATCTGAATTTGTTTTCCCAAAGACCTAACTTTCCAAGTTTTCATCCTGATCCATTACAAACCTACAGAGAAAAAAATTGAGATTTCAGCCTGCAATCTGAGCAGCCCAAAGTGAACTTCGGGTGGTGCCGTATTAGAGGCAGTGAGGACTGCCTAGTACACAGGGAGCATGTCTCCCTTCCCAGGTCACCGTCTATACCGTATAGAGGTCGACTGCAAGTACATACGTCTGCCTTCTGTGACATCTTTGTCTGAACCTTATAGTAACAGTGTAACATTCTATTCTTTGAACTATTTCAGCAGTTGCACAAGTGGTTCATCCTCTCCACTGTCCACTTAGACATTTACAACAATGAATATTTCCCTCAGGAAACAAATTGTAGTTAAGATGCTGAGAATACCATCTTCTTTATTTTATCTCCTGTCATCTGATAAAGAATTTTGTGTCATCCAGCAGTCCCTGTCTCCAATACTGTCTTGTCTACTGAATATTCCTTTCAGCCTGTAAAATACTCAAGTCTCTCCCACCTATAAAGAAGATAGAAGCAAAACAATCCTTTTCTGCCCATGAGATCACTTCTAGTGACCACACTCTTTTAGCTTTCTTTTCACTGGTAAACAACCCCAGTTTTCTATACACACTGTCTTCCCATATTGTCTCTAATTAAGCCCATTAAAGTGTGAATTCTGGTCTCAGACTTGACGGGAATTTTCCCTGTTGGTGTCTCCAAATTTGAGAAAAAAATTTGTCCAAATTTTTTTGTCCAAATTTTTTTGTCCAAATTCATCTCCAAATTTGTCAGTTGTAACTGACGCATTCTTAGTCCTTATACTGTTTGAGATCTTGCATCATTTGACTTTCTGTTGTTGTTGTTGTTATTGTTACCATTTACAGCTTCATGAAAATTTCTTATTTCTTAGATTTCACGACTCCATCCTTTGCTGATCCTCCTTGCTCTCCCCTTGCACTGCTCACTTGGTGTCTGCGGATTCCTCCTCTTCTGCCCACTTTTATTAATCTTTCTCAGGGTTTAGTCTTTTCTCACTCTGTGTTCTCTCCAGTTGATCTCATCCACTCCTCCTGCTTTTAGGAACTGAAGACTCCCAAGTCCATACTTCAGGTTCATAACTAGAGGCAAAAAAAATCACCTGTGTGTCTAACTGCATTAGGTGCGGCTCCTGGATATCTTTGTCCCAAAGTGAGGTCATTATCTTCAATCAGTCTTTCAGCAT
Organism: Lipotes vexillifer; assembly: GCF_000442215.2. Taxonomy (NCBI): domain Eukaryota; kingdom Metazoa; phylum Chordata; class Mammalia; order Artiodactyla; family Lipotidae; genus Lipotes; species Lipotes vexillifer. Next base: position 408,872 of record NW_006771500.1, on the reverse strand, counting down.
ACAAACCAAATCAAATGAAAAACAAGATCAAATTACTTGTTCCTTTTTTAAAAATACACTCAAAGCCATTTAAGCCATAAATTCCAGTTCTCTGGGTATTCTCTCCTAAAACATTCTTTATAATAGAATTGGTCCTTAAAACTTACTCCGTCTGTCTTTGAACTGTATCTTCAACCCAGCTCTGCCTCCCTGCCACTGGTTGAGTTTATTCAATCACCAGTCCCTACCTGTACTAAGGTTTTACTTGCTTCTAATATAACTGACCTCCAAACCATTTTCACATTGCTTTTTGAATAATTTTTTAAAGCAAAAGGCAATCAGTAATCATCCACCTGCCTGGTTTAATATATTATGTGGACTTTACTAACTGCAGAACAGAACTCAAACTTCCAAGAATGGCACAAAAAGAACTCCGTGATTTGGTTCCTGCAACTGAACTGGACCTTCTTTGATTCTCAGAGAATCCCAAGCTACTTTAACCCATGTGTCTTGTTGCTCATGGAATTCTCTCTGCCTGGAGAGAACGGTGATATTCTTCCTTCCTTCCTAATTCCTTCCTTCCTCCCTTCTTTCCTCCCTCCCTCCCTCCGTCCCTTCCTTCCTTCCTTCCTTCTTTCTTTCTTTCACTGCTCTCATTTAAAGAACACCATTAGGGACTTCCCTGGTGGCACAGTGGTTAAGAATCAAGCCCTGGTCTGGGAAGATCCCACATGCTGTGGAGCAACTAAGCCCACGTGCCACAACTACTGAGCCTGTGCTCTAGAGTCCACGAGCCACAACTACTGAGCCCGCATGCCACAACTACTGAAGCCCGTGCACCTAGAGCCCATGCTCTGCAACAAGGGAAGCCACCGCAATGAGAAGCCCGCGCACCGCAACGAAGAGTAGCCCCCACTCAACGCAACTAGAGAAAGCCCACGTGCGGCAATGAACACCCAAGGTAGCCAAATAAAATAATAAATAAATAAAATAAAGAACACCATTAAATCATACCAGGCAGAGCTAATTACACAATTAATCGTAAGAGACACAGTTTAAGCAGTGGTTAGGAGTTCTGACTCCAAAACCAGCCTGCCCAGGAGCACATCCAAATTCTGTCATTTACCAGACATGGGCAAGTTGTTTGTGCTTTAGTTTCCTCCTCTGTGGAGATGATAGTAACAGTACCTTTTCATAAGACTTTGTAAGGATCAAAGGACCCCTGCATGGCACAATGTGATCTTCATTGTCAATATTGACACTATTGTTACACTACATTTCATGTGACCATGATACACTGACAGTCTTTTTATCATGTATCATGACATCATATTATTTCCTTGATGGACTATTAACTCTGAAGTCAGGTTCCATGTCTTATTCATCTTTACAGACTGTTTAACTTAGTACTATGAATGCCAAATCAGATACAGAAAATGTGACTGATGATGTCTGCTTGGCTCCAGCAAGGTGGCATTAGGGAACCATTCCCCTTCCTGGCATCAAGCCACTCTGTCCCCATGTAACACCCAAATCTGATCCGCTTTATTATTTTTTTTATTGGAGTATAGTTGCTTTACAATATTGTGTTAGTTGACACAGTACAGCAAATTGAATCAGCTATACATATATCCCCTCTTTTTGGATTTCCTTCTCATTTGGGTCAGTGCAGAGCATTGAGCAGAGTTCCCTGTGCTATACAGTAGGTTCTCATTAGTTATCTATTTTATACTAGTATCAATAGTGTACATATGTCAATCCCCATCTCCCACCTCATCCCACCCCACCCCCCGACCTTGGTATCCATATGTTTGTGTTCTCAGTGTCTGTATCTCTATTTCTGCTTTGATCCTACTTAAATGCAACCTGCAGTTTCACCCAAAGGAGCCAAAACTGCACATGAGTTTCTCATGTCCTGGGTTAAGAATGGAATTTCGGAAGGCTTAGACTATCCATTGTGTTGTTGGTGCCAAGAAGGTAGAAACACTTTATTTTATGAAATGGAAGAGATCAGAAGATTGTAGCTCACTAACCTTATTCACTTGATATTTCTTCTTGTAGATGGTTTTTAAAATGTCTTGTTCACCTTTGGTTTTATTGCCTTATATGGTAACATTTAAATAATGGGGAGTAGAAGAATAGTCATTTCTGTGGATGTTAAGATGCCAAAATAACCACAAATGTTTCCTCAACACACTGTTCCTTGAGTTATTGTCAGCATGTACCTCTTTGAAGTGGGGAAGCTGATTTAGAAAATTCACTTAGCATATGAACGAATGGAACATGAATATCCAGAGTCAAGTATTTACTCCTAATTACATTGCTGTATTCGATCCAGTAGGCAAACCTAACTCAGAGAGCGGTAACCTAACAGAGAGATAAATATTTATTGCTGTAGAGAAGAAACTGGTCCCATTTTATGTAGAACAAATGTATCCAAAGATACAGTTGCAGCTGACTCCAATCCAGTTAATATTGTTAAAGGTCGCTTAATGCTGACTCAGATCAACAAATTTTATCATTTGAATACGTATCTGTTGTACCATTTAAAATCATTCTGGTGATGCAAATTTGAAAAAATATATTTCCCATCCTGTCAGGAACAATGGGCACGCATGCAAATTCTAGATACAATGCAAGTAGTATTGTGACAGAAGCACAAAGTGCTATGAGATTTATGTATGTATTAACTTTTATATGTATAAAATATTTCTGAAAGAATACACAAGACATGGTGACAGTGGTTCTCTGGGGAGAGCCGACAGAGTACTGAGAAGTAGGGGTGAGAGGGAGACTTATTTTTCACTGTTTATATTTTTCTATTCTTTTCACAAAGAAAAATAAAGAAAATTAATGTCATAGGACTACAGAGAAAAGGCAGTTACATTCTAGTGCGGGATTCTGAAGACTTCTTGATGGAACAGTGACATGAGCTTGTCCTCTTGGAGATGTGCCATGTCACCACTAAAGATCATATTTTATCTTTTTGAATCATAGTTTTGTCTGGATATATACCCAGAAGTGGGATTGCTGGATCATATGGCAACCCTATGTAGTTTGGGGTGAGCAGATGCAAACTATTATATATAGAAGGGATAAACAACAAGGTCCTACTGTATAGCACAGGGAACTATATTCAGTATCCTGCAATAAACCATAATGGAAAAGAATATAAAAAAGAATGTGTGTGTGTGTGTGTGTGTGTGTGTGTGTGTGTATGTGTATATATATATATATATAACTGAATCACTTTGCTGTACAGAAGATATTAACACAACGTTGTAAATCAACTATACTTCAATTAAAAAAAGAAAAAGAACATATGTTATGATCCTGTGGCATCCCTTAACTGCACTCAGCCATAGAGGTTTCTGAGTATCAAATCCAAATATGTGTCTCGGGGATAGCTGCTAGCTCAACTGTGTCAACAGTTAAATGTTCTGAATTCTATAACCTCAACCTGAATACAGCAACATAAAACTGAAATAAGTACTCCCAAATTAAGCTTGATATTTCTCTAATGAAGAACAAACACTTGTAAACATGGACCATGGTGTATCTGAGCTGCTAGCATGTAGGCAGTAAAAAATGTCAGTTGTGTCATCTGCTTGAACCTACCCAAATTATCACTTTAAAAAAATTAATTCAATGTCACTTTCATCTAAGGCTTTGAAGGTTACAGTGAAGAAATTTCTGGGTCACAATGGAAAAGTAAAACGCTTGGTACTTTTTACTATAGGCTAACTTAGGAAACTAAAAATGTCCATTCTTCTTTCAGAGCTATCTGGCATAACTCTATAATGTGTTATTACTATTGCCCTATTGCTTTTTTAACCGTCCAATATGAAATTCCATCACTTTCAACTATGAGCATGGGAGGTGGGAAATAATTCCTCCCCCATAGTCAAAATCGCAACTTTCCTGTGATCTTTTCACTAAGGGCTTCTGTGTAAAAGCCTTTTGGATTGTTTTATTTGAAGAAAATGGATTCTTGGGAGAGATGTGAAAAAAAATGTTTTCTGTAGCCTTGGTTTGCCAGCTGTTTTATATGGGCATTTGATATTAAGTGATACAGAAACCTTATCTTATTACGCTAGGAAAGGAATCTAGTGTGAAGGATACGTTGGCATTACAATAAAAATGACCAATAACTTATTAATCTTGTGCTATAGTGTTGCCCTGAGGATAGTATTTGTGGCTCTGACTCCAACAAAATTGCCTATGGACATGAAAGACAAGGCAGGGCTGTTTATTTCAGTGGGCAAATAGGATTGTGTGTGGTTTTCTGCATTAAAAAAACATCCTACCCTGGGGTTATTGATATATACATGTTATTTTTATTGTCAGTGAAATAAGATTTCACCATATTACTACTGACTGCCAAATCCCCTGATGATGACTTTTCTGCAGGCAAAATAATGTCCTATTAGTGACCTAGACTTCCATTTTCTGGACTTCTGGAGCCCACTTGCTTTACATGCCAGAAAACCAAATAACCCTTTGCGTTCCTTAAAAATATTACTTTTTTCAGGGCTTCCCTGGTGGCGCAATGGTTGGGAGTCCGCCTGCCGGTGCAGGGGACACAGGTTCGTGCCCCAGTCCAGGAAGATCCCACGTGCCGCGGAGCGGCTGGGCCCATGAGCCATGGCCGCTGAGCCTGTGTGTCCGGAGCCTGTACTCCACAATGGGAGAGGCCACAACAGTGAGAGGCCCGCGTACCACAAAAAAAAATAAAATAAA
>NW_006771500.1:392446-404143 GCF_000442215.2 Lipotes vexillifer | reverse complement strand
AAAAAAAAAAAAAAAATATATATATATATATATATATATATATATATATATATACATATAACTTTTTTCAGAGGCTGGCTTAGAATTCTACAGATAGATCATTTTTAGTTAACCCATTTAGCCCCTTTAGCATTTGGAATTTTGTTCATGGGAAACCTCTCCAGAGATAATTAGTTCACATTCCTGCAAAAGTTTCTCAACCTTGACTCTAGTGACATTTTGGACCAGAACATTTTTTGGGTGGGAGCTGTACTGTATTTAGCAGCATCCCAGACCTCTACCAAACAGATGCCAGTAGCAGCCCCCTGACCCAGTTGTGACAACCAAAAATATCTCCAGATCCTGCCAAATGTCCCCTGGGGAGCAAAATCCCTTTTAGTTTAGAACAAGGTAGAAAAGGGATACGTGTCATACACTTGTGGATTCACTATGTACATTTTGGCAAAGAAATATCTTAGGGGAGTAAACTCTTCCCAGAAAAATGGTTAGCTAAAAATTCATTCCCAGTTTTCTATAATAGCATTTGCAAGGCATAATGCATAAATAACCAGATACAAAAACAGTAAGTCACATGTTTAGAATGACCTTAGCTTTGTTATTATGGCCAAAAAAGTGCTGTCAATTTCATCTTTCCTGTTCCCCCAAAACAGGACACCTATTCTTGAAGTATTTATTTGGATGTTCTTTCTTTCTTTCTTCTTCTTTTTAAATGTGATGGCCATGTGAGAGTGTTTTTAAACCATGAAGGATACATGGCAGGGATTGAGAAAAAGTGAAGAGATTGGGAAATTCATTCTGCAGTTCTCTCTTTGGAGTCTGGCTAGGTGCATTTTCTTTAGATATGGTGCCTTTAAGCCTGAGATTCAATAATACCCTCTCCTGTCATGGTTTAAGCAAAGGTTTCCTGTGAATTCATCCGGTTTATGTTTGGATTTGGGGAGAGCCTATTTCAGAATACCAGAATTAGGGGATCAAGACAGTGTGCTGAGTCTGATCTTCTCAGTACAATTTCTGTTCTAAATGACTCTCTGATTTGAGGGGCAGTACTGGAACTTGCTGGGAAGTATGAAATATTCTTGTCTGATGGATAGGGTTAGAGCAGACAGGAAAAAAAAATGCCTGAAAATTTCCCCCAAGGGTGCCCTTTGTTAGTATCCGTTTACTTGGCTGTTTTCTTTATGTTTCTGCTGTTTTTCCCATAAAATTTCCTGTAAACATTGCCAGTCCATCCTATCCTTACTGCTTTCATTTTTAATGTGACAATTGGTACATTTCGCAAAATAAACCAGCCACTCTAAAATGTGACGCATGATTCGCTCTGTTGGTACAAGAGGCTGAAACTGGGTTTCTAAGAAACTTGCATGGTGAATGAAAAGGCCGTTTGTGGAGTGGTCATGAGTACCTGCTATGTTATTATGAGCTCCAAATAAGTCTTTCTGTACACTGACTCATAAATAAAATCTGTCAAAGATAAGACCTAAAGCGTTTTTTTTTTTTTAATGCAAACCATGATTTTTATAGAAAAGGTCTGTTTTCCCTGGTTGTCAGTACCTTTGCATGCTTAGAAAACAGGCATTAGTTTAAGCTTCCACTGAGCATTTACAGATATGTGATGCCAGCCAATTTTCTCTTGGTTCTCACCTCTCAGCTTCCTATTTGAACAGAAGCCATCTTCTGTGCCCCCACCAATTTGACACTGGCAGCCTCTACTGTAATCACTACTTATCTCTCTAAACTGCTCTGCATTCATTTATTCATTCATTCAGCCTACAGGTATTAAGCAAGACATACCTTGGAGATACTGTGGGTTCAGTTCCAGACCACTGCAATAAAGCAGATATCTCAATAAAATGAGTCACACAATTTTTTAAAATTGCCCAGGGCATATAGAAGTTATGTTTGGACTAGACTGTAGTCTATTAAATGTGCAAAGCATTATGTCTAAAAAAACAATGTACATCCATCAGTTAAAAAGATTTCATTGCTAAAAATTGCTAAGCACCATCTGACAATGCAGCGTTGCCACAAACCTTCAATTTGGAAAAGTTGCAATATCTGTGAAGTGTAATACAGCAAAGCACAATAAAATGAGGTATGCCTGTATTTACTATGTCCCAGGCTCTATTCTAGGCAACAAAATCAAGGTGTCCTCAACTCTCTTGAAGCTGACACTCTAGAGGGAGAAATAATCAATAAATACATTCCATTAGTCAACTTGACTGCTGTAACAAAATGCCATTGATTGTGTGGCTTTAAACAACAGAAATATATTTTCTCACAGTTCTGGAGGGTGGAAGTCCAAGATCAGGGTCTGGCTGATTTAGTTTGGGATTTAGTTTCTGGCTTTTACAAAGCTGCTTTCTCATTATGCCCTCACATAACCTTTCCTCCATGTGAGCATGTGGATAGAGAGAGAGCAAGCACTCTAATGCCTCTTCTTATAAGGACACTAACCCTTTGACGTTAGGGCCCCACCCTCATGAGCTCATTTAACCTTAGTTTCTTCCTTAGAGGCTCCATCTCCACATACAGCCACTTTGGAAATTAGGACTTCAATATATGAATTTTAAAGGGACACAAACATTCGGTCCATAGCATATATAAAGACATTTTTTAAAATTACTAGTTCAGATAGTGATAAGAACAATGAAAAAAAAATAGAGGAAAGGAATAGAGAACAGTTGGGGCAGAGATGGTGGTTGCTACTTTAGCTAGAGACCTCTGAAAAGATGGGAAAGTTGAGTGAGATCAATAATGAGAAAGAGATAGTTCTAGGGTGATTTGGGGAAATAACCATTCCAGGTAGAGAGAATTGTAAGCGTAGTGGCCCAAGATGAGAGTGAGAATGACAGGCTCATGTGACAGATGAAGGTCAGTGTGGTTGGATCCTAGTTGGCTCTGGGGAGAGAGGTGGGCAATAGCCTGATTGTGCTCATCAATCTGAGGAATTCAAATTTTGTTCTCATTGCAGCAGAAAGCCATTGACCAGCTTTAGGCTGGTTAATGTATAGATAAGGTTCAATTTAAATGCTTAAATAGAAAAACTCAAAGGAATGTCCTACCCTTCTTTGGTATACATAGTAAATGTTCAACACATTTTTTAAAGTGGAAGGATGGATGTTTTCTTACATAGCAATTGACTTTAAAGTCAGATTTATTAACTGTAATTTATATTGAGTATGTATTCACTCTTAAGGCTGTACCATTCTGTGAGGTCTGACAAGCACACAGTTGTGGAACCACCAAGCAATGAAGATATAGAACAGTTACATCACTTTCCAAAATTCCCTCAGGTGTCTCTGCACTCAGACTCTTCCCCCAATCCCAGCCTTTGGCATCCATTATTTATTTTCGGTCTTTAAAGTTTTGCATTTTCCATAGTATTATATAAATGGATATAAAATATAGACTTTTGAGTTTGACTTCTTTCATTTAGCATAATTTACTTAAGATTCACCATGTTAAATATATCAGTAGTTCTTTCCTTTTAATTGTTTAGTAGCATCCCAGTGTATGGATGGACCACAGTTTATTAATTCAGTTGAAGGATATTTGGCTTGTTTTCAGTTTTTGGCAAGTATCAAATAAAGATGCTATAAATATTTGCATTAAGGTCTTTGTGTGAGCTCAAGTTTTCATTTATCTTCAGTTATTATGTACCAGTGGGATAGTTGGGTTATATGCTATGTATATGTTTAACTTTATAAGAAACTGCCAAACTGTTTTCTAAAAGGGCTGTATCATCCTGTATCTCCACCAACAATGAAAGAGTTCCACTTTCTCTGAATCCTTGACAGCTCTGATTGTCTTTTTCTTTTTAATTTGGCCATTTTAATGAGTATATATAGCCAATATTCTTTTTTTCTAAAATTTTAGAGGTATGGTAGGTATAGGTATGGATAGTAAGGAGGATGCAATGTGTAATGGTGTAATTTTTTCAGCTACATCTTTTTTAACCAAAAGACTATGACCTTATAATCCTTGTTGAGAGCTAGATCAATTTAAGACTCTAGTTCCCCAATCCTTGCTTGAAGACTTGTATAGGATCTAAGCTTAAAGAATTTACTCTTTGAAACCTGGCAACCTTGAAATCCAGCCCCCCTACACTCAGTGGGGTTCTCATGGAACACTTCTTTAGAAAGGTGACCCATGAGATCCTCTATTCAATATATCAGTGGCCCCTGAGAGATGAGGAAGCTTTTGTCTCCAAAACTCCAACCTCAGTCATACTATTTAAAAAAAGGAAAGAAAGAAAAAGGAAGGAAGGAAGGAAGAAGAAAGAAAGAAAGAAAGAAAAACTAAACTAAAAGTAGTAATTGACTTTTGCTAAGAGTATGGCAAGGTGAAGTAATGATCCCATGATCCCTGAGAGGCATTTTCCCAATCTAATCTATCCCGATAAGAGTATGGCAAAGTGAAGTAATGATCCCATGATCCCTGAGAGGCATTTTCCCAATCTATCCTGATATCAGTGAAATACTCCATCACAGCCCACCTGGTTTTGTCTGCACGATGTGTGGCTGGTCACTCTAGCCTTTCCCTTACCAGTGAGACATAAAGAAAAAAACATGATTTATAATTCTGCTGAGGAATTTGAGCATTAGGTAGCTTGTGGACTCCAGGGTATAAGTCTGAGCAGAGATGGCCTGTAAGTGTTTTTGATACCCTTTAATAGATCTCTATTAAAGCTGTCCTTCAATAGATCTCCAGAAGGATCATCCCACCTCTGATTTGTGAAGCTCTGATCTTGCCCAGTATTATTCTGTAATTGTTCAGTGAAGGACCCTGGAGAACTAGAAAACTCAGTGCTTTTTACAGCGTGTACAGAGGTATATCACATAGGTCCATAATCTCCATCAGTGCCCTGACTGAATCCAGAAAAGATTCCTTTCCTCACCTAGACCTAAATTGTCCACAAACTGTCCTTCTCTTTTCATGGAGAAAGAAAGTACTTAGCTTAGTTTCTACCTGAGGGCATGGATGCATGCCTAGCACAAATTATCCAGAACTCTCTATAAGCTGATCCTCTTTCTTTTTTTTTTTTTTTCTTTAGCTATACTATTTCATAGGAAACTGTGCTTCAGTTTCTCCTCAAAGTATTACTTCTTTTTTTTTTTTTCTTTTTTTTGCGGTACGTGGGCCTCTCACTGCTGTGGCCTCTCCCGTTGCGGAGCACAGGCTCCGGACGCGCAGGCTCAGCGGCCATGGCTCACGGGCCCAGCCGCTCCGCGGCATGTGGGATCTTCCCGGACCGGGGCACGAACCCGTGTCCCCTGCATCGGCAGGCGGACTCTCAACCACTGCGCCACCAGGGAAGCCCTGATCCTCTTTCTTGAATAAAGGGATAGATGCAATTTCTGTCTGTGTAACACCAGCCACCTTTATAAAGCTTGGTGCTATGGTTTTGCCTTTCTTTCAAGGAGCTTTAGAAACAATGCCCATGGCTTTTCTCTGCTATTGGTTAAACATACTATTACACTCACCTGGCCTAAGAGATTTTTGTGCAGTCAATTGTATAAGAGGACTCAAAATTGTCATTTTTTTCAGAACAACTTATTTCTTGTGGAATCAAAGACCATCAGTCTTCTGCATGATCCTGTTAACAGTTGATGGGCAACATGAGGGTGGAACTCTGTCTTCTCCAGACGTGTATGGTAGTGTTTGGTTAGCAGCCAGGCGTGCATCAGCTTCATGAATCTATGAATCTTCTTTTTGTTTTTCTGTTTGCAGATTTTATTCTTCACCGTACAGTATTGCAACCAACCGCATGATTCCACAGACACCCATCACGCCATTCATTGCTGCTTCCCCTGTCTCCACATACCAGGTATGTCCGGTTTACCTGCACCTCCCGGGAAAGCTTTCTTGCCAGGAACAGACTAGATCAAGACAAAAGGGAAACAGTAGGATTTTTGTTTTAAGTTGTCTTCCCTTTAGTCATATCTTAATGTCATAATACTCAAACTATCCATTGAGCCTACACTTTCAAGGGCTTGTTTGCATCTGTTTCACTGAGTGATAAAAATCCACCGAGCTTTCCATTCTTCCTGCTGAGTTTTCATGATTTTGCTACTTTCCAGCCAACATTAGTGCAGCTTTCTTACCACTGAGAGGTTATTTTGTGTGTTGTCTGTTATTTTGGTTGTTGTTCCCTAGGGTATCTTTTCTGAGAACACATTTCTGGCAACTCCCTGCACGCCCTCCAGGATATCGTATCATTGGCATCTCATTTTGTCACAATCGTTCTGTGTATCCATGGAAAGCTGCATGGATAGATGCAAGATCATTTGCTCCAAGAAATAGGGAAGATTATCAAAGGGGTAAAAGTAATTCCTACTTCCTCCTCTTACTTCATTCTCAGTTCCAAAGAGGCCAAAAGAGACCTCGGGGGTTCCACATGTTGAAACACAAGAAAATCTGAGACTCAGTGTGTGTCCTAAACCAGATGTTGTAGCCAGTTAGTAATGCTAAGTCCACAGGTGGATTGAAATAGCCATCCTTCTCCCTCAAACAGTGCTCCTTATCTTATTCCTTTGAGTCATCAAAGATATGATATTTCTCCCTGCTTCTCTTTACCTCATCTAGTTCTTCAGACAATTCTTCTAATTCAAAATAGAAAAAAATGCCTATGAATGCTACCAAGAGTGTTGAGTGTCACTGTTTAAAGCTTTGGAGAGAGAAAGAAAGAGCAAAAGTGCGAGTGTGTGCCTGTGTGTGTTTCCCTATATTGTGCAGATGGTGGGTGGGTGGGGGGTTTACAACAGGGAAAACTGTAATGTTGCTGACTGCTACGAATTCAGTGAAGTTTCACATTATTCATCCACTACATACGTCATAACAGGAGGTCCCAGCTGTCAGAGCATCATGCTTGAGACTATGCACTTTTTTCCTTAACTAATTTCCCCCGAGGCAGATCATTCTCATTCTGTGTCTGCACTTAGATTCTTGATACCTGTCGGGTGAGCGGAATAGACTTTTGTGTGAATTGCATTAGAGGGTCTCAGAATGGCTGATTTCTTAATTGCCTTTCCTTGGGACCCATGAGGCTAAGTGCAGATGCTGTTCAGTTTTTGTTCTTCCTACAGGCCTGCCTGGTTGTAATGTGTGTTTTTTGGTTTTTTACCCATTTTTTTCTAACCTTGGCCTCTGTTTCAGCCAAGACCACCCATTGAGCTCCACTGTAGAGCACTTTGGTGACATGAATAAAATCTCCACAGAACAGTCATTTCTTTTGGGAGGGTTCATAAGTGGAATTTAACTCTGGCTCTCTTTTCTCAAAAAAAGGAATTAGAGCAATTTCCTATGTTGTTGATTCTTGCTTTTCACCACTTCTTTTTTTTAATCTAAAGTTCATTGTCAATTTCATTGATGTGAGTATATTGAAAACAAAATCTTCGGGGCTCTCTATGTCACAATCAGCTCTTAGAAGCTGACTTTCTCATTTGGCTGATGGCGAACATTCAGAACACTTGGCTGGCTCATATACTCACTTTTATTTGCCATACCAATTACCGTGAGCGAGAAAAATCACAGACTTGCTTAACTTGGGTTTAACCCAAAACATACCCCAAAATTTCTGGTTGATCTCTCTAATTCTTCCCCAACTTTTACCACTTGGATTTATTTCCAAGATGGGATTACTTGAGAATATGAAGTTAGAACCAATGACAGAAAAAGAGGAAGTCTTAGCAGTCATGCTAAGTAATGCCTCCTTCCTTATTCGCCCGGATCTTCCCGGAAGTTGACCTATAAACAGGAGATTCCTGAAGCCTCCAAATGTGCTCTATGGCCCAGCCTGTCCCATGTGGGCACTACAGCCAGCTCCAGGGAAGTAGGAATTTGCTTTACATTGTACCATGTTTCAGGGACCAAATGAATCAGGTCCAAGAATTCCCTTTGTACCCTTAGTTTTGAGCACTAATTCGCTGTAAGTCAGGTGGACGCCACTTTCTTATGACCTAGTGTGACTCCACTGAACGCAAGAACCAAGTTCTCTCTGTGATTGCTTTCTTCTAATAAATGCTGTTTGATGCATAGGTCCAGAGTACTTCATGGATGCCTCATCCGCCATACGTTATGCAACCAACAGTAAGTGTTCTCAGTCACCTGAGGCTCGATGTTTCTATTATCCGAGTGCAAGCTTTTGTAATGCATAGAAGCTTTGGGGTAAAGCTTTTGTTCTATTCCATACCTCTTTCTGGCAGCCCTGTTTTCCAGATACAAAGCTGTTCCTGAAATTCTATAAAAGTGTATACAGTAGATAGAGTGATAGTGATGGAGAGAAACAGAGTTGAGAGAGGAAGAGAGAGAGAGAGAGGAAGAGAACAAACTTGATTGGAGGAAATAGCAATCAAACTCGCATGTTGCTGTCTACCATTTGTTATGAAAGGGGAATGTCTACTTCATGCAGAATTGTGAACTCTGGACAGTTAAATCCATTATAGGAGGAAAGCCTTTCTGTTGTCCTGCTCCTCCGGTTATGCTTTGTTTTCTTCGGATGCAGTTGGGTGTGCTTTGGGAACGATTTTGTGTGTCATGGCTAAGTGTTGACTCAAAGCAATATATTTGAAATAGGAAGGTATTTGTCTACTAATAGACGCAGATAGATAATAGATAGCAAGGTAGGTAGATGACTTTTATGTTAACTAACTAGAGCCATTCTCTTCTTCTTTTAGTGGAAAATTTCTTCCCAAAATATTCAAACTCTATTTTCTACTAGCTAGCTTTCCCATTTTGTAGTACAATATTACGTTAGTCCCAAGGGAAATAATATTACTTATTCCATTAGAATCCAGGCTGAAGGCTATTGATTCCATGTATCTTTGTCGAGGTCTTCCATGTTTTTGAGCTCTACAGAAGTACTAGCCAGGGAGATTTCAAGAGCCATATACTCATGGGAGTGTGAGACAGGGGAAAGATCCCCAGCGGAAAGTTGTGTGACAAGGTCTCTGGTGTACTCTCCTGGGTATGTTCAAATCTGTAACTTTGTTTCCTTTTCTGTCACTATACTTAGCATGGCTTTTGGAGAGAATCAAAACAGAATATGTGAAAACAGTGTTTGAAGTGTGACATGCTATACCTTATTATTATCATTAATCCTTATTATTGAATGTATTAGTTGTTCAAAGAAGAAGCAATGCTACATTTTAACCCTTTTCAAAGCTAAATATAAATAAGGTAGCACATATTAAAAACCAGGGAGTTAAATACACAGACATCTATTTCCTGGACTCAAAGGATCACAGCACCTGGCTTTCATATTTGAGCTTTGTCCATTTTCTTAAAAAATAAGGAACACCCCATGTTGCTCCTAGTGTTTTGATAGTTTGCTTTTTATTTAAAGAATAAAATATATGTAGCTTACTAGAGCAGGACTTTAGACCCTATTCTGCAGATTCCCTTATTTACTCTTATTCACATACCTTGGAGGCTTCCTGAGTTCATCTGATCTGTGTTGTGTAAATCAGATGAACACGCAACGAATCCAGGCTGTTCTTTTCCGTCCCAGTTGTGAGGTAGAATTCAATAGATGGAAACAACTACCTTCTAAAAAAATATTGTGTGTGTTTAAAGAGCATTGGGGCTAGCTTAGTCCTCACACTGAGGCCAAGCATCATCTCATCGTGGCCTAAAGGAATGCACATCTGGCAAAATCTAAATATTTTTCCAGATACCAAAGTATGTAAGATTCCATAGTACTTCTGGAGCTGTGAGGAGATGGGAAGATATTTGTATGTGTTTTTTTCCGACTGTCACTCAGGGCCTTAGCTAACTGTTTTATTAGCTTCTCCTTCTCTCCAGACCAGCTTCACCCATTTTTCGGATGTATTATTTCTTGTATATCTTCCCCTAGCAATAGTTGTGTGTGTGCGTGTGTTCATATGTGTGTGTGTGTGTGTGTGTGTGTGTGTGTGTGTTCATTTGTCCCCCACCAGGATCTTTCTTGCGATGGCTTCTGCCCCCTAATATCTTTTCACTTCCTCTGACTAGACTCTGCATGATATTTGAGCTTAGGTCACCCCCCTTAAGATGTAATGCTTGTGGCTGGGAGAGATTCCTGGGGCGCCCACCAACTTGTTATCTTTTTTTTTTTGCGTTACGCGGGCCTCTCACTGTTGTGGCCTCTCCCATTGCGGAGCACAGGCTCCGGACGCGCAGGCTCAGCGGCCATGGCTCATGGGCCCAGCCGCTCCGTGGCATGTGGGATCTTCCCGGACCGGGGCACGAACCCGTGTCCCCTGCACCGGCAGGCAGACTCTCAACCACTGCACCACCAGGGAAGCCCCCTTGTTATCTTTAACATGGAAAAATTGGCTAAACCGCATCATGGAAACACAGTTTGTAGCATCAGTCGTTTCCCTGTAACAGTTTTGCTGGTTGTCTTTATTGTATAAAGAACCTTTACCCAACTGGTCTTAGTTTCATCATCAAAGTGGGGTTGGTTAAATTAATCACTCTGTGATACTAAAACATAAAAATAATTAGGCAGTCCAGGGTGGAGAAATAAAATACCTGGATCTGAAGGGAAGGAATGAATGACATGGTGATTAATAGCATGGACTCTTTTTTTTTTTTTTTTGGCTGCGTTGGGTCTTCATTGCTGCACGTGGGCTTTCTCTAGTTGCAGCGAGTGGGGGCTACTCTTCGTTGCAGTGCACGGGCTTTTCATTGCAGTGGCTTCTTTTGTTGCTGAGCACGGGCTTCAGTAGTTGTAGCACGTGGGCTCAGTTGTTGTGGTGCATGGGCCTAGTTGCTCTGCAGCATGTGGGATCTTCCCAGACTAGGGATCAAACCCGTGTCCCCTGCACTGGCAGGTGGATTCTTAACCACTGCACCACCAGGGAAGTCCCAATAGCATGGATTCTTGGTTAGGCTCTTTGAGAGAGGAAAACCTTTCTGTTATAGGACTTTGGGCAATTAAACTTTCTGAGCCACAGTTTTCTCATCTGTAATATGGATATAATCATGACTAAATTATTATGGTTTCGGTTCATGAAATGAAGCAAGGCTTTAAAGCTCTTAAAATAATGCCAGACAAATAGCAAACACTCAGTAAATTACTGTTATCATTATTCAGTTATATGAGTAGATGACTGCACATTGTGCTTTAGATTAGCCCAATTATATAAAATGACTGTTGGTATAGGAAGAAGTTGAGAAAAAGCAATAATCACCCATTTCTACCACGTTCATACTGCTTATTTAGCATACTTTCCTAATGAGTTTGGTGGAGATAGCCTCTATGGCTATAAATAAGATAAATTGCTTAGATTGGTGTTTATCTCACTTACTTCCTAAATCTTTCAACACCTATAATAAAAATAATGAAAATAAAGGCCCATTGGGTACCTCCAGTATGTCAGTAACTGGAACCTACTTTACAAACAAATTCAAGGTGTCCATAGCTACACATCTCCAATATATTGCCCATAATAATGATTTGCTGACAACTTTTCTCCTTTCTCACGTTTTCCCTTCCACTGTTTTGAGAAAATCACACAGATAAGCTCTCTGTGTATAGGGTGCAAAGGCATGCTTCCCCCATCACTGGGAATCACACAGCCTCCTACACTGCAGCAAGAGCCCTTCAGGTTCTTTTTAGGCTCTACTCGAGGGCCCCAAGGTCTCAACCAGGCTTGTATCTGAAGAGGAAACAGTGCTTCATTCAAATCTTAAAGTAGAGCACAGTGCCTCTAA
>NW_006771500.1:341919-392436 GCF_000442215.2 Lipotes vexillifer | reverse complement strand
TACTAGGGAGGGGTAATGATCTATAAGAGAGACATGAATTGATGGAAAGAAGGGAGGGGAGTAGTAAAAGGACGAGAGAAAAGCAGAAAGCATAAGCGTAAAGCTGAAGTTGGTTGTTTAGGTTTGCTTCTTTGCAGATTGAAATTTCTGAGTTGTGTGCAATATGCACTTTTTTGTAAACTTAGAAGAAAACTCTGAGAGGCTTTTCACTTTTAAGGAAGAGGGGATAAAATTCTCCCTGCCTTGGTCATATCTCTCGTACTGGTGTTTCTGCAAGGAAACCATTCTCTGTCAGTTGTCTGACTCTGGGACTTTATCAGGTCAAACCCCACTGAGGACAGCAAGAGCGTTTCTCTTTGCACTTTTTTTTTTTTTTCACGGAAAGAGAGCACTGTGAGACTAAATCAGGAATTCACTCTTGGCTGATGTTGCCAATGCAATTGGGTACGTGGTGCTGTTTCCCAGTGCAGAGTTCTGTCCAAAACTCTGAAATCTCACCACGACACTGACAGGATTTTTTTTTTTTTTAAACATCTTTATTGGAGTATAATTGCTTTACAATGGTGTGTTAGTTTCTGCCTTATAACAAAGTGAATCAGCTATATGCATACATATATCCCCATATCCCCTCCCTCTTGCTTCTCCCTCCCACCCTCCCTATCCCACCCCTCTAGGTAGTTGCAAAGCACCAATCTGATCTACCTGTGCTATGCAGCTGCTTCCCACTAGCTATCTGAGAATGGACTTGAGGACACGGGGAGGGGGAAGAGTAAGGTGGGACTGACAGGATTTTAATAGAGGACGGATTGCACTAAATATCTACTCTGTGTGGCAGCTTGTCACACTGGAATCTCATATGAATGCACAATTGAAATCCCTGTGTTATGATACGTCAGGTATTTTGTTACATCTCTACTGACAGGGAGAAAAGATGATACTTCCCAAGAAGAGGTAGAGTTCAATTCTCTTAAATTTTATTTAGGCTCATGTGAATCATAAATCTTCTGTTCTTCATGTGGTTAGCGTTAATTATTCTCAAGAAGAAAGGTCAACTTTCATTTTTACTTAATTACAAATAACTTACCTAACTACAGGATTCTAAGAAATGCAAGATGCTCTTATGGAGTCATTGGATGATTTGCTGCTATGCATGGCTGAATTACGACTTACGATGAATAAACCTTACATTTATAGCTAAACAGTCAATATAAACTTTCCCTCTACAACAAAAGAAAAAGTTCAGAAAAGCCCCAGAATATACTTGATTTGGTCATTCTTTACCTGCAGGTAGGTAAGACCTAAGGCTTAATTTTAGGGACCATGTCCTCCAAATTTGCAGGCATGTTTTTCCTAAAACACATCACCAAATTTGGAAAGAACACTTAAGTCATGAGAATTCTGTTCAGAAAGCAAACTTTTCAGATGCTATCATTTTATTCCAACCGCTGAACTGAGCAAAAATTCTTTGTAAGTATCATTGTCAAAGTACCAAACAAAGACAGTGTGTTTGCTATGTAAGGAGTTTACCTGGTGGATATAGATGTACAGACCAAATCTTTTTTAAGTGACTAGCAAACACAAAACAGTAACTCTAGCCCATTTATACTATTTCTACCAGGAGAGAATTTTTTTTCAAATATGTGAGAGTAAATTTAGAAGGAACAACTTCATTTGGGTGTCACCTCCCTATAAATATACTCCTGGGATAAAGTAAATACAAAGAAGACCACTTGCACAGAAAGTCTCTTCGATACCTTAACATTTAAGTTCTACTCTCTTAGCATATTTCAATTGTCCAACATGGTGTTATCAACTATAGTCACCATGATTTACATTAGCTTCTCAAATCTTATTTATCTTATAGCTGAAATTTTGTACTCCCCACCAAACCCCCAACCCTTAGCAACCACTTTCTTCTCTGTTTCTGTGAGTCTGACTGTTCCCCAGATTCCACATGCAGCTGGTACCGTGTAGTATTTGTCTTTCTCTATCTGGATTATTTCACTTTGCATAACGCTCTCAAGGGCATCCATGTTGTCACAAATGGTAGGATTCCTTCTTTCTGAAGCTGAATAATATTCCAGTACACACACACACACACACACACACACACACATAGATATGTCACACTTTCTTGTTCCATTCCTCCATTGAAGGAGACTTAAATTGTTCCATATCTTGGCTATTGTGAATAATTCTGCAATGAATATGAGAGTGAAGGTATCTTTTTCTCCTTGAAATGGTCACTTGATTAAGTCTTTTACTGGGCCCTTAGTTATACCAGACATCGACTCTTCATTTCAAGAAACTGAGAACATTGAGTTCAATGAGAAAAAAAAAATCAACAAATAATAAACAAATATTCTCGAGCATTAAATATGCACAGAATATTCTTCTAGGTATTGTTGGAAATGAGAGAGAGTAAGAAAGAAACAATCTGTCCTCAAGGCACACAGTCTCTCTGTGGAGATAATTATTATATGTGTAGAATGATTCAATTAAAAATCTACAGCAGAAAAGGTGTGAAATGCTTAGCATTTATATAGCACTGAAAATGACAAAGTATCTATGAACAGCTAAGGACATGGAAGAACCGAGATGAAAGCATGAACTTAAAGGATGGGTGGGGTTGATGGGGATAAAGAAAAAGAAGGAGGGCATTTTCAGTGAAAATAACACACCAAAAGTACTGAGGGCGTCCTCAGATTATTTCAGGGGGCAGCAAGGCAGGTAGCCTGCATTAAGTGAATTGTCTGTGTTAGGGAAAGATTTGGTTGGAAAGGTAAATTGTGGTCTATTGAAATACTTTTATTCATCAAATCTGGCACACTTTCCTATACATTTTTTATTAGCTTAGTGGTCCCAATGCTGTTGTCTAGAATTTAGGCTTACTTTGGAAGATATAAAATAGAAAGGCTGGGCTTCCCTGGTGGCGCAGTGGTTGAGAGTCCGCCTGCTGATGCAGGGGACACGGGTTCGTGCCCCGGCCGGGAGGATCCCACGTGCCGCAGAGCGGCTGGGCCCGTGAGCCATGGCCGCTGAGCCTGCACGTCCGGAGCCTGTGCTCCTCAGCGGGAGAGGCCACAACAGTGAGAGGCCCACATAACGCAAAAAAAAAAAAAAAAATAGAAAGTCTAAATTATGTCACTGATGTGTGTGAAAAAGTCGCAATTTCCAGGGGCATCATGGATGAATCAGTCATGAATGGACAAAACTTTTCAATTTGGCTGCATTATGAAAATGTCATCATGTACAGCCTCTTTTTATATCCATGGAATTATTTTTGGAGGTAACAGTCATCTTTCAAGTAGAGCTTCTGAAAGTTTCTTGGAGAGATGTTTCCTGATGTCTAAGATCCCTGCCTTCTAAGCACAGGAGTGGTGAGAATAAGTGGTGAATGTGGAGTCTTTATAAATCCAGATGTGTGTACATCACCTGCCTTTTGCCATGCAGGTTTATGTTATTTTAATATGGACCTTTAAAGAGAAAGAATAGGTCAAGGAATAGTGTATTACTTTTTAGAACTGAAGGTGCGTCATTCTGAACATAAGATTGACAAGGTACTAAGAGATAAAGTTCCAATGGTACATTACCCCCAGTGTGTCCTTAGATAGCACTTAGAATTTCTTTGTCACGGCATCATCAGTAAACCAGAATTTGCGAGTTCCTTTGTAAAGGTGTTAACAACGTTACATCCTTAAGAGCTACTTAGCATATGAAATATAATTAGATATGTTGTAAACATAGGATACAAATTTATTGAATCTATTAAAGCCCTATTTTCTATGGATTATCTCTAGACAAAGCAAGTAGGTAGCTAAAATAAAATCCATGTCAGACTTTCTAGAAAACAGCCAGTTACCAGGGCAACACAATCATATTGAGATAGGGTAAATAATTTATTTTATAAATGCTGCCAGGGCAACAGAAACTACTTATGAAATCAGTGGAGGATTGAGGATTAGTGTACAGATAATCTATGGAACTATTTGTTCTTTTGTAGCACACTGGAATAAAATGTTTATTTTATTTATCTTTATATATGACCTTAACAGTTTTGTGAAGTATGTAGATATTCATTAAACAAATGGTAATGAACGAGTTCAAATATTGAGAGTATTTCTAAATATTCAAAGATATTATTCACTATTTCTTGCCCCTCAGAATGTGATGGGGACACCTTATTTTGCTTTAAAGATTAACCTTTGCTGGGTTAGCCCTGGAGAGCCCAGGTATTTCTACCTAGGTGGTATGTTTACAATTTAGGGTCATGGTTTATTGTGTTGACTAGCTTAGGTTTTGTTAAGCCAATAATTAGGATGCACCAGGTCGGGGGAGGGGATGTAATAGAGACAGAGTCACATATGATCTAATCAAGTATGCTTTGAAAAAAGTGACATCATTTTAGCTTCAGTAACAAATGTAAGAAGTTACACAATTTACAGTAATATTTGTCAAAATACTAATGCAAATACTAGTAAAGTGCCTTCAAACTTTTCTCTTCTACTGCCTAAGAGGAATATTTACCAAAGGTAGGACTTGCACTCACATTTTCTCCCTGTTTTAATATTGTTTGCTTCTCTCTTGTTCAAACTCCCTGTTAGAAAATAAATGCTTATCGTATATTCAGCTATGGGTAGCAGGGGAAATGTGTGCAAAGTGTAGAACCGGTAAAGAGGGTGGGGTTATTCATTGTGTCAGGGAGTAAAGGAGTAAGAGCAGGCTTCACGGAGGAGGTAACTCCTGAACTTGGCTTTGAAAACTAAAGGAGTTTTTCAGGCAGAGTTGTGGATGTCAGGCAGGAAGGGTATTCTAAGCAAACACCAGCTCACAGCCAAGGCTTTGGTTTATATACCACATGTTACAGCTGGTGAGCATCTGAGATGGCAAGGAATTTCCAAAGGCTACCAGGTGCCTCTAATGCTGCATCTGCCGTGAACATGGCATCTGTGTGACCTTCAACAGTGATGCCACAAAGGTGTCACTTAATCATGAATTAGGGCTGTCATATTATCCCATTCAACACGGCATCTTCTCCTAGAGATGTGCCCACACCTCCGGACAAAGCCTTACACCAGACCTTTCACAAGCTCTCCGCTCAGAGTTGAGTGAAATATGCAGGGCATGTGTTTAGTATCACTTGGGTGTCATAAAATAATCACTGTACTTTCTGCATTAGGCTGTCTTAGGTCCAGTCTCTGAGCACCCTAATTGGAAGTGGGATACCCACCCTCCTCAGAGCCCAGAGAGTGCATAGTGTCTCATCGCTTGACTGTCCCAAATGCTTCATTGTTTAGTTATTCAAATGATAAAGTGAGAGGGTTGATACGCTGAGAAAAACTAGCAGGACTTATATGTCTACGTGAGGGGTTTTTGTTTGCCTTTTGTTTTGTTTTTCATTTCGTTTTTTCTGCAGTGGAATCAATTTGGGAGGCATTTTCTGATGATGTCATCTTAGAACAGAAAATTTTTTTAAATTCCTCTTGGGAATAATTTTCAGAGTAATTTATTAATCACCCAAGAAAAACAAGTTAATCAGGTAATATTCACAAAATAGATCGATAGATAGTGATGATAGATTAGATAGATAGATAGATAGATATAGATAGGAAGATACATAGATAGGTAATCGTTAATTTATCCAGAGGCTAGTTCTTTCTCAACTGGAGTGTAATTTTACTATTTGAGAGCTTATCACATGTAATTCACAGTATCTCTCCCTTTTCATTTATTTTCTGGCACAGATTAGGTCCTAACTAAATATTTGTTGATAGACTACACTGCATAGGCTATTTCTGCATTGACAAATATTGATACACTACAAGCAACCAGCTTCTGTTAGACAAGGATGCTGACAAAGTTTCTGAGGAAAGCAAAAGGGTGCATCCTCTTTGAATCCAAGCCTAACATTTAAGGGAAACTGATGCTGCTATCAAATTTGTCTCTGTATATTTGATTATTAAATCTTGTCATTGGCACTCAACAGGTTTGTTCAAAACAACTTAGGAAAAACACTTCTGTGTTCATAATGTAAAAGTCTAATTGCTTTTCAGTTATAGTTTTGCTTATATGAGCTTAAGCAAACTGTGTTATTCACCAAGTGTATTTGTCCCCTAATCTCTGCTCTCATCACTTTCTGGGAAATTTGGAAAGGGTTTGCAAAATTTCGTTTGTCCATTACGAAGCTCCAGAATGCAGTGTTGGCAATATATTTTTGCAGTTGTTGGCCATGGGTGATCATTATAGGCAAAGGCTGTATGTAGTGAAGGTGATTCTTGCCAATCTCTTCTCCATCTTCTTTTCCATCTTAAAAACCTGAAAAATCAGTACATCTACTTGTTAGGAAAAGCAGCAACCCTCATTTTCACTATGATATAGGGAAACACTCTTCTCAGGTCAAATAAAAGAACGAATTTGGAAAAATCTATACAGTTTGATATCTGAGCAAGTTTAGTTCTTCTACTTCCTGTGTGACCTAATTTTCTACCAGCAAATCTCTTTCTTTTGATATTGAGATTCATTTGAATAAAAATGAGATATCCACCCCCTTCCATAACCAAGAAGAATGAGTGATAAGGATTTCTACCTTGCCCACTCTTAGAAAAGAGCTGAGGTTACTTAAAATTAAAGACACACTCAAAAACACAGTTAAGCAAAAAGGAACACATGTCATATAGCAGAGGAAATAAACTTATTAAAACTTTAGGCTGTCTGTGTGTGGGTAATTTACTATAATGGAGTATTCAAATTTCATCTTGAGTTTTTAGAAGCCAAGGCCAAATGGCTAAAAAGAAAGAAAAATTTAAAAACTGGTTATATTGTTTCTTTCTCTGATAAAAGGAAACATCATAAGGCCAGGGAGAGAATTTTTTTTTCTTTTTCTGCTGCTATATTCTAGAAAAAAAATTATAATGGTATAATGTCATTTCCCAACTCAGTGTCTTAGCAGTTTTACATGCTGAGATAATAAATGTGGCCATTTAGTTTATTGACTCTCAATAAAAAAACGAGCAAATGTTAACTTTCAATTTTGTGATGAAATGTCTAGAGCAGCTAAATTAAGATTTTTCAGATACATAAGTTTCTCATGACCTAACTTGATACAACCGTGCCACTTAGGAAATCTAATTGGTTAGAATTGGGCTTGTTCAGTCTTTCAAAATTTCCTTCATCTCAGCCAGGATTTTATGAAAATTATGCCATCTGACAGAGTATCATCCAGATAAAACTGTTTTTCTTCCTCATTAAAGGGGGCTGCAAGATTATCTGCAGTTTGTGCCATAATTCTCAAGAACAGCTTTTAGAATAGCCTGGACATATACTCAATTAAGATCCTGTGGTTCTGTTTCTTTGAGTGTTTGAGAGGCAAATTTCACCTGAAATACTGACGGTAGGTGTGAGAACCACTGGCCATCATCACTCAGTGGCTTATGAAGTATTCATGAGTTTTACAAGTACTAGGTCCTGATGTGTTGCCAAGATGAGTGAGGTGTAAAATGTAGTAAACGGAACCAACAGAATTGAATTATTTGGTATGGATTATGAGATTTTTAGAGTATGTGCATAGATTAATGATTTAGCTTCAGCCAAATCAAGCCATTGTATCTTACAGTCATTCCTCAATTTTAGCTGACTCTGAAAACTACGCTTGAGAAATGACAGCAAAACCAGATTATCAGCAGAGAAGACAAAGCGTACCTTCCTTCTAACTTTGACAGGAAGACACACAAATAGTTCTGTTGGCAATACACTATTTACATAAGACATTTAAAAAAATTACTATGGCGCTTGTTCCTTTTTACACCACATAATGTAAGTATAACTTCATTGTACATAATGGAAGCTAGGAACAAGGTGAGAAATCTGAAAGCGGATTTCAAGAAAGAGGATTCATCCTTATCCATGTTAAAAAGCATAGTGTGTTCTTGGCTTCTCAATTCTCATTTAACACAAAGGAAATCAGATTAATTATGAAGTTGAGCTCTGAACCGTAATCTTAAAACTTCTATTCAGAAGAGACATTTTATCAAAGAGTTATCCTGAAAGTGTTTGATCAATACACATTAGAACAACTTCTGCATAACAATAGTGTATATTAAAAATCAATCCTTACTTTTCTATAAAGCCGTCTATCTCTCAGTCTTGTATCTGGAATATTTTCAATCAATACGAAAAAATCATTATAATGCTAAGTTTCTGTTACATGCTACATGCAGAAATCCTTAGATTCTTGTCACGCTCTAAAATTATTTCTCTAACTTCCTGAGATGCATACACAAAGTTTACTTCAAAGAATAGTTTGTATTATACATGGCATGGACTGGTGTATAGATGGATGAATACCATGAACATATTTCTGTCCACATATGCTTATCTCCACTGTAAATATTATTTCCAAAACACTGACCTATACATATAATACAAATAGGTAGATGTTTATATGACCGTGTTCAAAGTCACACTTGTATGATACAAAAGAAAGACTAAACACTGTTGAAATTCATGGTACAAACTAGAATGAGAGGAGAAAGAATGAAAGGTATGAAGGAGATGAAATAGAAAAATTGAAGAAGAGAAAGAGAATAGATATGGAGGATGCACAGGTCAAATCTGACTCTAGCTGATTTCAGCCTAGATGGCTAGGTAGAAGGTGATGTCCTTAAACTGAATTAGCGTATGTAAGAGAAGTATTAAGTTCAAGATCAGGGACACAGAGTTCCTTTTGGGCATGTTGAATTTGTGGAACCCGATAAAGGTTTTCAATATGTAGCTTTTGGCATACAAAAGTGGCAGTGATAGACTTGGGAGTCGTTCATTCCCATTGGAGAGAACAGGTGGGATTTCTAGCAATCCATTTACTTTTCACTAATAATTACCTTGCTTGATCTATGCAATAGCTCTTAGATGTAGGAATATGAAATAATATACACATGATGACATAATATCTAGTGTACTACTCTAATGTACACTAAATCAAATGCTTGCTTATACCCCTTGCAAGCAAGATTATTTAGCAACTTACTTATACTTTTGCTTACAGCTATAATTTTAAGGCTAATTATGTATTATATCATATATGACTTTTTGTCAACCAAAGTATATGCACCTAATGTTTCCACTTAGGGAACTGACTACAGTGATAAATTGGAAAATAGAGAGAGATACTTTCAATTAGAAGAAATCTTAGAGGCTATTTCATCCAACCCCCACTGAAGTTTAGGAGCTGATATAATGGTTTGAAAAATCGTCATACAAGACTGTTTTATTCCAATTCCATGTAACAGTTTGGGAAGGTATTTTTCATTAAATCACCTTTCCTCTGTAGCCAGCAATCCAGCATGAGGAAAATCGACAAAATTTGAAAAGCACAGAAGCAATCCCCTGCCTGGTACAAACCAAGGAAGCAATCAACCCTTTGCCAAACATCCAAAGGGGCCTCTGTATATTTAGATTTATTTATCTCATTGTTAGTCATTGTGAATGTAGGAAATCTATAAACTCTATACTACCATTGGAGGGTCTTACCACTTTTAGCATAGGATGGTCTTTCTTTATGTTCCTGAAAATGTTTCATTTCTTTTGCTTTATTGCCAAGATTAGATTAATTCAGGCTTTTCTGGATTATCCTATCCTTAGCCCTGGGGGGTTTTGACTGTAGTTTTCTCTGACATTATGCTTGATGCTGGTAATAAGAACCGCTTTTACTGATCATAAAAGCATGAGCTCAGAGTGACTCAATAATTCCAGCGTTCCAAATGGCCAGCTTGAAAGGACACAGATGGGGGTTGTGAGAGCTAAGTTATTGAAGAACATCGTATTTTCCTGTGGGATTTTTCCATGCCCTGAGGATTTCATACATGCTGTTCCTTGGGCTTTTCTCTCCTCCCTATTTGACATTTTAAAGAGTAGAAAGTTTAAAGTACATTTCTTAAGAATCCCTAGCATATGTCCATATCGCTTGACAGTGTTTACAAATCGGATTGTGGCTCAAAGATATAACTTTCCTTCATGTCTTTTTCTCAAAATAAGGTTCAGTCTGAAGTGGGCAAGAGTGATGATTCATTGGCAGCCAATCAGCAGGAGGGTCCTTTAGTGGAATATTATGTGAAATACAACAGGATTAAATGTTTCACATATAAACCTTTCGTCTCTGTACCATCTAATTACTGACATCGTAACCGGTGTCTAAGATTTTGTCAATTTTTTTCCCTTTTGTAATTCTAATAAGAACAACAGTAAAACAAGAGACTCTCAATTTTGCATCTGGAATAAACATCTAATGCAAGAACATGCAGCTTCAGCCTTTTCTCTTGAGATAGATGAGAATATATCTCCGGTACTTCATGATGCTGGTTTGCCTGGTTCGACAAGGCTGCCCTGTTACTTGCAATCACCCTTGCTTATGAAGTTATATAGACAGTACCACGTAAATCAGAATGGTCCAATCGTTTGATCCTGTCCATTTCTATTACACATGGCCAGGCATATGATGAGAAGTGTTTTGGCTGACACAGTTTCTTCTTACAACTGTCCTAGAAAATGAAATAAATTGTTACAGCACTGATTTCCTAGCAGAGTCAAAATTATGTAAGAAGGAAAGTCCTGCTTTTACTTATATTCCTTTACTCTCTGATCTTTTTCTCTCCTTCCTTCTCTCTTCATTTACTTTTGATCTGACACAGATTAAATTCATTAGGCAATTACTAAATCTCACCACACTTTTGTTTTTTTTGTTTTTTTGCGGTACGCGGGCCTCTCACTGTTGTGGCCTCTCCCGTTGTGGAGCACAGGCTCCGGGACGCGCAGGCTCAGCGGCCATGGCTCCCGGGCCCAGCCGCTCCGCGGCATGTGGGATCTTCCCGGACCGGGGCACGAACCCGTGTCCCCTGCATCGGCAGGCGGACTCTCAACCACTGCGCCACCAGGGAAGCCCCACACTTTTGTTTAAGGTATATTTTCTCTTCTTGATTTTACTAAGTTTAATAAACTCCAGTGAGTATCCATTAGAGATCATATACTTTTTTTCATTTTGAATGATTAAACTTCCTCAAAACTCATGATATTTGAACCTATCTGAAAGTGGCTGGATATCCCTTGTATTGCTTTCATTTGAAAACTTGTTTATTGATTGTTCAGGAGAAACACATGTTTGTCTTAAAGTAGGCTTTTCATTATCACATGTCTAACTAAAATTGTGATAGAACATTGTAAGTGCAAATGAATCAAAAACAGGTAGATTATAATTCCATAAAAATATTGTGCATTTGAAAATTAAGGAGATTCCTTAGGGAAAGAACATGTGTTTTAAATTTTATTAATCTCCTGATATGTAAGAATCCTCCAAAGAAACATTCAAGGGCTTCAGATTATAATTATTGTGTAATTAATTAACTTCTGGAACAGTTCCAGTAGAATCAAGAAAACTTCTGTTGCCTGTATCTTGGAAGAATAACAGCAATGAAAAAGTAGGTACTCCTTACCCAGTCTTTCCTTTTGTAACACTAAAGGTGCTAGATTTCTTTTAAGGCAGTAAACTTATTGGAAGATCAAACCAGAATCATTTATCCATCCATGTATTCATTCATTCAACAAACATTTATCAGGTGTCTGATTTGCACTTGGAATGCAGAAGTGAACCTAAAAGAGATTTTTTTCCCAAATGGAACGTACATTCTAGCAGGAAAAAATTAATTAAATAACGAAGAATATGCTAAGCAACGATGTTAAATATTCAAGGCCAGATTTTGATGAAATTATCAAGAAGGTATGTATGATTTGTCTTTGGGAATCTCAGCCATTTATTTTCAACACCGACTCCACCCCCAACCCCACCATGATGCCCTTTCTTCAAGACACTTAGATATTCCAAAAGCTCATTCTTTCTCTCTTTTGCTTTTTTATTTAAATAATATTTATAGAGAACTGACTATGTGCCAGACACTGTTTGCTGTTCCACATTCATGCCTACAGTGCAGGGTGAACAGGTGTGGTCCCTGCCCCTATGAAACTTAAAGTGTGTCTGGGAAGAAAGAGAGAAATCAAATGAGTGTCTTAAGGAACATGAAAATAAGCTGGTTATAAATCCTATTAAAGAAAGATTTATGAGATTCTGCTTGTATCTATCAGTGGGCACTGACTCTGTGTGTGTGTGTGTGTGTGTGTGTGTGTGTGTGTGTGTGTGTCTGTCTGTCTGGTGGAAGCCAAGAGAGGGGTGATGGGAAACATAAAACAGCCTTTTAGGCCAACTAAACTAATAGAGTGTATGCTTCTTTCAAATCCTTTTCCGAAGAATTCAATTTGGTTATTAGCATCTTAGTGTGTCTGAAGTTATCAGTAGGCTTGGGTATGTCCATTTTTTTCTATCACTACATAAATGAAAAGTTTAACTCCCTAGAAAATTCCAGGCATCAGCATACAGGTGCATTGGTCCTTGGATTTAGAATTTCCAATCTCTGAAATAATGCCCTCCCTGTTCAGTTTCCATAGAAGTCCTTTGCTCTGTCTTCTTATGAGGTTTTTTATGATATTACATGTTATCACAAAAGATAAACCTGAATATTATAGAATAATGTTTTTATGGATGAAGAAAGTGAGACTCAGAGAGGTTAATTGACTTTTCTAATATCACACAAGTTGCTGGCAGAGCTGGGACAGGTGTATTTCAATCCAGTTAACACCAATTCTATTTCATTACATCTGGCTTGATTCTTCATTAAATTTTTATATTTCAGGTTATATAATTTAACCCAGAGTAAATCAAGTTGACAGATTAATAAAAAAAATTGTGATTGGGTCTTTCTCTACATAGAACATGAAATACTAGTAATTATGTCCATTAATGCCGAATAGATTAGCATAAGAAGTAAGAAATTTTTAACCTTTTAGCTGTCCCATCATTACATTTTAAGTGGAAAAGAGTTCATATAATTTAGTTAAAAGTTTTTATTTTGACAGGCACATTCCTCCAAATACCTATCATCATCATGTAATGCTTTTTGTCTTAAAGCTATATAATGCTAGATGATATGCCTGAGGTAAATTTATCTTAATTTTAGTCTGCATAATCATTGGAAATGGCTCATATTAACATAAATATTGTAGATATTTCAGCTTATCAATGTAAAGACCCTTTTTGCATCTTAAAAGAGGTAGATTAGATAAAGCACATAATAAATAGAGAAAATATCATGAAAGCACAATACCAAAAAATGTGTCACTGAATTTTCTTTAAGCCTATGTTAACTAGAGCACTGTCTGAAACTATGTGCTAAAATTCTTTATAATTTCTCCACACAGAAGATAGCTTATTGCTGAAGCACCATAAGTAATTTGAGAATTGTATAATAATTTTGCTTTAATTTTGTTTTGAAGACCAGACTCTTACTTTTTTCAAAATCCCACATATTAATTCAAAAAGATCAAGGAGTTCTGAATTAAACTCAAATCGAATAATTTCTTCTAAAGTAATGATATTTTGTTAAATTACTTATATTAGGTTCTATTTTATAAAGTAAAAATAAATCATTAAAAATAAAACCAAAAAAGAAGTTCCTTTTTTTTGTCTTTTCATATAAGCTCACATTTTTTTAAATGAGAAAAATAATTATTAGGAAACATGGACTACCTCCTACAGTTTTTAGGTTTTTTCCTAATTCATTTTTAAAATGACTTAGGAAGTTTTGCTAAAAATCCTACATTCATGTAATGTCATTGAGAATAATTTGCCAAACACAGAAGTTTTAAAACTACAGAAACAAACTCAGCAAGTTTCATTGACCTTTTTCTGACTCAGCAAAGATGAAAGACAAAGAAGGGGACCAGCTCACTCCTTTGGGGAGAGAAAGTCAATATTGGATTTGCATGGGGATTGCAAACTCTCTTCCAGGAAGTCAGGGACAGCTAAAGTAAAGGACCAGAGAAAGGCAGAATTTCTCAAAGAAGAAAAAAAAGGAAAGAAGCTTTCATGGAGAGGGGGAGGGGTGGGGAATGCAGTTCTCAAAACTGTAGAACCTCTAATTCAATTCATGCAAACTATCACAGCACCCTCCTACACAACTGAGTGTGATGCCTGCAAGCAAGTTTGTGGCATCAATAATTTCTGCCGTTGCTAATTCTACTTAATAACTTTTTCAAATGTCCACCTACCTTTTCACTGTAATTCCCTGTCTCTTCGTAATTATAATCACAATATTCAGGTTTTGGATGCAATTTTATTTTAATACTGTGGATGCCTCCATGGAGCAGGCTTAGGGGATCCCTCCCAGAACCAGATTCAGGGGCCAGCAATTCTAGAGAGCTTCAGGTATTCTAGAAAGCTCCATGCAGGCCCCGCTGCCCAGTGCCAAAGCCATTGCCTGAAACAGCTGTACCAGCTTCTTTCAAACTCTGTGGATTGTCAACTCTTCTGCCACTACATCTTGGAATTTTGTTCTCACATTTTCCACCCAATGACCTCCCTGCTTCTCCCCACTGCAGATTCTAAGAAAAAGATTGTGGACTAATTTGGTTGATTTGACATGATTTTAGAGTGTTAGCCCTAGCACTCCTCAGAAAGCTTGGTTCTTCCATTACTGACTTACTTTTGTAGCATACCTATATGGAAAATGTCCCACTACCTCTGGGGGTCTGATTCATGAAATTTGATCATGCATAGCAGTAACAAGAAGCAAGATTTCCATTGACCTGCTGAAAATTAGCCACACAGGTTAAAAATCAAATCAGATCCAAAAAGGTAAATGAGGCCAAAAAAGAAAGGAAGGGAGGAAGGAAAGAAGGAAAGTTGGACTGTCCTTTGCTTTTTGCTGATAAGTTTTGGTATTTGAAATGGACCTTCTTTTCTGTGTCTGAGCAGACTCATTTATACTTTGGCTTTTGAAATTTTATGACGGGAGTAAATTGACAAATATGATTACTGGCCTTCACAGTTTAGGTGTTAAAAGAATGTCAAATAAAACATTGTATTTTGCTGTTGTTTTCAAAAAGAATGGTGAGTCAAAAAGAGTTCTCTCTCCTTTTCTGAAAGTTTTGCAGGCTACCTTCTTGCAGACTAGCTTCATCCCAGAAATACCTTTAAAATGTCATTTTACCCATCTGAGTCCACAATAGAGCTATAGCACGTAGTGTGGGGTGAAATAATCTCTTCTTATCTGGATACAGTCTTGGAACATAATTTTTACTTTTAGCTTGGATCACTGATTTCCTGAGTCATAAAGTCCCCAGATGAATGTTTTATCAGAGAAATAGTTGTTTTAAAAGCCACAGAAACTATTATGAACCAATGATTTTTGTTTGAATTTTATACATTGTGTAGAAATAATTTTTTAAAAGTTAGGCCTACACCAAGACCACTGGATATTAATATTTGTTAGGCCTATCCTATGAGAAAACCAGTGAATTATAATTAGATTTGGATTTTTGAAAAAATTTTATAAAATGCCCACCATAGTCAGAATAGGTAGGTGTGGGGTAGTCATGCTTGCTATTCCATTACCATGCAAATACTAAAAGCTATCAATTGAATGGTTGTTTCTGGGGTGCAGGCAAAATTCTTAGGAGGAATAACACAATACAATATTACCAGTCAATTAACAACGGGCATTAATGAAAGAGCTAAGTGAGCTATGATTGACATAGAAATGAACTCGTCTGAAATTACCACCAACTCTTCTTCAGGGATGAGCCATCCATCCCGAGAAACCTCAGCCTTTAAGGGCATTTTGACCCTGATAACTAAGATAAACATGGAGTTATTTTTAGAAACACTCTGCTGTGTGTCTGATCTATAATTCTCTCTCATTTTTTAGAGCTATTTCCTTCTCACATTCAGCCTGGTGCTTGGTGATCTCAGGCTGTTTCCTAAGGGCCCATGGCCTCCTGCTGTAGCAAAACCTCCAGGCTTTCTCAGCCTGGATAACGCCTTAACTAATAGGGGAGACGCACATCCTGGGCCTCACCTGTGACCCCAGGACTTGAGTGTTAGCAAACAGTCAGCCAACACTGTAGACAAACTGAAGACAGAAATTGATATTGGTATCGCCAATGATGCTTACCTCTCTGAGAAATTGTAATGTCCTTGATCGCTTTGTCTGCATTACATTTTTGAAACTTGGTTTTTCTTACATTTCATTAAAGTTATTTAACTACAAAACACTAAGTTTTTTCAGGGCAAGACATAAGAGTACCGCAGTAAGTATTAGTGAATGAATCGATTAATTAATGTTCTTGTTCCTAAACTCTAAATATCACCAAAAAATCTTTTAAAAAGTTATTAAGGCCCTAACACTGCAGACATTGTGGCATATGTACTGTAATTTAAGCAGTCCCCTCAATATCAGGAAGTGATATGATTCTTATACTAAAAGTTTTGCTTTGTCAGTTTCAAGCAAGCCAAGACAGACTTCTTAAAAAGCATAATAATTTTTGTTCCTAAAATATATTCTAATATCGGAGCGTAACTTTGCCACAGAGCAATTCAAGTTAATTGTCCATTTAAGAAATGATATCGTCTTTTCACAGTATTTCAAAGACTTGGATGAGTTGAGGTGTAAACACTTCCTCATGGGAACTTTATACAATCAAAGAAAAGAAATGAATGACTGATATGCACCTAGGCTAATTGAAGTGTTCTGAGTCAACCAGATGTTTTCAGCTGAACTACTGCCCACAGATGCTATTGCTTCATTATTCCTTAATCTGGGGATTACCCCAATTGGCTAGCCTGGTGACATTTGAGTGTTTCCAATAAGCTTTCCTCTCTTTTGTAACAAACTTTGTAAAGGGCTCTTATCTGGAGCCGGCCTATCTCCTGCCCTGGAAATGTTTTGAAGGAAGTTATCAGGGATGTTTGTTTTTCCTGCTCTTGGATGTGGTCTTTGGTGAGGTCAGAAGAACGGAATGAGTGTTGCCACAGATGACACTGGGGCTGTTTCCACAGCTGGCTGCAGAGAGGGGGTGAGCAGACCCTCACAGATGAGTTAGCATGTGGAGGTAGATGATAGAAAACATCTGTCACGACGGGAATGAGCAAAAACAAGGCCCCTTTGAAGATTGCCTTTGAATGATGAGGTGGGGGCTCTGCCTCCGTAGTGGAAATGAAGGATGTAGTTGTTGGCAGGCAGATGGCTTCGGGCCTGCTCTTGCATGAAATAAAGCAAACGTACGTGTTGAAAACCCCTGAGTAGTCAAATTGCCTGATTTTGCCAAACATTTATTTCCCCACCTATCACACACACAAGCTATGAGAAAGAGAAGGCGTGCCAAAAGAAAGGTGGGAGTAAATCTAGGAGGAAAAACTGGTTATGAATACTTTCTCTTGAATAACTTTAAAACAATAGTATAATTTTAGCTGGTGGTCAAAAAGTCAGAAAGATCCTTTTTGCTATAAGTTTATTTTAATGTATTTGCAGCCCCATGTTATCTTTTACAGAAGTTTTGAAAAGTAATATAAAGATGGTATATCGTCAAGGCCCTAAGATGATAAACACTTCAAAATTTGAATACCAGTTAGTATATATAAAGACATATCTGTTTTCCTTCAGGGAGCAGTAGGAAATAATAAAACAAAAAACTTGGTGAACTATTTTTAAAAGAATAATGCCAGTTTATTTTCTCACCCCCGCTACCTTCAAAAATAAATTAAATACGGGCTTCCCTGGTGGCGCAGTGGTTGAGAGTCCGCCTGCCGATGCAGGGGACACGGGTTCATGCCCCGGTCCGGGAAGATCCCACATGCCGCGGAGCGGCTGGGCCCGTGAGCCATGGCCGCTGAGCCTGCGCGTCCGGAGCCTGTGCTCCGCAACGGGAGAGGCCACAACAGTGAGAGGCCCGCGTACGGCAAAAAATAAATAAATAAGTTAATTAATTAATTAAATACAATGAAATTAGCATGTTTTTATTTCCTAAGTAAAGTTGCTATGGAAAGACAAATTCTGACAATAGATTAGTCTGATAGCAAATAAATGCTGATGATTAGCAGATAAGAAATTTCTAGATCGCTTGTAACGTGACCCAAAGACGTACTACTGCCACTATCCCCCAAAACCACATTGCTGCAAACCATGAATTCATGCTGCTTCTTGCCCCTGCCTGGATTGCAAAACGGATGCCACAGGCCCTGGCCACTTCCCATTCGTCATCATCTTCAAAATCTAAGTCCTTCACGGGTACTTCTGTCTAACACTAGTCATAGATCTACATCTTACAGCAAGGGAGTCTAGGAAATTGTAGGGTTTTTTTTTTTTTTTTTTTTTTCAACTCTATATTGAAAAGGCAGGATTCACTTTGGGGAAAACTAATAATATGCCAAATGAGTATTAAAAAACAAGTGTCTCCAGCCATGACTGACAGAGGCACCACAGGAAGTAGCTG
The DNA here is from genome assembly GCF_000442215.2 of Lipotes vexillifer. Lineage (NCBI taxonomy): Eukaryota > Metazoa > Chordata > Mammalia > Artiodactyla > Lipotidae > Lipotes > Lipotes vexillifer. The sequence goes on along the minus strand of NW_006771500.1, from coordinate 374,070 downwards.
GATTAAGCCAACGAGGGATAACCTAGCTAGTAGCCCTGAACAGAAGAGAGGATCTGGAGACATTTATGATGTGGGATTGGCAAGACTTGACTGTGGTATTGTTATGCGTGATGAGGGAAAAGAAGGCAAGGATGGCTTCGAATTTTACGTATTATTCCAAGAATGGAACAGAGGAGAAAGAATATGCTCTGAGGATAGAAAGAGAAAGAGAATGTTCAAAATGGGACATGGTAGTTTTGAGGTGCCTGAGATTCTGGGTTCAGTGAGCAGCTGGAAACTTGGGCTAAGAGTTCAGGAAAAAGGCCAAGACAACAGAGAACTTTTCAAAAACTTTCATTTTTAAACTACCTTTAGCACTTTAGACTAATTCCATAAGGACCTAGCAAGTAGTAATATTTTGGAATTTTACTTCTGACACCTGACCCCTTGTATGTAGTTGTGATATGTACATAGATGCTGACTCACTACTTTACAAGGCATTTAGCATCTCTTCCAACACTTGCCTGCAACAGCCATTTCAAACTCATCAACGGACAAGACATTATTTGGAGAGAAATGGAGGTTTCAGTTTGAGGGTTTTGCCATGCAAATATGTCATGAGAAAAGAAAGGAAGTTGTTTTGGAGAGGAGATTGTATGGATAAAGGCAGAAACCCTATGGAGACTGTTGAGGAGATGAACTAAATATTACTGGCTGTTCGTGGTTATAACATATTTGCAGGAGGCGTATTAATGTTACAAAGACTATTTGAAGCTGCATGGCCCTCAAATAGGAACCGAAAAGGGAATTAACAAAATGAGCCAGAAGTACATGAAGAATTTCTTTAGAAGCAATGCAGTAGAATAATTACTCAGCTAGAGCCATGGCAGACATATAAAAAATAGAGCAAAGTTTCTCCTACTTGACCTTGAATATGACTCACCTGGAAATCTTATCGAACTGCAGATTCTGATTCAGTGGGGCTGGGGCTGGACCAGAGATTCTACACTAGGCTCTCAGATGACACTATCTGTGCCTGGACCACACTATGAAGAGCAAGGTACTAGAGAGTTTAAGACCATTCTATTAAACAAAGAAAAAGTCACACCCACTGATATAGTAATACTGTTTAGGAGAAATGGCAATAAAATCTAAGTGTAACTAAATTTCTAGCACAAATAATACAAAAAATAGAATACTGAAGAGTAGAAACATAAAGTTGGCTTTTTCATCTCATCTACTGGACAACTTTAGGTACATTAACTAACATCTCACATCCCTCAGAATATATCTTGGTTGGATGCTGCTAATATGTAGCTTTTTACCTTAGGATATGGCCATGCCACCAGGACATATTTTATATCAGCGTTAGGCTACTAAACATTTCATCAACAGTGTATATACTAAGTTTGAGGCATGTTAGTGACAATGGTACTGATAGAAAGTGCACTTTAAAGGGAGTAAATCCCTTTTTGAATAGGGTCATGGCTTCATACCTGTATCTTAGGTCTATTCAAGTTGGCAGCTTTAACCAGGCAAATTCCTAAAAATGTCTTAAAGGAGAAAACAAATAGCTCAGAAGTGTCCTCCGAGGGACCACAAAATAAAGTGCATTTTGTAACAAATTGCAGGACAAGGAATAGCGGCTTTCCTAGTAATATCCAGAATCAAGGTGCCTGTGACATATTTAGGTAATTTGCACTATAAACAATGGCCATAAGTAGGGTAACAGACAGCCTTTCTTCTTGATCACCCCTGTGATTTAAGAAATGATCTCCCAGGCCCCTTCACCAATAGGATGCTGCAAGACCTTGAAAATGATTTGCAGCAGGGTGTTTTGGCTTATTTGTCAGCAAGGAGAAGTTTTTAATGAGAAGTTTTATGACAGCTCACAATCCTGAGCGCTAGTTAAAGCGAGACAAACATCTTACCAAACAAAAGACGCTGCCCATAAATATTCAGACCTCCGCTGGGAATCCTGTTTGCCTTATCGTTTGGAAGAAGACTGGCCTGGAACCCTGCTTCTGATGTGCATTTTAAACTTTCTGTACGTTGAAAATCTGCTTGGAGGTATACAAAGTGATGGCTGTACAAGTGAATAAAGCATTTCTTCTCCATCACATGGCAAGGTTTGACAAGAGTCTTAGGCATATATATGGCTATTAAAGCAGTGTGTGGCATGTGAAAGCCCTCGTAAAAAAAGGCTTATACTGTGATATATAAAGGAAATTTTGCAGCATTTGATTGGGTCCATGTAATTCTTGCATAAAATGGAAATCGTGCAGTGGATCCAACCTTAGAGTTCCTTGGGTGGTGTGCAGCCCTTAGAATTAGAAGCCCAGAAATTCTCTTGGTAAATGGCAAGACTGTCCAGCTGGCAGTGGTCAGATATGGGCACTTTTAAAGGAAAGCAGAGCAACTGAATGAATGGATTTTTAAGACCATGCTGTTGTCCAATCACCTTGTCCAGTTAGAACATAGAATTGCTGTTATGTTTTTCATCTTTTTAAAGTCATGGCAGCCCTGTCAGATGAGCAAGTGCCCTTCACTCATTTAGAAATTCAGCACCACTACAACCCATTTCATGACAGACACTGTGAAGGGCTCTGAAACCCTTAGAAAATAAAGTATCATGAATGGCACAATGAACTTAGAAATCAGGGGAGAAATAAAGTGTAATCATGATCAGATGTATGCCAAAAGCTAGGAGACAAGAGAGGAGCAAATGACCAACGACCTGGGTCAGACACAGGAGCTGTTCCCTAGAATGGAGCATTTGATAAGAATCTTAACACACGCGTGCAAATCTGCTGGAGATGCCCAGGCAAAGACACCAAGGATGGGAGAGCAAGATGGGTCAGAGACAGTTGAGTAGTTCAGTGTGCTGGAGGAGAGGCTTCATGTGGATGGGATTTAGATTAGAAGGGTAAATTGTAAGCCATGGGATCTTAATGGAACATGTGTACCATGCTCAAGGGGCCATCTTGGATCTACCTGCAGGGACCTTCTTTTGGAGATAAAATGTAGAAATGAGTAGGAAGGCACAACTCATGGGTGGGCCCTACTGCTCATTCAATCTAGATGGGAGGAATGGAAACTATTTTGATCTTATAATTGATCATCCTATCTACCCTTATACTCAAATATAACTTACAGTAGCCATTGGCTTATCAGTGTCAGTGTCCTAAACATGTGACATTTCCGCTATAAGACAATATTTTTCAAGATGCTAACTCAGTTGTAAGCATGAAATCTAGGCTGTACTTTGGTAGAGAAGATAGTTTAACACAGTTTCCTTTATATCCTGTCTTGGAACAAAAATTAAAGAAAATCAGTTTTGCTCATCTTTAAAGTGACAAGTGTATTTTTTTTTTTTTTTTAGGTAGGAAAATGGTTGGGAGCTGTTATCCGTATTGATAGTATAATTTTCTATTATGTAATATATGTGATGAGTAGATATCAGAGGCTTTTTCTGTTCTTAAAAAATAGGGGGCTTCCCTGGTGGCGCAGTGGTTGAGAGTCCGCCTGCCGATGCAGGGGGCACGGGTTCGTGCCCTGGTCCGGGAAGATCCCACATGCCACGGAGTGGCTAGGCCCGTGAGCCATGGCCGCTGAGCCTGCACGTCTGGAGCCTGTGCTCCACAACAGGAGAGGCCACAGCAGTGAGAGGCCCCAGGACCGCGAAAAAAAAAAAAAAAAAAAAAAAAAAATAGGGAAGATGGTGAAATATAATGTGACTAACCCATTCATTTGATAAGTGCCACAGCTTAATGGCCCTTAATATTTATTTATTTTTCTCAAATCTCTTTTTAAAATTTTTTTCTTATTAGAAAAATTATGGAGCCTTTTACATCATTTCCCTACTCATGCAGCTTCTTTTTCTTTAATCAAAGTATAGTTGATTTACAATGTTGTGTTAATTTCTGCTGTACAGCAAAGTGATTCAGTTATATGTATATATACATTCTTTTTTCATATTCTTTTCCCTTATGGTTTATCATAGGATACTGAATATAGTTCTCTGTGTCATACAGTAGGACCTTGTTGTTTATCCATTCCATATATAATAGCTTACAAATCTCTTTAAACTGATTTTGGAACTGTGCAATGCACCTGGATGAGGAAGCCATATACCACAGGGGCCCTGCAAATGGAGACAGAGGACTTAGGTTACACCATTAGTTTTCCCACACAAATAATGTGATTCCTTCACATCGTCTACCTCACACTGCATGGGTTTTTATGGCACATAGGTTTGTGTGTGGTGGATCTTGTGGCAGAGAGCCACACATTGATTACATGGTTGGAATGGGAGGTGATGAACACAAATCCACCCTTTGTTGCTGAAAACATAAGACTCTCTGAGGAGGTCCTGGGATCCTTCTATGCACACTTAATATTTCCATTGTCTCAGCAATGATAATTTCTTTAAGTAGAAATATGAAAAGAAAAGATTATATAGTAACCCACCTGCATGATGAAATTCCTTTTATAGTTTTAACCAGGTGTAGGAGTCTAATGACAAAAGAACTAATTGGTCTACTATACATTCAGTCAACAAAACCATTTGAGCCTTGGGCCCCAAGGTCTTCAAAATGTCAACTCTTCCTCAATTCTGTAATATATTTAAAAGCCATTGTACTCGATTAGAATTCTAAAGAAGCTTGTTAAAACATCAAAAGTCACTGCCAAACAAATTTCTTAATTTTAAGCACAGAACTCTAAAGGATTCAATAAAGCATTGTTGAGAATACTATTATCTATATACCTGCTTTGGTACAAAATACTTCCATGTGACATATTTACTTAAATTCTCGTTCAAAATGACACTCTTGTATAAATAAGCACTTAACCAGTAGTTGAAACCATTATTCACAGTTGAATAAGCATGGTATATAATTAGGATTCTTTTAAAGGGGACTCCATGGTTAAAATGAATCTGGCTTTAGTGACTTTTAATATTACATATTTTTAATAAAGCACTTCCAAGTAATGGCAACTGAACCCAAAAGCAACATGAAATTAAGGATGTTTATAAGACTATAAGAAAAAACCCTCTGTTTTTACAGTTAATAGATATTCTCTCATTAGATAAACTACATACAAAACTCTTCTAAATTTACCACATAACAATGGAAGATGCCCTGCTTCTAAACATGATACCCCAAACCCACAGGTACACACCTCTAGGTAGTAGTCCAAATATACAAATCAAATCTAATTTGTCTAAACTTAGAAAAGAGAAACCCAGCTCTAGTTAGCTGTGTTTCCAAAATAAATAGCAATATACATTTGAACTCAGAACTAACCATATAGGCTCTATAAAGTTACATAATGTAAAGTCAATAATAGCCTTGCTTCCTTTCATTGATAAATTATAGGATTTGGGCAATTGATTTAGATGTCAGGCGTTTAAGAAACTGGTTTATAGCATAAATATAATCTCAGTGTAGAATCTAAGGTCTGCTGTTAGATGTAGGGAGCAGAGAGTGGATGCCTACTTTGTGCCATTTTCTAATTACTGCAATTTCAAATCTTTCTCATTTTGTGTAACTGGAGCTTATGAATATATATTTGTGTATACCAGGATTTCTGAACCCTAGCACTAGTGTTTTGGGCTGGATATTCTTTGTTGTGGAGAATTGTTCTGTGTGTTGTAGGATATTCAGCAACCATAGCCTCTACACATGAGGTGTCAGTGGCACCCCTTCCCCAGTTTGACAACTAAAAATGTCTCCAGACATTGCCAAATGGCCCTTTTAGCCACTGCAGAATCACCCCCTGGTGAGGACTACTGGTGTATGCACATACACAAATACTTTTTATTTTGATAATTTCCATAAATATGCAATGGTGGCATTAGTAGAATTTTTTTTTTTTTTTTTTTTGCGGTACGAGGGCCTCTTACTGCTGTGGCCTCTCCCATTGCGGAGCACAGGCTCCGGACGCATAGGCTCAGCGGCCATGGCTCACGGGCCCAGCCGCTCCGCGGTATGTGGGATCCTCCCGGACCGGGGCACGAACCCGTGTCCCCTGCATCGGCAGGCGGACTCTCAACCACCGCGCCACCAGGGAAGCCCAGCAGAACTTTTTACATCAGGTGAATTTCAGATCTCATCTCTGAGGTTGTGGTGATTGAATATATTAATAAATGCACACATACGTGAGCACAACCTTGGTTTTGAAACTGTACTGCCCTTTGTGAGAACAAGATTTTTCAGAATCTTTGGATTGCTTCCTTTTGACTATTAATCTCAAAATAACATTTGTAAGAACCTTTTGATTTGAGTTTTTCATCATTTTCCAACCAATATTTATGAAACATATATTACATGCCTCCTACTGGACAACACCACGACACTGTAAATAGACAGTTTGAACAAGCAAACATGCTTTCAGCCCTTTTTGAATGAACAATCCAAATGTTAAAAGTTGGTAAATGTTAGCCGTTTTTAATTTTACTGAACAATTCGTGGTGCCGATATATAAAATTAATTCACAGACACTGTTTCAAGTATGTACTGCATGTAATTCATAATTATAGGGACTACAAATAAGTGTAAACATTACCCTCGCCCTCTTGGAAGGTATATTGAAAGAAGCAAGTGGAGAATAATAAAGGGAAGGAAGGACAGGGGCTAACATGGGGTCCTCAAGGCAGCCTGGCTTCCACACCTGGTTATTCATGATTCTCCCAAGCCTCCAGTGTTTGTTGGAGATCATTCCAAAATGCTTCCAGAGTGGAAGTCATATCTACCAGCTTTGCCACAGCTTTCTGGGTTTCAAATATATATATGTTTTTAAGACAGACCATCCTCTGCAAGTTGGACGTTGATCAAGGTAGTTGAGGATTAATGAGTGTTTCTGAGGATGGGGAAATCTTTCCCAATCCTTTTTTCTCTCTCCCTAGGCAGCCCTGTGTAAACCTCACCAAACACCCCTGCAAACAAAACAAAAGAAAACAAAACCCACGCCAACATCAACAAATGAAAAGGTGAAACATCTCTACATACACAGCATGGAGTGTCACACACTCATATAGCAGGGCACCGCATTTGGTTAGCTATTTCCCGAGTTAAGTGAAATAACTTTATGCCATTTATATTATGAAAACATCATTGCTACTGGAAAATCCGTTACACTAACTAGTTTACTTGTAAGGGCATATCATTCTCTGTATGTCACATGTGCTAAAAATAGCCTGGTGTACACAAACTCCACTAGGTATTTATTCTAGAAATATTAAAAACGGAGAAGCAGAAAACACACAGGTGAGAAAGAAGACAAATGACCTTAAACCACATTTTTTTAAGTCGTGTTGAATGATTACTACTAACAAGTCTTATGGTTTTGCATAAGTGACCATAGGAAAAGAGCACAATATGGGCTGCAAATGTTTTTTTCTTTTTGGAAGAAACATAAAGATTTCTTTTTGTTTTTTTCTTCTTTTTAATTTATTTTTTATTGAAGTATAGTTGATTTACAATGTTGTGTTAATTACTGCTGTACAGCAAAGTGACTCAGTTATACACATATGTACATTCTTTTTCATATTCTCTTCCATTATGGTTTGTCACAAGATATTGAATACAGTTCCCTGTGCTACACAGTAGGACCTTGTTGTTTATCCATGCTATATATACCAGTTTGGGCTGCGAACATTTTGACCTGAGGCATCTAGATTGGACAAGAAGGAAAAAGAGGGTGATATTTCTTTTCCTTTTTTTCACTTATGTTATAATTTTCCTACCTTTTATTAATACTTTTACATTTCTGTGATTTCAGATTCAAGGCTCCCTAAGATTCCAAACAGGAAGGAATTTTAAACGTGCTCCAACACAAGCACACTGATCAAAAAGAAACATGTCAGATCATCAGACTGAGGCCTGAATTACTCAGATAATCACCCCATTTCAGCTCATCAAAAATGCAGGCTTGACCTCTTTGCATTTTTAAACAAAATGTAATATAATTATTACACAAAGGCTCATACCCTATCACAAGATTGGTTTAAAACAAATAATTGAGAAACAGTATAAATAAAGTAAGACCAAGTATTTGTAACACTGACTTGTACAATAGCCGTTTATAGACAGAGCACACGTCTCAAACTTAGGGGGCATCAGAATCATTTGGAGAGTTTATTTTATTTTATTTTTGGAAATTCAATGACAATTTTACATTTTTAATAAAGGCTCAGAAATATTATTGCAGAGCAGGTGGTACAGAAAACTGTGGTCAAATTTGACATTCGTTAATAATTGAAGTGTGGAACGTGACAGGTGAAAATTGATATTGATTTCTGTCCTCTAATATTTGGAAGAGTTCTAAAAGGTAAATAAAATGAGATAACAAGACATATCAAGTCTCACTGATTTCTTTGATCACCTCCTCCCCACATATCACTCCTTCACCTACCATGTTTTGAATAATTCAATGCCCATAGTCTCCAGTTCAGTGCATTATAAAACACACTCAAGCTGGTGGAGAGTTTATTAAAACACAGATTCCAATGCCCGAAGCCCAGAGAGTCGAATTTAAATTCTTGATCTTATTTGGAGTGGCACTGGCCTAGAATATTGACATTCACAGGAACATTCACACAGGTAATTCTCATTGTGGTCCATATCATGGCATTAATGTAGGTTTTAAACCAGCTGTGTGTTGTTCTTGATGGGAGAGAGCCTTGCTGGTGTTTTCCCCAATTTGCCAATGATCCTATATTTCTGTTAGAAAATTAAAATATCAATGAACTCTCCTAGACTTAAAATTTCTTTCAAATATTGGCAGGAGGTTAACAACACAGATGCTTTTGTGGCCTTAGGTCAGGTATATTTATTCCACATCAATGATCTTTGGAAACTTTATCCAAAATCCTGTTGAAATTGTTTATTTCAGAATTAGGGCAAACGGCTCCACCCTATGACACTTGAGTGTGAACAGCTTTGTTTTGCAGAGGCTGTGGCTAAAACAGACCAGACAGTCCCATCAGCTGTCTGGTCATTGTGCTTTTTAGTGGAATTACAGCATGTTACAGTATTTTTCTTTGCAGCTTAAACGTTGAGCAAACCCAGACATCCGGAGATGCTAAAATGAAAAATCTGTTTCCTCTTGCTTTGCCATTTGCCAAGCAAACTCCGTCAGACCTCACATTCTATACCTTTTGAGTAAATGAAATTACCCTTAATGTGTTGGCAACATCTGTCACGAAACGCTCTTCAGTCTATGGCTTAAATGCATCGGATAGGAAGGGATTTAATGAGGCACGATTATAATTTTGCCTTAACAACCATAGATTTTTCTCTTCCTTTTTTGTTGTTTTTTCTTTCTTTTTTCTCTCCCCCACACTTTTTCATGTCTTACACAATACAAAAGAGATTCTGTAGCTGAATTGCAATTGATGAACACAGTGACTGGCAAAGGCCAGTCTTTGTTGTAGATAACCAGCACTTCAAACTCCCTAAGTTGTCTGTCCCTGGTAAAGTGCCATCAAGACAATGTGTTTCCCCAAGGGGTTCCTGTCTGCTATTTCCAACTTACTGCTTGTAAGTTTCTTCCATCCCTTGAGATTCTTAAGAAATGTATGATCTTAATCATTTGTTGGAATCCTGTGTTTCTTGAACATTTTTACTAAATTTGAATAAGAATGTATGACCTGATGTGTCCTCCCCCAAGAAGGCTTGTTTCGTTGTTCATTTTATTTGCAATAGCTGGCCTGGTTAGGAATGTTTCTCTTACATTGTCTTCCGTGCCTAGCTTTGCTATTTCCAATTCTACACACACACACACCCCCCCCCCCCCCACACACACACACACACACACACACACACACACACACACACACACACTCTTCCCTTTGATTGTCAGGTTTCTGGTTTATACACATAAGCAGTGTTCACTCTGTGGCATCTGTAATCAAATGAGTCCCCAAGAACTTTCCATGAAAAGATTCTCTAAAGAGACCAGACGATCCTTCCGAAATTAATTCCAAATGCAGACATTCAATCCTTCTATACTTATCATGCATGGATTTTGATTTATCTGCCTGTCACAGGCTCACCTTATCTCATTTACATGTTGCCACCCAAAAAAAAGACTTAAGACTACCTCTCACACTGCTGGGGAGTGAGGTCACCCCTAGGGCATTGCGAAGAAAGTTTCCTGGCCAAACACAATTTGGTCTTTATCTCTGATATATGATGAACAATTCTTTATGTGACTAGGGCAATCTGATCAGAATTGTGGGGTTTCCGGGACTGTCACAAGTTAGCTGTGTGTCAGAACCTCTAGGGGCAAATATTCTAAGAAGATAGCCTAAATCTCAAGTTCATGAAGAATACTGAAGTCTTGCACCTGCTAAGGATTAGAATGTTGTGAAAGTGCCACATTTTGGCTAAAAAAAGAATGCTTCAGAACTTCTGTCTTAACTCTGAGATTATTCTGTCGTTTATCCCTAAGTGATTTAAGAGGCGTCTCAGTTCTTCTCAAAGTATTTACTGCTAGTTTGATATGACAAATACCTGAAACAAAGGCTAGTAATTTTTTTCTTTTTTTTAAGGAAAAAGTAAAGATGCTTTTGTTAAATTCAGGCAGCAGGAAGAAAAAATGTTGTGTCTCTGAATTATAATTAAGTAAAAGCTTATCATGTCTCTCATTTGAGAAGCATTCTGATGAATGACAGTTTATGGAAGCATCAAGAAATTCAAGCAATGCAAATGCACAACTATGTCTACTTACAAGCTACAGATTATAAAATAACATATGTGTTTTGATTGATTCTAACTCAGAAGTCCAAACGTCTTTGAGAACAAAGCTAGCTCTGTATATCAATCATTTACAAATATATGGTTCAGTTTCTATTGTCCTTCCATATTGATGAGGTAGAGCCCACAAGGAAGGCTGAGTGACAGCCTGATCTTTTAACAGGTACAGTCAGGGAGCTGGATTTGGATAATAGCACGAGAAACTGATTATCCTGAGCTAAGGCATTTTAGGACATGTTTGCTTGTGGGTAATTAGTTTGGGTGCTGAGATCCTTCCATCCACATGAATCTGACTTATTTTTTTTCCTTCAAAATGTTTATTTATATGAAAAAAGTCACATAGAAAAATAATGTTTACAGAAAAAAATAGCATTCAGATTCATAATCATTTTTCTACCACTGGGTATTTAAATGAACTTCTGCCTTTATTACTATCTTTAAAATAAAGCACTGGAATTATACAGTCTCAAAGATTCCATCCAACCCTAGCTTTTCAATTAAAAAAAAAAAAATCTTTCCATTCTCTAAGTTAGTTAATTAAGGTGGAATAGTAGGAGAGTGGAAAGGACAAGGAAGGGAAGGGTAGTATGGCCTGGCTCCAGGCTTCATGGGCCATGTGACACTTTGTATATGGAAAGAATTTTTTTTATGTCTATTATTTCTTGCATTTCCCACAGTTATGATAAATCAAAAAGCATAGTCTAGAAGTAGGCCTTTCCATTATGAAACACTTGATTTTTTTGCATTTAAAAAACTTTCAGTGCTGTTTCATTTGACAGCATTTAGCAGAGTTTAGTATCCTCTAGGCTTGTGTCAAAAGCACAGATAGAAAGAAAGTAGGTCAAAAGATTAGGAGGAAAAAATATGGGAAATAGTAGCTTTGATTTTTATAACATTTGTGTTAGATTTTAATATGTCCTTTAAAGGTATCCCGTCAAGAAACCCATCTGGACCAGCATTATCCCCCTGAGGGAAGGTTGTATTAAGGTGATCAAGAATTATCTGTATAAATCCTGGGTAAATGACAAAAACAAAAGTTTTACTCAATATCAAGAACAATTAGAGAATTTCCATAGTATTTATATTTTTCAGTCAGAGAAGTTTGTATGTAGAACAGTGAGAGAGGATATATCTGATGTCTTAGAATACATTCTACATTGAATATTGGAAGTATAAATGGCAATGACAGATAGATCACATCAGAGATAAAGTCGCTAATGTTACATATTTAGACAGGCACAAAATGAAATGAATGGATGTAAAAATCACACATGGCTCAAGTTAGCCTTTTTAGTGAGAAGTAAGCATGTATGATGTTAACACAGCTACTGTGTTTATTTTTTTTTAAAGTTTCCTTCATTGTGGAATATGTTTTCAGTTGGACGTTGTGTGTGCTTATAGGGTGCTGTGATTACGCCAACAATGGACCATCCTATGTCAATGCAGCCAGCAAACATGATGGGCCCCTTGACACAACAGATGAATCACCTTTCGTTGGGCACAACAGGAACGGTGAGTTGAAGAGTTTGTTTCCTTTTGTTTTCTTGGACTTCATCAATATGAGGTGCAATACTCGCTGTTCTTACTGGCATCATCAGCAGAACCGGTTCTGCACCACTGACTAACATGCCTTTTAGGTCCCACTGTGAATAAACTGCCCTCTGCATGCACAGTTCCAGGGCACATTTACTCGCATTGACAAGGCTGAAGGTTCTGCCGCGTTGCATTTAAATTTGTGTTACTTCTGGTTCCTATGATGCAATGCACCAGGTGTGTCTATTTTAGACCTTGGAACTTAATACACTTGAGCCTAGTTTTTCTTTCCCAGATATTTACCACTTCAGCTCACAGCATCCCCAGGTTATTCACAAGAGAGGGGCCAACCTTGATTATGACTAATATGCAGGGCTTTTTATTTACTTTCAATGTTTAAAGCAATGAAAAGTAATTGAGAACCTCACATAATCAACTTATTCTAATCTTTCTTTCGAATATGTCAACATAGATGATGTTCAAAAAAGGAAAGGAATCTAATGTACCTGATTTTTTTAATAGGTAGGGATGTTTTTGATTAGCCATTATTTTTCCTTAGGGCACAAAAGTATATTCAAAAATGCCCATTGCAGCCTTGCTTTTATATCAACAAGGCAGTTGAAATCATTGGCAAACCTTTGTTTTTTAAAAAATCTTTTCAAAGACAGTTCCCCAAATAGTCAGGAGGGCAAATGTCAAATACAACATGGAATACTGCAACTTTATTATAGAGAACAATGAAAAATGTCAAAACCAGTATCCTATGTAACAGTTTTTATTTTTCATAAATGTTAATGTAGATAATTTTGTCATTTTTAAAGATGGAGAGAGGAAAACATGTATCTTCTTCTGAGTGAGACAGCTTTAATACTGTAGAAAGCCTGATGGAGCCCTATTGCTTCTGTCTGTCCTTAGGAAGATAACATCACCTGATCTCAATGCCCCTCTCCATCCAGTTGAAGTAATGAACATGGAGATCTGTGGGACCCCTTCAACCATATGCCTCTATGACTTTATGCCTATACGTCTCATAGTCACCACTACTGTGATTCTTCTCAGTTATGCTGGCAACATCTCCAAACATCTAAGTACACTAGGTACATTAGCTGTATATTGGAGATTTTACCTTAAAGCAATGGCTTGCTTGCTACATAGATGTGTTGACTCACAGGCTTTTGAGGATTTAAGACGTTTCTGACATGTCCACTGAGGTCTCAGTAATCTGCTCTAAATAGGAGGAAAGTCTGTATACCTAATGGAAAGAGTCCCATTGTTTCAATAAAGAAATTTAGTTTTATGAACATAAACAAAGTACCCATCTAGAAGGCCTCAGTTGCTGAACCTATAAAAAGCATTTGTTGATACCTATGTGTCTGAAAGCTTAGACTAGATCAAATGATTCTTTAGGTCTCTGAACTAGACTTTTAAAAGTCATGTCTAAGACCGTGTTTAATTTTACAGTGTGGTACAGCTAATATTCATTAGAATTTGAAGATACTATTTCTATAGCTTTTAGTAACGTGTGAAGATTTTCTGTAGTCACTTTTCTCATTTATTAATAAAGCAGATCCCAGGACAATATTGGAAGGCTTGAAGTTTCTCATGTCCCACTGCTGATTTCCCTTTATATCTTCTTTCCCCTACTTAAATGATCGCAAATTATGAACAAATGAAGTAATGCACTTTTACTGTATTGAATGACAAACTGTAATCCGATAAAGGAGGGAGTTGTAAGGCAAAGCATAAAAAGAAACACTTTATAAATTCTACTCACTTGAATCAAAAGCAAAGCCAGCTGACTCACTGAAATTCAAATTTGGAGGAAACTAGGAAAAATAATAAGTTAATTGAGAATATGACTGAATCCTTTAAGAAATTGAAAAATAAGCTCAATTATATAGAACAGTGTCAGAAGTACAATACTTATTGATTCAATAATGTCTATTATGACTAGTGTTTGAGTATTTTCAAAAAGGATACGTTTATACAAGACCACAATTTTTGCCCAGCTGGTAATAGCCAAATTATTCAATAATGATATATCCCCTTTTCTTTCTCAGAAAGCAAAAGTTTTAAGCATGTGGCTTATATTTAACATCAAATTTCTTTTAGCTTTTTTAAAAATTATTTTCCTCCTTCACATTTGTACTAATGCTTAAAAACATTATAAGCTTTATGTAAATTGATGTTTTGCAAAGGTTTAAAGTTTCTTAAGGTTCTGAAAAGGCAGAGAGAAAACAGTATTAATTCTTAGACTTATTCAACAAAATATCACTGACAATGTTGAGTGTCCAGCAGGAAGTTATACTTTTTTCTTAAACTGTCACTCTTACACTTTGATATAATATCATAGATTCATTTTATCAGAATTTTTGATTGGCATTTGGAGTGGCTCTTATTGATTCTTTTGATTCTTTTAATCAGATTTCACCACCTTATTTCATCTTTTCAACACACTTTATCCATTGCTGGGAAGGTGGCCTGGTATCATGGAAAGAACAGTGGGTGTTGAATTTGAGTTTAAAGCCTGATTCTGCCCCCTTATTAGCTGTGCATGTTTAGGCAGGTTACTTGACCTCTCTGAACTTTTATTTCCTCTTTTGCAAAGTGGGAAAAGTAATGTTTATATCCCAGGGGTGTTGTGAGTGTTAATGGCATGAGATACAGAAAACTTCCAGTTTTTCAAGATAAGCTACTTGGATTTTAATGGGAAATCTCCCCATGTTTGAATATTGGACCCAATTTTCCTAAGAGCTGTCAGTTTGTGACTCCTCCCCAAGGTTTTCCTGGTCCTCCTCTGATCTCTCTGGCCATTGCTTCTTTTCTTTCTTAGGCTGCTAAATAAGTTTTTAAACTTACTTCTCATTCATACATGATTTCCTTAACAAGCTCCTCCACTTCGATGGTTTTGAACTCTGCCTTCTATGACGAAGACTCTTATATCTGAGTCCTCAGGGCTAACCTTGTCTTAGAATTTTAGACCATTTTAGAATTTAAGTCGTTTGTCCAACCACTTGCTAAATATTTCCACGTGACTCTCCCTCTGACATCTCGAAGTCAACACGACCCAAACTAATCTCATGAGCTTCCCAAGCTTTCTCCCCACTGACCCTTCCTCTTATAGGGTCCTGCTCCTGTCCCCTCTCAAGCTGACCCCACGACCACTCACCCGGGGAGTCCAACACTACACTTAGGACACAGTGCAGACCCTTTCCTTCTCAAGTCCCACCACATACAGTTACTATTCAAGTCCCATAGACATCTGCCAAATACATCCCTCCCTTCATATTCTAGAGTCTCTGCCGTGGGCCTTGTTTGATTAACTGTAATAGTCCCCTAACTGTTCTTCCTGTTTCCCACCTCAATTTACTCCAGTCTGTTCCCCGCCATATTGCCAGTCAATCTAAAACTCTCCGACCACGTCTCTCTCCTACTATAATTTTCCAGAGGCTTTCAGACATCTGAGCTCACTGAAATTCTGCACAACAAGGTGTGAACAGTGACAGGTCAAGATTAAGACAGGAACCTCAAGTCCAGAAATAGTTTCCAGGGGCAGAGCAGAGAGATCCAGGGAGTAACCAAAGTAAGCAGGGTTCAGGGCTAATGGGACCTGGAGCTAGATTAGAATTTTCCATCTTCAGAAGGGGCGCCTTAGGCCATACGCTATGTCCCGCTTTCTTTTCTAAGATCCCTGAGTAAAGGAAGTGTACTGAGCCAAAGCCTCTTTTTCATCTTCATAAAATTAGATGTATTTGGTCCCCCATGACCCCACATTTTGAAAGGGATGCCTTGTAGGTTAATTAACCATTCTTTGCCACCTCAAATGTTTATCGTTCAATTCTTTACCTATTTTTAAGCTGGACAGAATCTGCAGCGCTTAAAAGAAATGAATTTTATGCAAGCAGTATAACGGTTTTATTCCAGGGCTCTGCTGACCTTGAAGAAGTATCTAGCTTTTCTGCTTTTGTTTATTTTTTGTCACAGGATTCCCTCAAGGACCAAAGCCCTATTATGCGTAATTTCTTATCAGTCTATTGTAAGCTTTAGCAGAAACCATTGGGGATTTTACTGTGTTATGAGAACCTCCAAATTGCATGACAATCTGGTTTTACAAGTTTCTTATCTCCTTTTCATTTGTTCAGTTGGTGGTCACCAGTGGCTTACAATGTCACCAGAATCTGTGGAAAGAAATAAAAAGTTTTTGTTCTGCAGCCTCCTTATCTGCAGTTCTGTTTGTGTCTCCAGACCACTGGTGATTTGTGACATCATTGGATTCTGGTGGTGTAACCTAGCCGCTCACAGAGATAATCTTGTAATTGTTCTTGACGTGTTCAACATAGTTCTCTCACAGTTTTCAGTGGCACCATCCCTCCTGTATTGCTTTGAAATTCTGATGGTATCAGGTGAAAATCCTGAATTATTCATTTTGCTTAGAGATTGTCTATTTTCAACTGTTATCCAGGAATATAAGTATTAAGACAGAGTGATAAAAACCAATACACGATGTTAAATGGACTCATGATTAGGAAACAGTATCATAAATTCATAAGTGGTCATGAGTACATCTCCTGAAATGTTTTTTCAGGAAAAAGTATCAATCAGTTAAAAATGGTTAAATACAAGAAAGAAAATATAGGTGAAAGGGAATAGTTTTTAAAAATTTATTTAGTCTTGTTGTAAGATAAGTGAATTTTTGAAGTTAGTACAATATAAACAATGAACAAGTAGGCATTAAGTGCAAGTCTAGTATTATGAAAGTTTATTTGCAAATAGTAAGCTTTTGCTGTTTAAAAAATAGATTCTGAATTCCAATAAATTAGCAAAAAATACAAAAGTACCAATGTATAAAATGCCAAAGGACATGAAGAGATAGTTGATAAAGGAGGAAACAGAAAGCAAAAAAACATATGAAAAATGATCAACTTAACAGTAAATGTAATACACACACATATAACCCATTAAATAAAGTTATTAAAATAATACACATTGCTGATGAAGGTGTGGGGAGATATACATTCTCAAGCATGGATAGTGTGATGGTAGGAATCCAAATTTGTGAAAGTGTCAACTGGATAGCAGGGTGGGCCTGAAAGACATTTCAAAAATAGCTCTATTCCCCGACCTAATAGTTATAGTTTTGAAGACCTATTCTCTGGAAGTATTCTAGAATAACAGAAAATATATCTTAAAAATATTCAGCCCAGTGTTCTTTATAATGTCTAATAAGGAAGATTAAATAAATCATAATCCATCCATAAACTAGAATGTAATGCAGCATCAAGTTATAAGTGTATAAAATAATTAGGAAGGGATTAACTGTCATCTTAAATCAAAAGAGCAGGATGTAAATTTGCATGTGTGGAGTTCATATCAACTATGAAAAAATATTTATGAAATAAGGCTATAACAAGTGCAAACAAGTGTGATGGTTTCTAGATGATGGGATTAGGGATAATTTCTATATTAATCATGATACTTTTCTACATTCTCCAAGAATTCAACAATGAGCATGATTTTTTATAAATTCTAAAATGTTATAAATATATTCTTGGAAAATGACTAGTGTCACAGTCTTGTTTGTTTGTAGTAGTAATGTATGCTTAGTTTTTTAAAAAGATAATCAGAGTTACTACCAGTATTAATAAAATATTTGGAGACCCCTTGAAAGTGATTTTATGTATTCTAGATTTGGGGATTATAATCAAGTCACTAGTTCACATACCTGTTGTGAGAAACAGAATAACTCATGCCTAAGGTTTACTTGCATTTGAATCTTTGATCAATGCTTGCTTGGCTGGCCTTGCATTGTTCAAGTTCTAATCTGTCTTCTCACACACCATTCACTCATGGGAGAGGGATCAACATTGTCCTTTTGTGGCAAGGAGATGAAACGGATAAATTTGTGATAGTCCAAATTAAGTTACCAAGTAGGTGGACAAGTGAAGTTTGAGGTTTTAGTTTTTAAAATGGAATAATGATCATATGAATGGAAGGAGGGTCATGCAAAAGCATCCTTTTAACCATGTTTGGGCAGTTTATTTGAATATGAGCAATACCCGGTCCCTTTTACACAGTTTACCCCTCCAAGGGGAGCTGGAGAAATTAGAACTTTCCATTATTAGAAGTGGGGCCATGTCCCACTTTCCTTTTTAAGATCCCTGGCTAAAGAAATGATATTAAGCCAAAGCCTCTTTTTCATCTTTAAAAAAGCAGTTATATTTGGTCCCACATCACCCCAACTTTTGAAATGGATGGCATGTTGTTTAATTAACCTCGATCTACAATTTGCCACCTCCAGTTTTATGACACTTTGGAAAACGACAGCAGCCATCTGTTGAATAGATTCTGTTCTATTGATCTGTGTCCTCACGATACCAGCACACGAAGCTCCTTGGCTTCGACCACTGGGGACAGAGCCCGAGATGAGTGGTCAGTAACAAAATTCTAGCTTCAAAACATGTCAGCCTCCATAGAATTTGGGAATGTGCAAATTTTTCATTTATCTCTTTGGAAATTGTAGTTATTTCTTTTGTTCTCTAGGACTGGGGTTTCATATTGCACTTTGGTCCCCTTCCGGACGGGCCACTTTGTAGAACTTTTGTGTCAGCCAAAGAGGGTACATATTGCAAGTTGATGACCCAAGGGAGGGACCAAAATTATGAAAGATGAGGAAGATGACAATACTCTGGGACAGATGACGCTGTCCTCACAGTTCGCACGGGGCCTAACGACACGTCCAGAATGGTGGTTGTGGGGACCGTTGTGTCAACTATCAACTGTCAAGGGGTCAGAGTGCCTCCTTGAGTGCTTGAAGGCAGGAGCCTTAGGTACCATGTGACATACAGTGGGCATTTCCAAGTTTTAGAGCTAAAATTCTATTTTATTTTCTTTTGTACTTCATTGCATTCTTTCTCATGCTCTTTTCATTCAAAGATTCAGTCCCAAGACAGGATTATGATACTCCACCAGCTGTTGTGTCAGGTAGGAAAATTCTAATTCCTTTAAGACTTGATTGGATGGGAGAGAGGGAGCTTGCCTGGTTTTTCTCCAAAACTCTTTAAAGCAGTGATTCTCAAACAGTGATTCTAAGCAGGCATTTCAATTTCAGTTCCGGGCTGGGGGGTTAGCATACGTGGTTCAAAAAAGGATATTTAATATTCTAATCCAGTTTTGTGTATGGAAAATAAATGTGTTGCTTTTAAAACAAAAAGTAAAAGCTCAAAGACTTTTGGTCTATGAAGGATACACAGAAAATTGAGTCTATGTTCTGTGTATCAGTAATTCTTAGTGTTGGAAGCGTTCATTAGACTTTCTGGGAAATTGGAGAGGGTACTTGTGTTTATCAAAAGAGGGCACAGATGAATAAAAGTAGTTTGAGAAGCACTGCTTTAGAGACCGGAATTCCTCTGAAATCAGAAAATCATCCCATTTTGCTTACTCTGCACCCACCATAGTGTCTGACACATAGTAGGAACTCGATATAATTGTTGAATGAATCAAAACTTCAAATTTGTTCCAAAAGTGGTGTTTCGGATATTGAAAGAAAATCTGCCAATGTTCCATTTGTACAACAAAGTGGCAGAGGTTGATTTGAGAATTCGTTAGTGTCTCGAGCATTTTAATTAGCAATATTGAAGTATTTTCATAAAATCCAGTGGTGCAGTTTGTCACAGAGTATACATATGTGAAGACATGAGTTTTAATTTTGAACAGCACAGATCTTCTTGTGCTTTCGTCTTGATTTTGCATTTTGGTTTCTTGCAAAGAGGAAAATGGGCACAAGTTTTCATTTTTGTTGATTTTAACTAAATAAAATACTGGCAGCATGAAGGGCTTTGAACTCTTTAATCCTTTGATGTGTCAGATGAGGAGGACATAAAATCTAAACCAAGAAAGGGCACTGGAGAGACAAAGGCCAGAAACAGAATGGGAGAGCCCAGAGAGCAGCAGAGTCTGGCAACTGAATGATGGTTTTCAAGCAGAGAACATCATGTTCTTGGCCACCTGGTTTGCTTGACCCAGCATATTCAGGGTAATCCTTTTCTCATGTCTTGTGGACTTGTTTAATTATGCTCATGGCTGAATACTCCTCTTAGAAGTTCAGTTGAGAAGCAATGAGTTAGCTTTCAGCTGTGAAGTCACTTTGGTCCTCCTGGAAATCTCTATAAGTTGTCATTAATGAAAATACCACTTATCTTTCCTCAAAGTGTATTACCTGTCATATCTTCATGTGCCTGTTTTATTTAGGATATGGGACCCCTGGGAAGATGCTTTCTCTAACGTATGTAGCCTTTACTTTGTTTACTGTGTGGCTTCTTTGTTTAACAAGAGGCATCTACTCTTCATAATTTGCCAGTATTGATAATAATGAAAGACACAAAATGGAACTTTCCTTCAACTAGGTTTTCTGATTTCACTTTCAAGAACACAATGGAAAAATCAATGAAAACATCAAAAGCACTTACTAGATGTGTGTCATGGGTCAGGCTCTACACAAATCAATTGTGGCAGAACATCTGGTGGCAAATCTGGACTCAGAGTTCCCACCTAATTCCATAGTCAGGCACCACTGAGAGTCCTTGAGCAGAGGAATGACTTGATCAAAGCAGTGCTTTGAGAAACTTAATCTGGCAGTTTGGTGTGTGCTTGAGGAATAAGGCACAGTAATTACGTAGAACATTTAGAAAGCTCAGATATGATATCACTAAACTAAAATAAGTGCTAAGACCCCAGTGAAATACAAAGGGACTGAAATAGAAGTGACAGGAAAAATAACACTTTGGGAGATTTTACAGTTGTTTTCCCTTTACAAGATTGGGTTGGTGGTTTGACATCTTGTACATTTGCACAGACTTCTTTGGCCTCTTTAGTCCATCTCTAAATGAAAATAGACTTGCCTTCCTAAAACGTTTGTGACTTATCTGGTGGGCACAACTTGAATGACATTTGAAAAGATAACATCCTTTGCCAAACCCTTGATCGGATCAGGAAAGTGAAACAGGCATAAGGTATTGTGATATCCTCTTCTCATGTCTCCCAGTACGCCAGTGTTGGACCACTCCAGTAGGAATCGATTCTCGGCCATTGTAGGAGTCAGCTAAACTGCCATGATGTATCGGAGTTTGAGATATCTCCGTGGTAATCTACAGAAACAAAACCCAACCTAATTCGGTTCGATCAATATATCAAACATTTTTTGACCACCCTCTGAGTGCTGGGCACAACACTGAAGTACTAGGGATACAAAGATGAATAGAAAATGGACCATTGGTTAAAAAAAATTATATGATGGTCTAAATTAATGTCGTTGTTGTTGATGATGATGATGTTGAAATGTATAAAGTATGGAGGAACTAAAATTTAGAATCTACAATGAAGATTGGGAACCCTCAGGAATAAAGTGAATTCTGAGCTTGATGTGGAAGGATGAATATGAGTTTACCAGTTGGACAAGAGTGGGAAACGTACATGAGGTGAATGGCACAGGAAATGAAATTCTATGGGGTGATTAGATGACAGCAAGTTATTTGGTATTCTTGGGGCAAAACATCACGATGGCAGACACTGAAGGTGATCTCAGGGTAATCAGGGTAAATCTGATTTTAGGCAAGAACTCTTTCCTCTTTGAGCCACATGCCACCTTGTTCTCTTAGTTATTCAAATAGTATTTATTGGGAGCACACTTTGTGACAATCACTGTGTCGGGTGCTAGGGATACAACTTCCTTCTAAGAACTTAGGGTCCAATTAGGAAGTTAGGCACAAACAAGTGATTACAAGTTTGTAAAATCTTCAATAAGATGCCTGAGTTCAGAATCTACTGTGTCACTCACTAGTTGTGGAACCTTGGGAAAATTATGTAACTTCTCTGTAGCTTGGATTATTTATCTGAGGAAATATTAATTACCTCGTAAGGTTGTTGTGAGCATTAGATGAGTTAAGATACATAGCCTGCTTAGCACAGGTTCTGGCATCAAATAAGTGCTCAAATGTTAATTAGCAACAGCTATGCTAATCATCCTTGTTACAAGGTGCTATGGGGACACAAAGAGAAAACTGACCCACGGTAGGAGTCAGAGAAAGTGGAAGAAACCTCTGAATGGAGACATAAGGACACATGGGAATTAGCCAAGTGAAAATTAAGATGGAGGGGGGAGTTTCAGACTAACAGGGCAGCATGTACAAAGCTCATGGGTAGCAGGATATGGCAAATTCGGGGAACTACAGATGGTTCAGTAGGACAGGGATGCATAAAGAGAGATGAGAGTAGAGTAGATGATCCTGGACAAATAAGGTGGAGCAATGTCACCAGCTATGGTAGCTGGGACTCCATCCTGCTGGCAATAGATGTAAACTAAAAAGTTTAAGTTGGAGAGTGACATGATCACTCTGGATATAGGTGGAGAATGCACTGGAGAGAGACAGAACTGGAAAACGGGGACCAGGACTCAGGAGTCCAAGCACAAAATCAAGTTGGCATGTGCCCAAGTTGTGCAAATAAGAATGCAGAGTTGAGAAATTTGACAAATTTGAAAGAGGTAGAATACACAGGACTTCGTAACTCACTGGATGTCAGAGTAGAAGGAGAGGAAAGAGTTAAAGGTAGCTCTTAAGTTCCTAGCACTCAATGGCCTGAGGTATCATTTGCTGAGCTCTGAACCAGAGGAAAGAGAATCAAATTTGGCAGGAGAGAGTTTGAGTGCAGTGTTGTACACATTGAGTTTGAGATGTCTGTGAGGCATCCAAATAGAGATAATCAATAAATATTTGGATGTCTGTTTCTGGTGCTCATAAGACAGCTCTTAGGTAGAAATGGATTTTGGAGTCATCGTCATGGAATTAACTCATGTCACCCAGAAAATGTGCTTCGAGTGCAGAGAAGTAGGCCGATCCTTGAAAATAAAGAATGGGCAGAAAAAGGAACCTAAAGTAAAGATTGGGAAAGATAACTATAGATATAAAAGGAAAATCAAGAGTGTGAGGTTTCCAAAGACACCAAAGCAAGAAAGGGTTTCAAGAGAGGCCAGTCTGTTAAGATGGGTTTTGAAAAGAAGCCATTGGATTTCGTGACACAGAGGTCACTAGCCACTCTGATAGGGCAGTTTTAGGGGGAAGAGCAAGACAGTGAATGTCCTGTGACAAAGTGGATGTAAAAAGTGTCGGACCTAACAAAATCGGCTTTGAAGAGGAGAGACGATAATAACAGAAAACGAATGGAGAAGGGAACTGATCGATTGACTAATTTTTGTTTTAAGATGGGAAATGTTTGGTCATGATAGGAAGAAGCCAGGAAAGAGTTCTAACGGTTGAAGACGTAATTTATACAGGGGATGACTGATAGAACAAGGTCATTGAGGAAGCCAGACATCTCCTCTAGGAATGCAGGAGGACAGGAGGAAAGGACAGTGCACCTGCATGTAAGTTTGTAAGCATACGAGTAGGAAGTCAGATGTAGGGTTTCCTACATGGTAAATACTTTTTTTGTTTGTTTCTTTTAATTTTTTTAATTGAAGTATAGTTGATTTACAATGTTGTGTTAATTTCTGCTGTACAGTATAATGATTCAGTTATACATATATATATATATATATATACACACGTATATGTTCATGTATATATACATGTATATCCTGTGATAAAACATCACAGGATACTGAATATAGTTCCCTGTGCTATACAGTAGGACCTTGCTGTTTATCCATCCTATATATAATAGTTTGCATCTGCTAATCCCAACCTCCCACTCCATCCCTCCCCCCAACCCCCTCCCCCTTGGCAACCACCAGTCTGTTCTCTATGTCTGTGAGTCTGTTTCTGTTTCATAGATAAGTTCATTTGTGTCGTATTTTAGATTCCATATATAAGTGATATCATATGATATTTGTCTTTCTCTGTCTCACTTACTTCACTTAGTATGCTCATCTCTATGATACTACTTGTTTGTGTGTGTGTGTGTGTGAAGTATTAAGTGCCATCTTCTGAGAGTGAGTGGGAATGGCATGGTAAGGGACTGAAGGAGAACAGAGATTTGGAAAAAGAAAGCCAACTAGCAATACACAGGAAGCTTGAGGGGCAGCCCTGGGGGGCCATTTGAAGCTACAGACTATAGATTTTTGTTATACCAGTCTGTGAGGATGTTTGATTTTTCACTGTAGTGATCAGTAGCCAAGAAGGCAGACAGGTGGATTAATCCAGGGCTAAGGTTTCACTGAGTGGAGTGAGAAAAGGGGCAATGTGTGCTGACATTGGCAAGAGAGTTACCGAGTGACAAACTAGTTTCCAGGATGGATAGAAAAAGAAAAGAAGGCAGTAGAGTGTGGGAGAAAAGGAGAAAGCAAGGAAGATAGAGACTAGAGGTCTCAACGAGGCATGCAAAGTGGTCAGAAGTACAATACTTAGATTTAGGAATGTGGATAACGAACTAATATTTCTCAGCAAAGTCAAGGTCATGGGAGCAGATGGCCAAAGTGGACTTGATCAGGTGAAGGTGATAGAGGTTAGGGAAGTTCATCAATATGAGCATAAGAAGGTGCTATTTCAGTGGGGTATTTTTGTACGTCTAGATTTTGTTTTGTTTGGTTGATTTGTTTTTTTTTTGTTTTTTGGGGTTTTTTTCGGTACGCTGGCCTCTCACTGTTGCGGCCTCTCCTGTTGTGGAGCACAGGCTCCAGACGCACAGGCTCAGCGGCCATGGCTCATGGGCCCAGCCACACCGTGCATGTGGGATCTTCCCGGACAGGGGCACGAACCCGTGTCCCCTGCATCGGCAGGCGGACTCTCAACCACTGCCCCCCAGGGAAGCCCTGTTGATTTGGTTTTTGACACCAATAAGATGTGGACTAATCATCAGGAAGAATGTCCCCAATAGAGGGGATCACTGATAGAACGTATTTCTGGAACATGTTTCAAAGACACTGAAGACTTGACCTCACAGAATGTTTAAGAATCGAGTTTTTTTCTGGAACATTTGGAATATACATCTAATTAAAGGCAGGAAAGTATATCAGAGTAGTATTTTTCAGAGTGTGATTTGGGTATCACCATGCTACTTGAAGTGATTTTAGGAGTATAGGAACCAAAACCTTTTACTTTGACTTCAGCAGCTGTCGAGTTACTTTAATGTGAATTTGAATTAAGGTCGTCAAATGCATGGCTGAAGATCTCTTTGCTTAGGAGAGGTCTAAGGTGAATAATTAAACAGTGAATACATTAAAAATAATAATAATAGTTCAGGAGGGATAGAGCTAAGGCCAGAGTGGTGATGTCCAGAGAAAGTGGTTGAGGTTTGGGAGATGCGGGTCTCTGATTTATTTCCTCTCTCCTCTCCAAGTCTCGGCTACACCTTATCCAGCTCATTTCAAGGACAGAAAACAGGAAGTCCGGAACTAACCTCCACATTTTCATGCAAAATCACGAGTCTATTCTCTTTTTAGTGTTTCTTTTCCATACAATGATAACTCTTTAAAAGATCCTCCTATTTGAAAATGAAAAGTAAAACATCATTTTTTTTTCTGTTCATAGTTGGATTTTATGAGAAACATATGAAAACTATAGATAAATGTTGTCAAATGTTTATCTCAGTTGCTTTGAACTTAATTTCCTAGATGGGCATCATGATGAAATCAAGAAAAAGACCACAATGGACAGAGAACAAACTGAAGTAGAACCAAAATTCATTCTCCTTTTCTGAAAACCTTAGAATTCAGAATTTCAGTCTGTGTTTGGAAAAAATGAAACAAAGGACCAAAAATACATTGACAGCAACCCATAGAACTTCCGAACATACTTTCATCCTCTGCCATATTCCTTCTACATACTGGCTAAAATAGGTTGAAAAGAGTCAATCTTACCATCAGTACAACTTCAGGACAAGAATGAAGTCTTCACCATGGTACTTGCCCTGATTCAGACAAAATTCACTGTTAAACTTATGCAGCTTTTCCACATTATTTTGCTAGTCAATAATATCAGTTTGCATTGGAAAGCCTCCCTAATTTGTTTTTGTTTTTTGTTTTTGTTTTTGCGGTACATGGGCCTCTCACTGTTGTGGCCTCTCCCATTGCGGAGCACAGGCTCCGGACGCGCAGGCTCAGCGGCCATGGCTCACGGGCCGCTGTCGAGTTACTTTAATGTGAATTTGAATTAAGGTCGTCAAATGCATGGCTGAAGATCTCTTTGCTTAGGAGAGGTCTAAGGTGAATAATTAAACAGTGAATACATTAAAAATAATAATAATAGTTCAGGAGGGATAGAGCTAAGGCCAGAGTGGTGATGTCCAGAGAAAGTGGTTGAGGTTTGGGAGATGCGGGTCTCTGATTTATTTCCTCTCTCCTCTCCAAGTCTCGGCTACACCTTATCCAGCTCATTTCAAGGACAGAAAACAGGAAGTCCGGAACTAACCTCCACATTTTCATGCAAAATCACGAGTCTATTCTCTTTTTAGTGTTTCTTTTCCATACAATGATAACTCTTTAAAAGATCCTCCTATTTGAAAATGAAAAGTAAAACATCATTTTTTTTTCTGTTCATAGTTGGATTTTATGAGAAACATATGAAAACTATAGATAAATGTTGTCAAATGTTTATCTCAGTTGCTTTGAACTTAATTTCCTAGATGGGCATCATGATGAAATCAAGAAAAAGACCACAATGGACAGAGAACAAACTGAAGTAGAACCAAAATTCATTCTCCTTTTCTGAAAACCTTAGAATTCAGAATTTCAGTCTGTGTTTGGAAAAAATGAAACAAAGGACCAAAAATACATTGACAGCAACCCATAGAACTTCCGAACATACTTTCATCCTCTGCCATATTCCTTCTACATACTGGCTAAAATAGGTTGAAAAGAGTCAATCTTACCATCAGTACAACTTCAGGACAAGAATGAAGTCTTCACCATGGTACTTGCCCTGATTCAGACAAAATTCACTGTTAAACTTATGCAGCTTTTCCACATTATTTTGCTAGTCAATAATATCAGTTTGCATTGGAAAGCCTCCCTAATTTGTTTTTGTTTTTTGTTTTTGTTTTTGCGGTACATGGGCCTCTCACTGTTGTGGCCTCTCCCATTGCGGAGCACAGGCTCCGGACGCGCAGGCTCAGCGGCCATGGCTCACGGGCCCAGCCGCTCCGCGGCATGTGGGATCCTCCCAGACCGGGGCACGAACCCGCGTCCCCCGCATCGGCAGGCGGACCCTCAACCACTGCGCCACCAGGGAAGCCCAGCCTCCCTAATTTGGAATCGGTGATGCTCTACCAAAGATTTGGTTGAAACCCATCTTTGTACTAACTCTTCTTGAGTGGGTATTACTTTATAAAACTCTTCCATAATTTGGCAGGGATGAGGGGTGATGTTTAAGCTGCTTCAAACCATTTTTTAAGCTCTAAACATTGGTTTTCATGGATGCCATGAGCTAATTACAAATGATCTCCATCTCTTAATTTAAAATTAGGTCCATTAGTACCTCCAATTAGCTACAATTAGCCATTAAGTTGTATTTACTGTAAAAGACCTGGCACAGAGTTATATGTGCTCCCACAAGCCATGCATGAAAATCAGTTTCATTTCTTTGCTCAGATTCTGTGCATCTACATTGATTACCAAACTGCATTTGTTTAAATGTACTAATTAATTGATTTTTTTCTGTTTAATAAGTTCAATAAGGAGACTTTGTTCTACTTATTATTCATTCATTCAACTAATATTCACTGAGCTCCTAGAGTGCTACAAGGAACCAAGGCTAGATGGTATAAAATAGAGATACATCCCTTGCCTTCAAAGAACATAGATTCTAACAGCAAAGGACAGAGTTACAAAGAACTGTCACAAAACACAGCATGTGACAGATATCCTAAGAGCAGTACATAGAGCGGGACTTTGTACAAGCATTTGACGCACAGGCCTGTGCATGCTGTTACTGTGATCCTGCTGGTGCATTTGTACTGTTCACTACATTACAGAAATGAAGTTTTAAAAGACTTTAACTGTGGGACCCCAATTTTTAGTGCTCTATTCAAGAAACTGTTAACTAAAGAGAACTTATGCACATAGTCTTCTCTGATATCTAAACATCACTGTTATTTAGCCCAGTTTCTTTTTTCCGGGGTGGAGGGGGAGCAGAGCATGGGATAGGAGGATACAAAATCCTATGCCTTACCTTCTAATCCAGCGAGTTTTTTTTTTTTTTTTTTTTTTTTTTTTTTTTAAAAGGTCCAGAAGTAAATTTTTTGGGCTTTCCCCAGCCATTGGCTCATGTCACAACTACTCTTGCCTTTCAGGATGAAAGCAGCCACAGACCATGTGTAAATGGATGAGCATGGCCACATCCCAATAAAACTTTATTTATAAAACAAGGCAGCAACCAAAATTGGCCTGTGGGCTACAGTTTGCCCACCTCTGCTCTAATCAATGTATTTTCCTAAGTATTCCAAATTAAATACTGTTACTGACATTCCTTATAATAAGAGCATGAAGTTCTTTTCCTTTAAAGCTAGCAGTTGTGTGTGTGTTTTTAATTTCATGAAAGGCAGATGAAATGTCAGAAAGGCAGAGGTGGAGAGATGGACATGAGGAATGAGAGAGACATTTCTTATAGTTTTACTTTGCACAACATGATTGATTGTAGTTCTGAAGTATGAAAATACTTTATATTTATATTTTTCATGTGCTCAGCCTATATTCATTTTCTGGGATGTGTCTGTATGTGCCAGCAACAGAGGATTATCAACCAGGAAAATCAATATATATTCTGTTAATATCCCCTTGGCAGCCTTTAGAATTCTGTACTTTTAGCAATTTAGGGAAAAAGTAAAAGATACATCATCTCAATAGATTTGTAGTAAAAATGTATTTTACATCTTTGTCCTTCCACCTGGGCTGGTACTGTTGTTGCTCTTGTGGTTGGTTTGAGTCCACTGAAGTTGTCCTTGATCTGTCAGCGCTAGTGATTCTGTGTTCCCGGGTGACTGCTTTCTCTGAGCATTGTGTTCTGCTTGGCGCACACATCCAATGGAAAGGCGGTATCCACCGTGTCTTCCCTGTGGTAGAATCCTTCAGTGGGTGGCAGCAGTGGGCTTAGGGCAGCCATGGCCACCACACACGTGTCCTGAGTACTTCAGTCATCTGTAAAAGGCAGTACCTATATAAGGGTGACAGAGAAAGAGAGCATTTTCAAGACAACAACAGATTTTAAAAGAAGCTAACTGCGTGTGCAGACATCAGCCCATCTGGCACTAACACCACACTGTTCCCTTTATAATCAACTGCACAAAGTGGGCACTTGAGGTTCCTGTCGGAGAATCCAGCCATGAATTGACTATAATGCAGCCCTTGCCAAAGGCACGCTTGAGACACCTGACACTGGAGAGAGACTGCCTCGCAGACACGCTAACATTTCTCTAGACTCTATGTTAAATTGGTTTATCAGATAGCAAAATACCTGAACCATATAATTGCACATCCCTGTAGAAATGCTTTCTCAGGGTGAATTTTAACATTTTAACCTCTTCTTTCTTAGACAGGTCCTATATGACACACACATTTAAGCAACATCTAGCTTTTTTAAGATGCCACAGTGGATGTAATTATCCATTATTTTACCCAGCATCCTTTATAAAGAAACAAATGATGAATCGCTCCTTGAGTTCAGTGCCTCGGCAAGTATCTCTCTCCATATGAGCGGATATACTTCTTTTGAACTGGCAATGTAAAATACATGACTTAGTCTATTTCCCTTTGGCCTTGGTTGTCAGGACAGTGGGAATCAGATGTACTACACTGCAAACTTTCCTGGTATATCATGTTCTCTCTCTTGCTCTCAGCTGTTTGTTGATTTGCTGGTCTTTTTCATTGTGCTTTTTAATACAGTTCTTAATTTTATAAATCCCTCACAAATTCCACTTGGAAGCACAAAAGCTCTAATTCCTATGGTAAAAAAATAAATGAAACAAATGCTAATGGGCTGAGGGAAGTTTGCGTGCTCTAAAGTCTCGGTGGAAAGATAAAATGAAAGATGATCATGATTATGCGTTGATCTGATAGAAAAATTGCCAGCAGGCACTGTTTTTATTCATTACGCATGCAACTCTGCATAGGAATAAGTATGGTATAATAATTGGAAATGGCTTTTAGAGTCAAGAGTATGTATGTGATTCCTGGTCCAACTAGTTAATAATTATTTAACAATGACAGCCACTTAACTTTTCTGAAGCTAACTTTTCCTCTCTTTAAGTATGGATAATAATGCATTAGCATCTCTATATGTGTATTAATAGAAGAATTTATTGAGGTGACACAGCTAAAGTACCTAGTAAGTGCCTGACTCATAATAGATATTAAATTATTATTGAGCCTTCTTTTCCTCTTCCTTTCCTCACGTTCAGGGAAGTGTATTAGGAATTTTGAAGTGTCACTAACCTTACATTTACGTGATAGATGGACTGAACCAAAATAGTATTTTAAAACAGAGTTTCCAAACTCAGTATCTAAAAATAGAAGAAATATTAAGGGGTTTAAATGTGTATCTTCTCTATTGGCTGAACTATTATAATATTATTAGCTGAATTAATATAATAAATAAATTATAAACCTTTTTTAGCAAGATGAAAAATAATCTTCTTAATGGAAGGTGAAAAAAGGTAACAAAAGTAAATAATCATTAGGATTTGGGGTCCTAAAACGTACATATGAACAGAAGCTAGAAGAGAATGAATTAAGTGATTATCATAAGTGCATTTAATTGTTTTCTAAACTTTTAGACATGTTGCTTTGCAGCTTATATAATTTACTAGAATTTTAACAGCAGTCTTTGAATATACATAATTTTAGTCTTTTAATATACATAATTTTATGTATGTATGTATACATACCTAATTTTAACAGCAGTCTTTAAATATACATAATTTTCTTTCATTTATTTTTTACCATAGGAATTAGAGCTTTTGTGTTTCCAAGTAGAATTTGTGAAGGGTTTATAAAATTAAGCACTGTAGGGGCTTCCCTGGTGGCGCAGTGGTTGGGAGTCCACCTGCTGATGCAGGGGACGCGGGTTCACGCCCCGGTCTGGGAGGATCCCACGTGCCGCAGAGCGGCTGGGCCCGTGAGCCATGGCCGCTGGGCCTGCGCGTCCGGAGCCTGTGCTCTGCAACGGCAGAGGCCGTGGCAGTGAGAGGCCCACGTACCGCATTAATTAATTAATTAATTAATTAATTAATTAAAAAATTAAGCACTGTATTAAAATGCACAATTTATATACTGGGGAAACATGAATATATTACTGTGAAGATGAGGATTATGGTGATTGTGATGATTATACAGGTGGTAGTGGTAGCAGTGGTGACCTCTAAAAATGTCCCCACTTCCATTCATTATATCTCAACCCTATGGCATTTAAGGCAGAATTACAAGAAACATATCTTTCTATAGAGGTGGCATAGAATTTTTGAGCAATTCTATTGTCTAAAGTCACTGTTTAAATCAACTATATGTCAATAAAAAAATAAAAATTAAAAAAAATAATAAAGACTTTTTGGGGGGGGGATTTTTTTTTAAACATCCTTTATTGGAGTATAATTGCTTTACAATGGTGTGTTAGTTTCTGCTTTATAACAAAGTGAGTCAGTTATACATATACATATGTCCCCATATGTCTTCCCTCTTGCGTCTCCGTCCCTCCCACCCTCCCTATCCCACCCCTCTAGGTGGTCACAAAGCACGAAGCTGATCTCCCTGTGCTATGCGGCTGCTTCCCACTAGCTATCTGTTTTATGTTTGGTAGTGTATATATGTCCATGCCACTCTCTCACTTTGTCACAGCTTACCCTTCCCCCTCCCGGTATCCTCAAGTCCATTCTCTAGTAGGTCTGTGTCTTTATTCCT
>NW_006771500.1:323048-341907 GCF_000442215.2 Lipotes vexillifer | reverse complement strand
TTTTTTTTTAGATTCCATATATATGTGTTAGCATACGGTATTTGTTTTTCTCTTTCTGACTTACTTCACTCTGTATGACAGACTCTAGGTCCATCCACCTCACTACAAATAACTCAATTTCATTTCTTTTTATGGCTGAATTGTATATTGTATATACAATTGTATATATGTGCCACATCTTCTTTATCCATTCATCTGTTGATGGACACTTAGGTTGCTTCCATGTCCTGGCTATTGTAAATAGAGCTGCAATGAACATTTTGGTACATGACTCTTTTTGAATTATGGTTTTCTCAGGGTATATGCCCAGTAGTGGGATTGCTGGATCGTATGGTAGTTCTATTTTTAGTTTTTTAAGGAACCTCCATACTGTTCTCCATAGTGGCTGTATCAATTTACATTCCCACCAACAGTGCAAGAGGGTTCCCTTTTCTCCACACCCTCTCCAGCATTTACTGTTTGTAGATTTTTTGATGATGGCCATTCTGACCAGTGTGAGATGATATCTCATTGTAGTTTTGAATTGCATTTCTCTAATGATTAATGATGTTGAGCATTCTCTCATGTGTCTGTAGGCAATCTGTATATCTTCTTTGGAGAAATGTCTGTTTAGGTCTTCTGCCCATTTTTTGATTGGGTTGTTTGTTTTTTTGATATTGAGCTGCGTGAGCTGCTTGTAGATTTTGGAGATTAATCCTTTGTCAGTTGCTTCATTTGCAAATATTTTCTCCCATTCTGAGGGTTGTCTTTTCGTCTTGTGTGTGGTTTCCTTTGCTGTGCAAAAGGAAGTTTCATTCGGTCCCATTTGTTTATTTTTGTTTTGATTTCCATTTCTCTAGGAGGTGGGTCAAAAAGGATCTTGGTGTGATTTATGTCATAGAGTGTTCTGCCTATGTTTTTCTCTAAGAGTTTGATGGTGTCTGGCCCTACATTTAGGTCTTTAATCCATTTTGAGTTTATTTTTAAGACATTATTATTTTTATGTGAATTAATTATCCACCTATCAGAAGGTGCATCTCCACAACCAAGTGACTGCCGCCTTTAACATTTTTCTTATTGAAATCAAATTTCAAGTGATATATATTCTGTTCCTTGCATATAGAGCTTGGAATAAGCTAAAATCTTCCCAGTTTTTTGAGTTTTTTTAATAAATTTATTTATTTATTTTTTTGGCTGCATCAGGTCTTTATTGCTGCACACGGGACTTTCTCTAGTTGTGGCAAGTGGGGGCTACACTTCGTTGCGGTGCACAGGCTTCTCATTTCTCATTGTGGTGGCTTCTCTTGTTGCGGAGCATGGGCTCTAGACGCACGGGCTTCAGTAGTTGTGGCACACGGCCTCAGTAGTTGTGGCTCGTGGGCTTTAGAGCACAGACTCAGTAGTGGTGGTGCACAGGCTTAGCTGCTCCCTGGCACGTGGGATCTTCCCGGACCAGGGCTCGAACCTGTGTCCCCTGCATTGGCAGGCGGATTCTTAACCACTGCGCCACCAGGGAAGTCCCCCTTCCAGTTTTTTTAAAGTGAGACTTCCAGTCTTTTATGTTTAATGGAATTGATCTCATACATTTGAAATTGGGATCATATACAATATACTTTAATTACATATGACATTAAGTCTAACTTCCACAAGTTTTATAACTATATATGTATATGTATATATAATTATATGTGTGTATTCATGTGTGTGTGTGTATACATGAAATCTCCTAATATTGAAGATAATTCATTTTCCCAAGCTGTAGATCACAAAATATTTATTCCCACCAAAATTATATCATTTCAAAGTCCATTTGCCACCCAAGATATTGCTTATTCTTCTCTCTTTTCTACTAACTAACTTTTATTCATTTTGATAATGCAGACTATATTACAAACAGTATATTATTTCTTATCAGGCCAGTCTTTTTTTTCCCCACTTGTCTGAACCATGCACTCTGGTGTAATCACTGTGATTTAGCTTTGATAAAATATTGATTGAAAGGCCATCAGCTACCTGGCCCAAGTATGACATATAAAAACTAGAATCACTTCCAATCAAATTTCCTTAAAAATGGAAAACAGAAAGTTGAAAAGACTTTAAACCAATGATGCTCTTTAATTCACATGCAATGGGCATATTTCTGTTGGCAGCAAAACCATGTTGGATTCAGAGTAATGGACTGTGGGTCCCTATAAGACATAAATTTAATTACTTTATGTGCCTGCTCTGAGTCCAGCCGTCTGCCCAAGAGAATCCAATCTGGGAAAGCATAGGCCTCCAGATTCAGAGAATGGGAATTGCATTCATAACTGAGCAGTTACTTTAGCAAATTAAATATGCAGAGTTAATAAAAAAAATAGTTATTGAGATTTTTGAGATGCTTGTTTTGGAAGGGTAAAACCTAGTAGCCAAAAAAGACCAAGAACCAACTATAGTCAAGCAAAGTTAGGTTTACTAGCCTGCAGAAACGAGGGAGAAGTGAACAATGGAACATCTAAGAAGAGGAAATCTGGAGGGTCTTATTGTAGGATTTGAGCATGCAGTGTGACTTTGGTAAAAGCTTAAGTGGTGGTCTTTTCTGCATTGGGTGCTATCAGGAAGTGGTGGGGGGCTTGAAAGATTGGGCGTCGTCTTAAGCATCGTCTAGTAGGTGAGAGGAACGAAGCAGAGCTTCATTGGTAAAGATGCAGCAGTCACGTTAGACTGAAAAGGGAGGTGTTTCATTGTTTTTAGGTTTGCAAAATGTCCTTCCCTCTGTCTTTTATCTACCCTACTCATGGTGCGTTCTTGTCTGATAATTGTTGATAATCTTAAAATAGTTTAATTGCGAATACTATGACCTGGATAATAGCTACCAGCTAATTAAAGATAATTTGGAAGATTTCCATAAATTATTTCCTTATCTAAAGGGCAGTTATCATGTTGCCTGACAAAAATATAACTGAACATTGAGTGGCCTTGATCAAATGTAAACACAAATGTGGGGTAGGTCAAATGCGGTTTATTAATCACATACATTGAGTGTATATGGAAGGTATTGTGAACGCGAAGGTGGATATATGTACTCACAGAACATGCTATGTCCAGGGCACTGAGCTGAGGGCTTCAAGTGGGTCCATTTGATACATACAGTAGTCACAACCACCCAGTAAGGAAGTTTCTATGTCCTCTACAAATTGATTCTTCATAAGCCTAGCTAGACCCTCACTTACATTTATGCTCCTTTGGCTGTTTAAAACTTTTTGCTCTTCTCAAATGCCAAACACAAGCCCTGCTTTTTATTCTCAGAAAATGGCGACCTCCTCCTTGATGAGAAGATGGAAACCATAATTGATCTGATGTCCCACAAAGGTGTTCTCTTTACTTCAAATGTCTGTTTCTTCATTCCTCCTCTCTTCCTATCCTCCTATAGTTTGTCAGGTCATGGCCCTCTCTTTGTCAGTGTTAACCCTTCCTTCTATATTCTTGATTTCATCTATTTTTACCTTTTTTTTTTCTTTTGGTTTACAGCATTGATTATTCTCTAACCCACATGTGTCTCCTTCATTATATACTTATCCACTGGTGACTTTATTCTGCTTAAAAAAGAAGTGTAGATCCTTTCTATCTTGTTTTCATGTTTCTCAGGGTGCTGGTCTCAGAGAACTTTACTTTTCTCTGTTTTCTCCCTCAGTGAAGCCATCTACTTCCTCAGCTCTAGCTGTCATAGAGATGACCTCCTTATCTATATTGCTCATGCTGCCTCTGTTTTGAGTTCCACACCTGTGTTTCCAGCCACCTTGTAGGTGCCCCCACCCTTGGATAGCCCCATGGAAGTTCAAACTTCATGTGCACAATTTGTTTCATAATCTTTCCTCCCAATCCAGTTTCTTTTCCAGACCTCCCTAGGGTTTGAGCAAACCTCTATAAATATTATTTCTCTAAGCCAAGATCTTGCAAGGAAAGTGTAGCTATGAGTTTAGGATTGTTATGGTCTTTGACAGTGGTTTGGAGTATAGCTCTTCTTTCTGGGTGAGAGCTATATGATTTAATATTCAACTGAGCTTGGAGTAGAAAGGATCGAAAAAGCTCTTATTCATTGACAGGTGATTTTTATTCTAGGCAATTGTGCTCAAAACCTCCGAGACGTTTTGGCTCAGTCTACCCACATGCAAGCTTCCTTTTTCTTGTAAATTCTACCTCTACAATATACTTCTACTCTGCCCTACCCATTCCATTCCCTTACCTCCATCCAGGTTGCACCCTTGTTACCTTTTAATTTTATTACTGCAGTGTTCTCCTAGTGTCAACATCTGGCCCTTCCCTTTCTTATTTAGCCTTCCCCCAAATACATGAATAAAATTTGACATTAACATTTTGTAAACTTTATTTGCAAGGATATGGTCTTAATATAACAATTGGGAGTACCTTAGTAGGTAACCATCCCTACCATAAGATTCTTGCCAGAAAGAGGGTACAGATTAGATCTCTGAATCTGAAGTCATTTTTTTAATAGCAGGACTCAAACTTGCCTGCCCAGGATATACCAGAACTATTTCACTGCTCAGAGCTGTGGATGGCTTACGTAGATTGTTCTACGAAGATGTCGTACTGTAGACCAACAGTGTGATGATGTCTCTGTGTGTATACAGACCTAAAATTTTTCTGAGAAGAATTTAACCTCCAAATAGAGGGGGTTTATTTCATATGGAGTGAGTAGGTTCTCTTAAATTCTTTTTAGCTTCCTTAATTTGACACGATCCATCCAATGCCAAGTGTGGCTGATGGTTAAAACATAGGGGTCCATGTGTAACCAGCAGCAAAGAAAGCCACATTCCAAGTCCTTGTCAAGAAGTATAACAATTCCAAAGTCACTGCCATTCCTACCTTTCAGAACCTTGGCTAAGAGAAAATAAAATGTTGGGAGGAGCATTTGGATAATGTGCAGTATATCCATTCTCCTTGGTTCATCTAAATTATATCCCTGGATTAACCTGCGAAAGCCGTCTTACTTGGATGACTGTGTCCCACTGACCCCCTGAAAAATAGCTTTTCCTAAAGTATGCATTGGCATAATGCCATTCACTTACATTTGAAGGAATGTATGATAAATAGCCCTTGGAAACTTGCTTGCTTACTTTAAAGCTGTTGTTCATTAAGATTACATAGTATCTGCTCCTTTCAGACTTATGGGAGAAATATCTCTCTTGCCTCCATATTGGGAATTATTTTTCCATGCATCTGGTTTATTTTCTTACCTAATGAACACAGGGAATCATGTAATTTATTGCTAAATAACTCTGATAAATTTTTTTAACATCTTTATTGCAGTATAATTGCTTTACAATGGTGTGTTAGTTTCTGCTTTATAACAAAGTGAATCAGCTATATATATACATATACATATATCCCCATATCTCCCCCATCTTGCGAATCCCTCCCACCCTCCCTATCCCACCCCTCTAGGTGGACACAAAGCACTGAGCTGATCTCCAGGTGCTATGCGGCTGCTTCCCACTAGCTAGCTATTTTACGTTTGGTAGTGTATGTATGTCCACGCCACTCTCTCACTTCTTCCCAGCTTACCCTTCCCCCTCCCTGTGTCCTCAAGTCCATTTTCTATGTCTGCGTCTTTATCCCTGTCCTGCCCCTAGGTTCTTCAGAACCATTTTTTTTTTTATCTCTGATAAATTTTTTTTGCGGGCCTCTCACCGCTGTGGCCTCTACCGCTGCGGAGCACAGGCTCCGGACGCGCAGGCTCAGCGGCCATGGCTCACGGGCCCACCCGCTCCGCGGCATGTGGGATCCTCCCGGACCGGGGCACGAACCCGCGTGCCCTGCATCGGCAGGCGGACCCTCAACCACTGCGCCACCAGGGAAGCCCATATCTCTGATAAATTTTAATGGCATTTATTTTATTAGCCTCACTGTACTTTCTTTCCCTTTGTCTCATTTTTCTCACTTATTGGTACTACAACACTTTACACAAGTTTGGAAGCTGCCTAAAATCCTTTTGGAGAGCAAGGTGAGCTATACTTAAATTCTGCAAAGGGAGACTCCTAATATATTATTTTCCCAGTCAAAAACCACAACACAAAGACCACAAAAATTAAAGACTCATCAGCCTGTGTTTGAGTCTGCCGCCGTATAATCCTCAAGCTACTTTAACCAACTGTTATTCCTACTGTCTGCCTGCATGACTCTATTCTTGCACTGGTCGTAATTATTTGTAGTATGTGTTTGGCTGTGAGAACTTTCTTTCTTGCCTTGCTCTTGCTGACTTTCAACCAGGAATTTCTTCCCCATCACACCTGCAGTTTCTGTTGGTCAGATCTTACCTATCAGTAACGGTGTATCTCTTCCACCAACCTCTTTCTGATTTGCACAGCCAGATGTGATCTCACTTTATTTGGAAAACTCTCAAAGCCCTCTGTGGGCTCCTGTTGTATAGATACTTGTACATTCCTCACCACTCTCTACCCCATTTTTAGATTGTAGGTCCATGGAGGTTTGGAGGTCAAGGACTGTGCTATTCCTATTATTTCTGGTGGCACGAAAGCTCAAATTTTTGATGAAAATAAAGCAGTATTTTTTTTATTGAAGTCTAATTGATTTACAGTGTTGTATTAATCTCTGCTGTACAGCAAAGTGATTCAGTTATACATAGATATACATTCTTTATATTCTTTTCCATTATGGTTTATCACAGGGTATTGAATATAGTTCCCTGTGCTAGACAGTAGGACCTTGTTGTTTGTCCATTCTATATACATAAGTTCGCATCTGCTAGTCCCAAGCTCCCAATCCTTCCTTCCCCCACTCCCCTTTCCCCTTGGCAACCACAAGTCTGTTCTCTATGTCTGTGAGTCTGAAGCAGTCCTTAAATAAAGACTCACCCTCAATTAAAGAATTCAGCACTGGCATTCACTCCAAATCAATGTGGAAGACAAAATGGGGAGACAATACTAAGCTCATCAGATGCCTGCATTTTCTCTAAAAGGTCTAAAAGTTTGGACATTCTCCCCCGGAAAGTTACTGTAATTAACGGTTATCCATTGCAGGCTTAGCGCAGCATCCATCTGATGGGTTTTGCAGATCCAAGTCTTCACCCACCCTTGTCCATTCTCTCTATAGCCACCAGAGCCATCTTTCTACCACACACATGACCGGCCTCCCATCCTTCCACAACCTTCCAAACATCAGCCTCAGTCCTTAGCCCATCTACACAGCCCTTCTTGAGCCAGGCGCCTGCTGCTGCAGACTCACCTCTTACTCCTCCTGTGCTCCAGGCAGAGGGCACTCCTCTCAGCTCCCAGGATGGGCCAAGCCGCCAAGGTCTTCATATAAGTGAGAGTATGGTAGTTATGAGCAGTCCCTCTGGCTAGAATGCTGTCTCCTCCATGCTTCAACTTGATGCTTTCTCAGCAGGGATCTGTAGCTGGTTTTGCAGGGCTTGTCTCGATGTTTCCTTCTCCTTAGAAGTCTCCCTCATCCTTCCATCTTGTCCTAGAGTTGCCCATTTTTCTTATTCCCTCCGATCCCTGGGAATATCTCCATCATAAATTTAATGCACTAGATCATCATTTTCTGCTAAATTACCTTTCTTTCTCTCTAGTCAAGACTGTAAACTCCTTTAGAGCAGGGACTACTTCTATTTACCATATTTCTCTGTGACCCAGTAGTATCGGGGTAGGTGTTTGACAAATATTTGTTTATTGAATAAATAATACCTACTTGTAAGAATGCTGAATGGCAAGAAACACACTGTGTACAATCCTAACCTTAATTTCAAAAGATGAAAATAGCAAGAGGAAAACAGATTCTGAATTCCCAAGAAGTTTGGAAAATTGAATGAATAAGTGTAGAGGGCTTTCTGAATGGGATAGAAAAATCTCATGAACAAGAAAATAAGAGAAAAAGTGAAAGGATTTGGAGAAAGCAGAATTACTGAGAGGATCTTCATATGAAATAAATTTAAATATTGGTGGAAATCTACAATGTGTCTGTTAGAACTATAACTACCCTTTATCACTGCCACTTATCTGGAAGGTTTCATTTTTGTTCATTGTTTTCCCTGGATAGTCATCACATTTATTTATCTTACCAACATCATTATAATGGATTCCCCAGTCACCGTCTGAAAGTACTTTTATACCCTTTTCATTGTCCAGGTCTCTCATATGGACACCACTGCAAACATACTGGTCTCAGTGACGACGAATTTTTGCCTCATTTGTGTGTGTATGTGTCATTTCTTAAATCAATTCTTCAGTGGCGTGTGTCATGCCTTTTGCAGATTCTCTGGAAGACATGCATCCAAGTGCCCCACCGTCATTGTGAATGGTAATCAGGACAAGTAATGGCCTTTAGCTTTTTTTCATTAATGAAATGGAAAAGCGCCATACCCAATCCATTAGTGACGCACTATTATATTGAGAGCTTACTGAAAAAAGGCAGCCAGCTGGTGGACATAAGGCTGTTTTCCCTTAAGTAGGATTTCCAACCAGGATCAAACAAGGCACCCTTTCATCTAGCAGGAAGGTTTGTGCTCTCTCCTCCCTTTCCTCTTTCTCATTTTGTTTTGTCCCAATTTGTCCTGACAGTCTATAAGGAATTTAACTGTTTTCTAAATGACACTGAAAATTCTTGCAGATTAACAGTTTCATAAAGAAAAAAAAAAATCAACTCATCTTTTGAAAATCTTTCTGTTTGATTGTTTCTGTCTGTGGATTTTGGCTTCTTGAATTTCTTACTCTCAAAGAGATGTTTTACCCTTGATTTTTTTTTTGTTTCATTATAAAACTGGATATAAATATAAAAGGTGTAGCCATTCTGTTTTTTAAAAAATTATTATTATCATTCTTTTAGCAGTCATGTAGTAAAAGCCCCGTTATTTTCATTCCTTTAGAAAACTGTTTGATTGATGGCCTTGAACTCAGCTAGTTCAGGCCACACTTGAGGGTTTTTTAATCCCCTAAACTCAGTTGAATTATTTTGCCCTTTGCTGATACTTTATAAGGTGTCTGCTTGCTTTAAAGTTTACACCCCTGACATTCGTACTTATCACCCAAGCCACTTAGACTTCAAGTTTATTTGAAGGGCTAATTCCACACGATGCTAAAGTGCACACGTGTGTATACAGCCCAGTTCCTAAAATACCTTTCCTTAGGAATCTCATGAAGAGTGGAATGCAACCACTCAGCCAGAGCAAAGGACACCAGCCTCACGGGCCTTTTACTACAATCGCTAAGTTATGTATTACAAAGATGAGTATTGAAGCATGTGATACAACCGATGCATTGAAGCCTGGGGAAGGGCCGTGGGTGACCTTCATCATCTCTTCCGCGCCACGGTCCACTCCCAGGGACAGAATGAGAAGACGAGAGAACCTTAGAAATACAATTCCCAGGCCCCACACCAGACAGACTGAATCCAAAACTGGCCGTGGACCCAGGACTGTTGTCTTTAACAGCCCTCCAGGTGGTTCTGAGGCACAGTCAAGTTTGGGAACCACAGTTGCCAGCCAAGGAGCCAATCACAGGCATGCGTGTGAATGGGGGAAGGAAAAACCACTTAAGACAACAGAGGATTAAATTTATGATAAAATAAAAGTAGAAATGCTTATTATCCTCTATTATTCCAACTTCTCCCTTCCTTCCAGAATTCCATCATATATTGTTGTTGTCTTGTATGATTTCCTTCCTTCTGCTTGATGTGTTTTTAAAGACCAACAGAACTGGACTTAGGTTGGAATCTGAGTAGAGCGGGTCCTTGGGGAGAAAGAGATGAATCCCTAATTGAATTTACGCACTACACTCAAAATTATCAGGGCTCATGGCCCGTAATGATATATTTAGGAACTCCCGGGACAAAGAAACCGTGTGAACTGGCACACGGGTGTAGTGTATGTATTCACTAGGGCACGGTTATTTCCCAGGAGATACTTTTAGGATTATTAAGACCCCCCCAAACCAGAATGGGAGCTCAATCCTGTCTCTTAATGTGGAGGGGAGGGAACCAACATTGTTTACAAACATAACAGCAGTAATTCCTGGGTGTGAAGTGCTTATGGTCTTCTTTTCCCCTTTCTATTATATTCATACTCACACTTCACACTTCAGGGAGGTCTTCCTCATGTCAAGAGTTTTCACTCCATTTTTAAAAGGACCAAGGACATGTATATTATAATAAGAGTCTTGGTCCTTTTAAAGAACTCATGGCAGCCCATGAGTCCAGGGAAGGACTCATATATTGTCAACAAGCATCTTCTTCCCCAGCACATGCCTTTGAGCCTCTAGTAATTAGGGCAGTAACTAAACTGGTCTTTTTTATTTTCCACTGGTATGAAATACAGCTAAGAGGATTACTCCATACTTGGATATTAAAGCTCTTTTAGTAACTGGCAGCATCTAATCCTGATTATTCACTGTTTGTATTTCTAAAATACGTAAAACTAGAAACAAAGCTTTCAACTGAGCCCCTAATTTCACACCCAAGTTGACCTTGGTTGTCTACA
This sequence comes from Lipotes vexillifer, assembly GCF_000442215.2. Taxonomy (NCBI): domain Eukaryota; kingdom Metazoa; phylum Chordata; class Mammalia; order Artiodactyla; family Lipotidae; genus Lipotes; species Lipotes vexillifer. The sequence goes on along the minus strand of NW_006771500.1, from coordinate 331,433 downwards.
GACTCACTGTGACTTATGGCCAATGAGGACAGTTGTACTTTTCTCTCCTCCTCTTCACCCTGCCCCCAACCCTTTGCCAGTGCCTGCAGAATCCTGGGTAGAATTGGGAAGAAATTTTATTGGGCATATATTTACTTACCTCCCAGCACCTTTCACAATTGTTTTCAGTTCCTTTGGGGATATATATTTTTTTCTGTTTTATTTTCCTTTTCTTAATGCAAGATCCTCCAAGGAAGAATGATAGAAGTTCAGAGTATGTAACAGAAATCTATCACTTATACTTAATTAATCTTTTGATCATTTATGTGAATTATAGATTTCCTTGGGGAACATATTTAAGCATAATTTTCCAAACAGCCCCTAGGGTAGCAGATTTAAATTTTGTAGCATATTGGAATTAGCAGGTGAACATTAAATATTAATGCCCAGGCCACACTCCAGGCCAATTAAATCAGGTTCTCTGTAGGTGGGCCCCAGGCATCAGTATTTTCTTCAAATGGCTCAGGTGATTCCAATGTAAAGCCAAAGTTGAGAACCAGGGTCCTAGAGACTGCACCTCCATCTCATGAGATGTTACTGTACTTAAAAAATTAAAAGTGCTGAGGTCCAGCACTTTTGGGAAGTATAACAAACTGCATTTGTCTTCTTAGAGATGCTTGTAGATTCACAGTAAATATTTGCAAACTAAAGATGCAGAAGTACCGCAGGGGAAAACACAGTGGGTATAAAGAAGGAAGGAGGAAAAGGAGAGAAGGGAAACCTCATCTACGAGAAAAATGAAAATACCTGCTTAGCTTGGTTTATTCCTTCATTTTTTCAAATTTTTTGACTCAAGAGTAAACAAGACTGTGGAACAGCTGTACAAAATTCCTTGGAAGAGCCTTCCGTGGCATATTATTTGGAAGATACTGAGTAAAAGAAATCCAGTGCAAAGTCTTTTCTTGCAATGCTCACTAAAAACCTGCAGATATCCAGATTTGTTTCACCCTCATGAGGTATTTGTATTTAGAGTAACTTACTGAGGTTAGCGTACAAGTTCAGAATTTACTCAAGGTGTCTGATAGAAACAGGATACTTGGGTCACAGGCAGTAAACAAGATTTAGTTGAGGAAAGTCAATCTCCCCAAAATCCACAGAACAAACAAGTTCAATGAATGGTACCTGGAGAGATCCCACATGTAGTAAACACTGGAAAAGTTTGGGAAATCCAATCAGGTAAGAAAATGGAGTGATAGGATAGCAGAAATATGCCAGGATACCTGAGATCTAGTACTTGGTGGCCCATTCAGGGTCAATACAAATAAAGCGATAGTTTGGGACTATTCCAGATCCCTACACTCCATTTGATATTCTCTTCTCCTAGGCTTTTCTAAAAACCTCAGAACTTTATACCCCTGGGGCCTGTCCCATCAACTCTAATCCTATAGTTTCTTCTTCCCTTCATCAAAACTAGCCTCAGTCTCTTTCTCAGGATTCTCCCAGCTCCTTCTTGAGGGCCAGTTATATGGTAAAATACCAGTTTCTGACTGAGTTAACATTTAATCCCAGGGTGGAATTTTAGGCACTGTGGTAGATTGTTTCCATTTTAGTTGCAGGGCCGTTGCAGAATGATGGTGGGCATTCTCCATATGAGTTTCCTCAGAAATCTCAAAAATTTCTGCTAATTAGTGTTTCCTAATTAGGAAAAGTTCTTGAGATGCTGTAAATAGTAGTGAAAAATATTTAAAGTAATTAGGCAAATTGGATCCGGATAAACATTTGAAAGGAAGAGCCAACTCTCAAATGTCAGAGAAGGCTCTGTAAGCAGTTGAGTTTTATTGACAGAATAAGAGGACCAAATGCCTAGTAGGCCAGGTAACAGAGGCCTGTGCTACCCCTGACCTGCTGTTCTGGGCAGTTCTATCAGAGCTGATGATGTTGTGTATTTTTTAAACTCATTTTCTCATTTGCCTAATTTCCCCTTTCAAATTTATATGACCTCCTCAACCACAAGGAATAATTAAACACTCAGCTCAAAAAGATTTAATTTAAAACTAAATGTATTGATTCATGTACCTGAAAAGCCATAGAGAGAACTGGCTCAAATGCTATCTCTGAAGACCTGTTTTCTTTTCTACTAAGCTGTGTATCATCTTCACAGCCTCACGTCTGATGAACCCAGCCTACCCGTTCCTCTCCGTCATTGTCAAGGTAGCAATGATGCCCTTACATGCTCACACTTACATGCCAAAGGAAGAGAAAAGGTAATTTCTAGAAGAAAAGAATACTTTCCTCCACACAAAAGAATACTTTCCTCTCCCAGAATTTCTAATAAACATCTCCTCTAGTTTCATTGGTTCTGCGAGGGTTATTTTCATCCATTTCTGGACAGGGGATCAGGGTATACTAACTGTGGAGTCAGTCACATTCTAATTATGTGATTGGGGAAGTGGGGTGCATAAGAATTCCCAAAGGAAATACAGGTTACATTGGGAAGGGAAAATGGATGTTGAGTGGTTGAAAATAACTGGTCACTGCACCTGCCCTCTTATCATTCTTCCTGCCCTGCTGTCTAGAATCTACACTTACTATAGACTTGGATTTTTCACTTTTGATCTAGGGTCACGGTTTAGTCATTGATCCCTCTTTTTAAGTTTCTTTTCTTGTTTTATAAATGTCCTTTAGATAAGAATGAAGGATATTTGTTAGTAAATTAAAACCCATGTATTTTTATTTTCTATAAGAGTGCCTGAAATTCATCAAGGAGGAGACTGGTTTACATCTGCCACTATAAGACTCATAACACCTTTTCTTTACATTCCCTTTTTTTTTTTTTAATAAATGTATTTATTTATTTATTTATTTACTTTTGGCTGTGTTGGGTCTTTGCTGCTGCGCACAGGGCCCCTCTAGTTGCGGTGAGCGGGGGCCACTCTCGGTTGTGGTGCGCGGGCTTCTCATCGCAGTGGCCTGTCCTGCCCTGGAGTACGGGCTCCAGGTGCGTGGGCCCAGCAGTTGCGGCACACGGGCTCAGCAGTTGTGCCTCATGGGCCCAGCCACTGCGCGGCATGCAGGATGCCCCCGGACCAGGGCCCAAACCCACATACCCCGGCATGGGCAGGTGGACTCCCAACCACTGCGCCACCAGGGAAGCCCCACTCCTTTTTTTTTAATATTCTTTCCCATTACGCTTTATCATAGGATATTGAACATACTGATAGTTCTCTGTGCCATACAGTAGGACTCTGCTAACCCCAACCTCCCACTCCATTCCTCCCCCAACGCCCCCCACCCCCGCCCTTGGCAACCACAAGTCTGTTCTCTATGTCTGTGTGTCTGTGTCTGTTTCATAGATAGGTTCGCTTGTGTCATATTTCAGATTCCACATATAAGTGATATCATATGGTATTTGTCTTTCTCTTTCTGACTTACTTCACTTTGTATGCTGATCTCCAGTTGCATCCATGTTACTGCAAATGGCATTATTTCCTTCTTTCCATTTTATATACATACCACATCTTCTTTATCCATTCATCTGTTGATGGACATTAGGTTGTCTCCATGTCTTGGCTATTGTAAATAGTGCTGCTGCGAACATATGTGTGCAGGTATCTTTTTGAATTATAGTTTTGTGCAGATATATGCCCAGGAGTGGGATTGTTGGATCATATGGTAATTGTATTTTTAGTTTTCTGCGGAGCCTCCTCACCGTTTTCCACAGTGGCTGCACCAACTGACGTTCCCACCAACAGTGTAGGAGGGTTCCCTTTTCTCCACACCCTCTCCAGCATTTCTTATTTGTACACTTTTTAATGATGGCCATTCTGACTGGTGTGAGGTGGTACCTCACTGTAGTTTTGATTTTCATTTCCCTAACAATTAGCAACGTTGAGCATCTTTTCATGTGCCTAATCTGTCTGTCTTCTTTGGAGAAATAAGACTCATAACATCTTATGGCTTTCATAAATATTTTTTAATGATATGTGGGAAACACAGTGCCTTGGTCATGAGAAAGAAAAACAGGACCTAAACTCCAGAAAAATCTATAGTTAACACTTCTAGGAAAACAGTGTCCATAGTAGCCTGTGAGTTTGTGAAGGAGAGTTCCCAGGCCCTAAACAGAAGCTAACGTCTCCTGGGATATAGAAATCAAGGTCAGATGGTAGGACCAGGCCAAGGAAAATACGGAAATGAAATTAAGAATAGTCTGTATCTATACTGATTTTTGTTTGACCTTTACTGCCTAACTTCTATACCACCACCCTAAACAGTGCACTTCTGGTCTTCCTGTTTATATTTTTTAATAACCGTTGCTTTTATTTCTTTTTGGAACTGCTTCTTAGATGCTTCTCTCAGTGATCCAACCCTTTATTTATTTCTCCAATAGATAGAAAATACTAAGATTTGGGGCAACTTTTCAGTCTTTTTGAGTCAACTGTATCCAAGTCTTATTTTCTCTGTTTAAGAATGTAACCCAGGTGTCACTGGATCCTGAAATACTATGAAACCAGATAAGATTGTCTGGAACCCCCAATTCCATGCCCTTTAGAAGTACAAGTCTTTCTGAATTATGTATTTACGTTTTTGAGACCATATAGTCACCTGTGTCTGCTCTGTCTACTCCACACTGATTCAGATGTGAAATTCACCCTCTTTCCAGTTTTCCCACAAAAATCCTACTCAGAATAACATTAGGGTCGGCTTGAGTCATGTTCAGTAATGAACATGTACTGGACATGTAAGCAGTTCAGACTGAATATAAAGATTCATCCCTGTGCTTAAAATGCCCTTCAGCACCCCCCTGCCCCACCATGGGATTCCGCCAGCCCTTCCCCTCCACGTGCTCCTGGCCACCTCTCTCCTCCCACTTTCCTCTAGCTCCTCCAGGCTTCCTCCCTCTCCCTTTTTCTCAGAAACACAAGTTCCCTCCATTTATAACTATCTCTTCATATACGTTAAGTGTCTGTCACCCATGCCTTAGGAGCCTCTGTTGATACCAAGTGTCTTATCAATGTAATTTCCAAGAGAAAGAAATGAACATTTCCTGCCTAAGCTGATTTCTGATCCTGCCAAACTATGAAGATAATGACATTTCCATCTTGTCATAATAATAATATCAATAAAAATAAAACCAGTGGCTTCCCTGGTGGCGCAGTGGTTGAGCGTCCGCCTGCCGATGCAGGGGACGTGGGTTCGTGCCCCGGCCCGGGGAAGATCCCACATGCCGCAGAGCGGCTGGGCCCGTGAGCCATGGACGCTGAGCCTGCGCGTCCGGAGCCTGTGCTCCGCAGCGGGAGAGGCCGCAGCAGTGGGAGGCCCGCGTACCGCAATCAATCAATCAATCAATCAATAAAACCAATAGTAATGACTGTTCCTATCTATTAGGTTGTTAGTAAATACCCAGCTCTATGCTAAGAGCCTTGTATGCATTATTTGACTAATATTTCTCAAAAAGCTTTCGAGTATGAATATTTGACTCCATTTTACAACGCACTAAGAGATTTATAGCTACAAATTGAGATTTTTCTTAACCATCATGCTAAACAATTCAAGTAAAATGCGAGCCGGTGGATTGGGGTAAAGCTGAACATAAGTGAGATGGTGCAGTTCATGGTGATTCTTAAGACCTCAATGGAAGTGGGTTGAAATTTACCCCAAGATGATGTCCTCTGTCTATCCATTGTTTGACAGCTGTTATCAAACAAGTTTTTCTTCAATTTTTGTGGCAAAAAGTGAAATCTGGACTCTGGTACCAGAAGGTCTGTTTCCTGCTGGTCCTCCTATCCCTTGCCCTTAACTCTTTACTTTGAACACATCCTTGGAGGCAAGAATGGTAATATCTGTAGCTCAGCAGAAACTCGTCTATTATGCTTTTGTGTTGCCAAAGTTATATATGCTCACATGGATAGGGTAATATTGTTCCAATCTGGTTTTTTCCCCCCTAAATATGTACAGTTCCTAGAATTACTTTTCTCAAATAGCTTTATGCTCTACTTTTGCAGTTTTCAACTTGTTGTTGCTTTATATTTTTTCCCTCCTTATTTAGAACATTACCCCATCTTCCCTGCTTCTCCCCACTTCCTTCTTACCTTCACTTGTTCCCCACCCATCTTAGATCAATCTCTAATGTGAATATTCTATCTAGTCGGGTAGGTCAGGTTCCACACCTGGAAGTCTCTTGACTCAAAACCAAACGCACACAAAAACTATATGTTTGTTGACTCTTGTAGAGACTGAACTTTGTTTTAAAGGACAATTTAAAGGGCACCCTCAACATTTCCTCTTGTTGACTTTCATTGTCTACTCTAGTTCACTGGAATGGCTAGAATTTATGTAGAGTGGGTCTGAGATGGTTCAGAGGAAATCTTTTGTGTGGAAATGGAATTTACTGTGTGTGTGTGTCAGCCTGAATGAGTGCTTTTTCAGTTTGAAGTGTCCTCACCTAGCCCAATTTAATGCTTTAGTCACAGACTTAAGTAGAAAACAACAAAGCTTTGAGGCACATTGAGGACTTGTCTATCTTCTTGACAAAATCCCTCCATTCTTTCATTTCCAAAACAGAGAAGTAAACTCCGTTTCCTAGAGGAAAGATCAAGCGAGCCTTGAGAGGCTGAGGGTGTTAGTTGTTGGCCGGTGTGTTCATGTTAAGTTTCTGAAAGTGCTATCCAGGTAATAGGTCAGTTAGGTCATTTGTTAAAGTGATTTTTTCTTCTTGAAGCTTGCAGATTTAGAGGCAGATTTAAGTAAATGTTGATTTGACCTCAACAGCCTCTCTCATTTGAAGAGGTCATTACTTTACAGAGACTCTTAATTCTTTGCAATTAATAAACCATAATAATAAGCAAAACTAATAGAGAATGTTAAGAAACAAAAAGGATGGTATAAACAGACAGGAAATTTAAATACAACAAGGGAAGACTAACAAGAAAGTAATGATACAGTAGACCAACTTAATCTGTTCCTGGATACTGTGGTAAATGTAAAATTGGCAATAATGAATAATATATAAAATTAAATAGCTTTATATATGTCAGATAATAAAGGAGAAAGGAAACTATCCAGGACATCCAGTGGGTTGGTAATGAAATCTGTTTTTTCTGGGCTCTATCAGGTCCTATTGCCTAACCCATGCTTTAAGACTATAGTTTATGCTTACTTAGTATTTGGCACATACTAGGGGCTCAATACAATTTTACTGAATGTTGCTAATTATTGGAATCTTACAATAGAGCACCGTCACCTCTCAGTTTCCTTAATTTCTCACTTCTGGTGATCTTTTCTCTTTATGCCTTCCATTTCTTTTTCTTGTCTTAGTGCACTGCCTAGAATCTCTAAACAATGTTAGAAGAGATGATACTGAACATCTTTATCTTATTCCAAAATTCAAATAGAAAGCATTCAGTGTGTCACCATTAACTGTGAGGTTAGCTGTAAATTTTTTGTTTACAGACTTCTATTCCTAGTTTCCATCTACTCCTAGTGTGCCAAGACATTTCCTCATATGCAGACGTTAGATTTTATAAAAGATATTATAAGTCAGTACAATGATCATATAATTTTCTTTATTCTGTCAGTATGGTGAATTATGTTGATTGACTTTCAAATGTTAAACCTAACTTGCAATCCTGAAATAAATTCCACTTAAACACTTTATATATATTTTATATATATATATATATATATATATATATATATATATATATATATCTCACTGAGTTGATAAATTTTATTTAGGAAGTTTTTATAAATATTCATGAGAGACATTGGGCTGTAGTTTTTGTAGTTTTTTCTTCTTGTAATGTCCCTTTCAAATTTTGATATAAAGAATATGCTACTTCATAAGATGAGTTGAGAAGTGTTCCTTCTTTAGTACTCTCTGGAAGAATGTATACAAGATTGCTATTATTTGCTCCTTAAATGTTTGGAAAATTCACCAGAGAAGCCAGTTGAAGCTGAAGGTTTTATTTTGGGAAGGTTTTGGATTCTGAATTTATTTTTTTTAGTGAATATAGACTACACAGGGTTTTTTGTTTGTTTGTTTTTGCGGTACGCGGGCCTCTCACTGTTGTGGCCTCTCCTGTTGCGGAGCACAGACTCTGGTCACACAGGCTCAGCGGCCATGGCTCACAGGCCTAGCTGCTCCGTGGCCTGTGGGATCTTGCTGGACCGGGGCGTGAACCCGTGTCCCCTGCATCGGCAGGCGGACTCTCAACCACTGCGCCACCAGGGAAGCCCTATGCAGATTTTTTATCTCTTTTTGCATCCATTTTACTAAATTTTGCTGTTCAGCAAATTTGTTTATTTTATCTAAGTTGTCAAATGTATTGACATAATTTTACTCATAATATTCTTTTACTAACTTTTCTACTTACCTCCCCTCTCTACTAAGCCCAAGGAGTCTTTCAT
>NW_006771500.1:321719-323038 GCF_000442215.2 Lipotes vexillifer | reverse complement strand
TGCTACTTCACTGTGAATATGCTTTCATAGTTGCCCCCATTCTAATTCCTAGTTTTATCTGACTTACTTTTATCTCCTGAGTGGTCTTTGTGGTTCATGGAATCTCTCTTATCTTTCTCTATATTTCATGTTACCCATCACAGAAAAATTGAGGAGAGGGGAGAAAGGAATTCATGATATCTATATGGAGTTGTTTCAAGTTCAAATTTTAAGACATACTGTCTTTTTTTTATTATTATTATTTATTTATTGGCTGTGTTGGGTCTTCGTTGCTGTGTGCGGGCTTTCTCTAGTTGCGGTGAGCAGGGGCTACTCTTTGTTGCGGTGCGCAGGCTTCTCATTGTCGTGGTTTCTCTTGCTGCGGAGCACGGGCTCTAGGTGTGTAGGCTTCAGTAGTTGTGGCACATGGGCTCAGTAGTTGTGGCTTGAGGGCTCTAGAGCTCAGGCTCAGTAGTTGTGGCGCACGGGCTTAGTTGCTGCGCGGCATGTGGGATCTTCCCGGGCCAGGGCACGAACCTGTGTCCCTTGCATTGGCAGGCAGATTCTTAACCACTGCACCACCAGGGAAGCCCTGACATAGATTCTTAATCAGCTAAATTTCCATAGTATTATCTTTTATTTTTATTGCTACCACGTGATCTGTGCACATGCCCAAACTTAATGGGCTTTGGTTTTTTCCCATACATTCGTGAAAATTGCTTTTTCTGCACAGTTGAAGGCTTCCATAGACTGTGATCCCGTGGGAATGACAACTTCTCCCTATATTGCAGTGGGTGAGGTTTTGTAAAATTCCAATCTAAGGACAACCTCCAAGATGCTTCTTTGTTCCTCTCTTTGCTGTATGGCAGCAACAAATAGGCCTCAACCCCGAATACAATGACGACAATCTGTATTTGTTGTTTAATAGTTTAATGCACACCTCTCTGAGCTATGTTTAGCACTATTCTGGTGAGCTGTATAGGATAACATAGGCTACATACTCCTAAAAATTCTGGGCTCCCCTTTCTATCAAGGCTACTCACTGGTCTTCTTCCCTTTTCAGGTGCTTTTACTCTAGTAGGTGAAGTCTATGCTGCTATCTATATTCACATCTACCTACACTTTAGGGATAATTGTTTCATCACTCATAGATGTCTACTTTGTTATTTCTGCATTAGTACCTTAAAAAGTAAATAGGCTATAAATTAACACTAACATAAAACATTATGAAAGCCCACGCTATTACTGTTATGGGGGTATCCACTTACTCTCCAACATTTCATTGGCAGGAGTGGAAGAATATAGGAAGAACTGAGCAGTAGACGTCCAAAGAAGTTCAG
>NW_006771500.1:313469-321672 GCF_000442215.2 Lipotes vexillifer | reverse complement strand
ACTCTTTCCTTTCAAGGAGACCCTCTTCAGCTCTATTCTTCTCTGTGGATGGTCTCTCATCCACTGAGTGACATGGAGACTTAGAAGGCGTTCTTAGAATTATACTCCAGGCAGCTGTTACTACTTAGCCAATGTAAACATGTGAAATGATACTAATTTGCCCCCCCAAGTACAACAACCTCTCCCTAGCTCTGAGATGACAGAATTTTGCAAATCCAAGAAATATAATCCTCAAAACCCCAGAATACCTCTACCTAAGGTGACTCTGTGGCCTCCTCCTGAGCCGCTCACCAGATACTGATGAATCATAATTCAGGTTGTTCCCTATACCCACAAGCTTCCTTTATGAAAGGAAACTTTGTATTAGATGGAACTCATAGTAATTCACACTGCACGCTATTAGCATCATCCAGCACAATTTCTGCTTTCTCTGCTCAACTTCCTTTCCTGTGTCCTTCTCAGTGACTTTCTGGGTTTGATAGGACCTGGACAACTACTCTTGCTGAAATTTGTTAAGCCGATTTTTGAACGTTATAGCAAGGACTAGACGCACCAATTAAAAACCTACGTAGTATAACAGTAACTCCAAATGAACAAGTTTGATCAATTATTTTATTTTACGAAATTCCAAAAATTGAAATGTGGGGATTTCCTTGCCACTCCTTTGCTCTACAGATAAATAAAAGGAAAAGTTTGCTCAAGGGAAATATATAAAACGTTTTTTATTTGTTTTGCTTTGGTGGGGGAAGAGAAAGTAAATCAGGAACTAAAAATTTGGAGTTTTCACTTTCTGTTTCTTCAGAAATAATCAATGAGTCCACAGTAACAGAAACAGTTTGTTCTAAATTAAATAGACAAAAACACAGTTCCTCTCCAACTTCACCATTTTTTTTTTTCTCTCTTCATGTAACTGTCTTGGTGATGCAGTGTCTAGACTTCTTGGAAGAAGTGATGGAGTCTGGAATTTATTCTGTGGGTTTGAAAATGGCTATTTGCGTCTCCTACATACTTCTATGTGAAAATCCAGTGCTTTCAGAATATGTAAAAATCATTGAACTGTTTACCAAAAAAGAAAACTTATCCATGAATATCAAAACTTTAAGCTGCCACCAGCGGGGAAATATTATATGGATTTATCCATTTTATCTACATCATCTCATTGTAATATGGGTCCCATCAGCCATTATATCCCCCCAAAATGCAAAATAATGTGTACTCATGAAAGAATTATGGAAGACATTTTCTAGCTTTTGAGAAAAAACAGTAAAATAAATTAGCTTAAAGGATAGAAATCCATTCTTGTTTTGGTTTTAATAAGTAATTCACAGAAATTTGTCAACTCAAAGGGCAGTTTTTTTTTATATCACAGGTCCTTCTTTAGGTTTTTGTCATTTATTAGCTGGATGAAAAGAAAGCAATCTTAGGCACTGAGATCTAAACCATGTTTGTACAGCCTACATTATTAAGTCTGACTGTAGTTTGTCTCTGCTCTTAAGGAAATCATACTGTATGCTTAGAGAAAGTTCAGAGTTATTTGTCACCAATTACCTAAAGCTGAGAGTTGGTCTTACACATAGCTGTAGCCATTTCCTGTAAGTTTTTGTACCTTATTTTACAAGGCTGTCACTTCTTGAGGCTTTACCCTAGAAAATATATGTCTACCACAGAAAAGTTTCATTGCAAACGTTTATCGAGAGATAATAGCCTTACAGGGTATAAAACTCCATAGCATTGACTTGTTTAAAATAAGCCTATCCCTAATTTTGAAACAACATTCTCCAGCTCTATTAGATTTTCTGTGACACCAAAAAAAAAGAAAAGAAGAAGAGCAGCCAGAAGGGCGTTTTTTTATTTAAATTAAAAAATACACATACACAACACATTGAACAGAGCTGATCTCATTTATACTATAAAATCTCTATTAGTTCTGAAGAGTAGCATAAAATTAAATTATAAAATAAGTTACGTACAAGGGGTAGCCTTTCTAGAAGAAAATGAGGTATTCTGAGTATATAGTGAAAATTTAAAAATCTATGGAAATGAAATGACAATAAAATGTTAAAACCAAGGCATTATTATCCTGTATTTCTTAATTGGAACTCCAATTATTAAAGTTTGTTATTTTTTTAAAAGTTGATATTATTTTGCACGGTAATGATCATAAAAGCTCTTAGGACACCTTAGTTATTTTATTTATTTCAAGAGTACTGAAGTAGACTGAAAAGTGGGCTGAATCTTGTGTCAACAGAACTGGAGTTATTCCAGTATATCTCAGTTTCTCAGTCTGTAAAATGGGTGAGCCATCCTGCCTAACTCACAGCATTGTTCTGAAGAGATAACTCTCAATTTATGCTATAAGCAGTTGAGTTTGGGCCACTTTCACAACTTCAGTGAATGCCACAGAAGGTATGAAGATTTACTGATTTTACTGAACAGAACACAGATGGGGTCTTGAATAACTCAGAGTCATTTCAAGAAGCTTAGCTAAGAATGACACAAAATACTTTTCATTAACTACACTGCTTGAGAACTCTAGTTTGACAAGGGAGGTCTAAAACTGAGGTGGATTCTCATGAGAAGTCGTGAACGGTGCTACGTGTGGCCCCAGCCCACGTCCCTAAATCTAGTTCACAGAAAGGTCTCCTTAGCTATGCAGACCGTGGAGCAGGGGTGGGTCGAGCCATGTCCAGTGACATTGTCTTATGTCGAGGACACGCACACTCACTGATGACAATTGCAAAGTTTGGAATTACTAACTCAGGAATAGAAAATACTCAGATCAGTGAGGGAGCATCCTTTTACTGGTGCATTATACATCTTGAAAAACCGCGACCAAAGGGGAGAACGTGAGCCACAAGAGCATTAACTCTGTTGATGAAAACACATTCCCACTTGCTACAGATCCACTAGGATTTTTGATATTCAATTAAAGAAACCTTTTTCAAAGTATATTCTTGAGAGTACTAGTTTTAAGCAAAATCAGTAGGTGCTACCAAAAACTGTTTTAGAAGCACCGATTTAAAATCTCCTTTAAATAGGCTTCTGTAAAACCTGATTTCTCAGAGTTTTAAAATTCTATCTCTATAGCAAAGAGGATACATTGTGCAGCATTGCTCTGGAACACAGAAAGCTCTTTTTCTCAGTTGAGCTAAACTAACATTCTAAAAAAATACATTGTAGGGAATACTAAATTAAGGGATGTTTAAAACCTGTATGACCTGTCTGAAATGGCCAAGAAACTGTTATCTCCAACATACTTTCTAGAGCAATTTTGTTGGCAAAGCAGACACCTGCCATGGGTACTAGATATGAAATAATATTTGCTGAAATGTGACTCCAGAGTTCTGTTCTTATTTGAAAAATTGATAGCAGTTGGATACCTGAATAATCATTGTCTGCTTAAGGACACAGGGTAATGATGAGCAGAGGGGGCTAAAGTATTTGTGTAAAGGTTATACAAACACTTTATAGGGGTGGGGAAATTGATATCTATAGAGAACTCAGAATTATTGACAGCTGAGAGGCATTCAAGATTTGTAATTGGAAATGGAAGGCTTTCTTCTTGTGTCCTTTTATTCAGCCATTGAATAATTATTTACTAGGTACCAGGCATCGTGTGGAGTGTTGGAAGATGCAGAGACATGTAACACTTGGTCCATGCCTTTAGAGAGATGAGAGTCTGGACAATTTTAGTAGAAGAGTGATGAACACTCTGGGAACACAGAGGATGGGGCACAGAAACCTCTGCTAATTTTCATCTATGAAGCTAAGTTAGTAATATCCCCAATCCTTGCAAACAACTGCCCTTGGTACACATTACAAGCCTGTTTTTGTACACATAGGACTTGCACACAGTTGTTATCAGCAGTAACACATGGATTACAGGCAGCAGTTTGGTTTGTTTGATTTAGTGTTGTTTCACTAAGGCTGTCTCTGTTTTTAGCAAATAGATGTAGTAAGACAGTGCTTAGTTTAGGATGGAGAAGCACTTATCCCAGAGTTGCTTTATTGCTATATTTCTCTATGAATAGTAAACAACAACAACAACATCTGATGAATAAATCTCCATTCAGATGTTTCCCTCGATTCAGAATTATCATGCCTCTTGGATACTGAAAGTACCGATCAATGCACAACACTGTAATTTAGGTTTTGCATATTTTTGCATGGCCTTAATACATGAACTTAGCGAATTTAGAAGAATACAGAATCATGGGCTTGTAGTTTTCCATAAAAAGTGTTCCTCTAAAGCTTTGTGTATTGAGAAACCTTGTTTTCATTAGATGGTTCTGGTTCTGAAATTTTCTGATGTTCAAGTTTAGAAACTCAGAAATACAGTTGATTTCATAGAAGATTCCGTTCTCAAAGAGTAGAACTTTGACTTTTCAGGGGGTATGTGTATTAGAAATAGGAATATGGGTCATGCTTTTTGCTTGTGGTGGTGGGCATATAATTCTTCTGGGGCTTCCGTTTTTCGTTGCCAAAATACATGTTATCCCCAACGCATATTTTACGGACTACTACAATGTAGTGAAGAATGATTGATTGGACTGTTGTATTGTTCATCTGGATGAAGAAAATTTGGAGAATTAAAGGAGTGGAAAAGGACATACAGTGAAATGAACATGGAATGAGGGGAAGGAAGAAGAGCAACTTCAACATTATCTGGAACACTCTATTTCCTTTATATATAAAAAAGTGATCAAATGACAAAAATGATAACATTTACCTATTCTGATTGTTGCTAGATAAGTATTTCTCACATTATTCCTCTCTTTTACGTTAGTTAGAAAAGAAATTATTATTCACAATATAATGATTCATTCATTCAACAAATAATCTGTTGAGAGCCTACTATGTGCTAGCAATAAAACGGAGAAAAAAACGGACGTCATCCCTGCCCTCTGGCATTTGTGTTTTAGATGTGAAAGTGAAATGTTTGGGAGCTGATGTAGAATATTCAAAAGGACAAAGTGAGGGGATGGGGGTGAATGAACTTTTACTGACATCGGGGAGGTGGGCTGCTGTTGGTACTGAATCAGTAAGCGATGACTATTCTATGCTGATAGGAACTGCATTACTTTTGGTCAAAATAAAGTTAAAGTTTCATCATGCATTGGTGGGGGGCCACACATCGAAAGCAGTCTTATGTGTTATCACTTTTCTCACTGGTTGCACGCCCAAGTTCACCTGCATTTTTCTTTGATTCCCTCTAGTATATGACTGCCGCCGCTCCTATGCAAGGGACCTACATTCCCCAGTACACGCCTGTGCCTCCGACAGCTGTTTCCATTGAAGTAAGTCTGTCTCTTCTTACAGAACAAGGTTAGGGCAGATAAATCTCAGCCACATGCACTGGGGTCCACCATAACCCCCCAAATCCTTATTTGTGATTTTTGTTCTGCTTGAACATTTGAAGTTGCAAACTCACTCTGTGAAAGTATGTACTTTACTTGAACATACCTATGTTTTGCTTTGCATATGACATAAGCAAAATTTGGTATCCAGGTCTGCGAGGAGTGCCATTTTTATGTTTAGAGAAAAGATCAGAGATCAAATAACTGCCTCATCAAATGTTAGCCACAAACACTCAGAAAGAGGAAGGCAAACATGTGCAGCTATTTGAATGAGCTAGTTCTCTGATGCCTTGTTTCTCCAGTAGTGGGCCCTAGACCAGCATTATCAGTATCACCTGAGAGCCTGTTAGCAATGCAGATTTTCAGACCCCACCCGGATCTACTGAATCAGAGTTTGCATTTTAACAAGATCCCTTAAGGATCAAGGTGCACATTAGAAGTTGAGAGGGACTGGATTAGAGAACTGGTTGTCAAACTCTTCTGCATATCAAAATTATTTTAAAAATTAATACTTTAAAAAATAGTGATGCCTAGGTCCTTTTGCCAGAGAGTCTGATGGGGTCTAGGGTGTGGACTGGACACCAGGATTTTTAAAAGATGCTAGGTGATTCTAATGTGTACCAAAGATGAAGAACCACTGCTCTCGCCAATGAACCTTGACAGGACTGTGGCATCCTACAGACAAGAGAGAAAAACTTCTACCACTCATATTGCTATGGATGCTGTGAAAGATAAAGTCATATTTTCCTTACTGCAAGCTTTGTCCCTTCCTTCTCTCTTTCCATTGGGCTGAATCCATTTCCTCTACACATTATTTTACTGGACAGAGCCAGCAAGATACATAGGAAAGGAGTGGGGCATAGGGCTAGGTGGATGGTGGTAAGACACTTAGAGGTGTATACTTCTCTCTGGTTCTAACCATTATTGTTTCTTGCCCCCCCCCCCGCCCTTCCCCTTCTCCTGATGCGCATTTGCCATTATGGTCACAGTGCATTTCTTCCATCAGTTGGGACTCCTCTGGAGTTCACGCCATTGCTACTCCATGAGTTGGCCAACCAACTCATGTTGGTACCACTCATTGTGGGAGACCACCATGACTCTTCCAACCTCTGGAGCCACAGAGATTGGGTGAGATCTTTACAGACCAAATTAGATCTTTTGAAATGTTTGCTTGTTTTTACTGTGTGACAAATATTTGCTCGTACCAAGGTTTGGGAAGCACAGACATTTAAGAGGACAGTGTCCTGTCACTTAGGAAACCAAGGAGGTCCAATTTTTAAATCTTTTATGTGTTCCAGACCTATGGTCCCCAAGGAATGTTTCAGTATTAAAGAGGTTTTAATTGGCTTTTCAGAATTTCAAGAATATGTGATTAAAATGTATGTTCTTTGCTATATTTAGCTATCAAAACCCATCTAGGCCATAAGAAAATTATGAATCTAGACATTGTAGGTGACTTTAAGCATAAATCTCTGCCACATATCCGCATTTCTCTATCTCTGGACCAAATGTGTGTGCTTATCTACAGAATCTGGGCTATTTGAGGACTATAAAATAAGGAGACACATTTGACAGTGTTGTTTATTGGGAACAGTCTAATTATAGTTAAATCTGGGATTTAAAAAGAAATATTTCGCTAAGAATTATATAAGTATACCCTGATATATTGCCTTGAGTTTGTGCTTATAAAGGAAAGCACTGATGCATTTTCTATGTAAAAACACTCATTGAAAATTCACCAGTATCCACACAAATCAGTGTGGGTGGGAGGTTCATCAAAATGCATAACACCAAATAGTATATTAGGGAAAAAGAAGATTGAATTCATAAAGGGAGAATTTTCAGATTCTGAGGAACAATTTCAGGGAGTTTTGTTAGGGATAGGGAGTTGACCAAAAACCTATATCCCTGCAGAAGCCCAAGGCTATAATATAAGTAAAACCAGGAGAATGTATTCAGATAGATTCCCTCCTTAGGACTACTAACTACCAAACCTCTCTCGGAACCAAACACATTCTGAATAATGACCAACTCAAGAAATCCATTCTCCTTGGCAAAAGCCATTCAAATGGTAAGGGGAGGAGCGAATCAAAATTAAGGATGCTTGTTTCTTTTTTTCTTTTTCTGAAGCTTCTAAATGAATTCCAGTTCACATCAAGGAAAATGAAAATAAATAAATAAAACAAATCAAATTGCTTAAGGGAGACCCTGCTTAACAGTGTCCTTTAAAAGAATTCCAAACTTGGATGTAGATTTTTATGAAGGTCAAAGTCCATTGTTTTGCCAGATCATAGAGACAGGGTAGACTACTTTATTCCCAGGAAAATGCTCAAATATACACGTTTTTATAGGAATTCTGCGTGAATTTTTTGATTAAGGAATCACTATTTAGTGCGGCTGTATGCAACCATGATTTAAAAGTTCTAACTATGGGCAAAATGCTTTCCTCATCATTTGACTGCTACAGGGTCTTCTGATGGCAAGGCTTCTTGGTGACACGATGAGGTAAATTCCTCAGCCCTTATCCAAATGTGCTCTGTGGTTTTTCTTTGGGTTCTTCCTGTGGCTTTATATAGCTGAGCGCAGCTCTACTCAAGCCACATGGAAGATGGGTATGCCCTACAGTCCATCTGCAAGAAGCCCTTTTGCTAAAGCCAATAAGACTTTTGTGTTCTTATTGCCTCCGTAGGGTGTTGTTGCTGATACCTCTCCCCAGACAGTGGCACCTTCATCCCAGGACACAAGTGGTCAGCAGCAGCAGATAGCAGTGGACACATCCAACGAGCATGCATCCGCATATTCTTACCAACAGTCTAAGTAAGTTCAAGCCATACTAAACTCTTTCC
>NW_006771500.1:306335-313459 GCF_000442215.2 Lipotes vexillifer | reverse complement strand
TCTTTCCCTCCAGGTCAGCCATCTGGACATTACTCTCTTATGTGGCATCTGCTATCTTTTGCTGCAGTACAGACCACCCCTAACTTAGTGACAAACATATATTTAGTTCATTATTCTGTGGGTTAGAATTTGGGCTGACCTCAGGTGAATGGCTCTTCTGATATTGACTGGACTTGCTTGAGCATCTGGGCATAGCTCCTGGGCATCTTCACAGTTCTGCTTCTGGGTGTTAGTTGTCTGATGTTTGAGTGGTGGACACCAATGAGCCATGTATTGCTGACCCTCTAGCAGGCTTATTCCCATGGAAGTCTCAGAATTCAGAGAACAGCAAGAGAGGATGCCCAAATGACCAGCATTTTTCCAATTCTGTTTATGACTCATTTGCTACTGTCCCATAGGTCAAACGCAAGTCATGTGACCAAGCCCAGAGTTAATGTAGGAATTCACTACCAAAAGGCTTGGATACAGAGAGGGGCATCATAGATATTGTTACCAAAAAAAATTCTACCACACATATTTTTTGAAAACCTCCAATATTCACACTTGGAACTGGATAGTGTGTCTGCATTTTGGTCTCAGTGACTTCATTCTTAAATGAAGACAGTAACACTCCCCTGGCAAGCGTGCTTCAAACTCACCCAGTGAAACAGTTTATGAAAAAGAGTATTGTTAAATATAAAACAACATGGAGTACAGTCTTATTCAGGAATTAAGTGGCAAAGCAAAAATCAGGGAGTCAGAATTACTACTGAAAAATCCTTAAATCACTGAGAGAGCAAAGTTCAGTTAGCTTTGTGTTGAGTAATTATGGAGATTAAAATTTGAAAGGTTTTGATTGAAGCCAAAGGAATTAATTAACAAAAGTTCAGTCTATATACAGATGTCTTGTCATGCTATCTGTTTTACTTTATAGGTAACAGTCAAAGCCCTGGTGAATAGAAAATTCCCAAAAGACTCTTCCTGTTTGCAGAGTGCTGTTCCATTTCTTGATCATCAGTTTTCTTTCATCTCAGTACACATTTAGAGATTTGTTTGTTGTTGAAAGATTAATAATGGTAATGGAGTCTTCAGTATGTGCTTTAACTTCTAAAGTCAGTCCTCCAAATTAAATATGCTAGAACATGACTTAACCTTACAAATACAAGGTATTATTATTATTACTATTATTATTATCATTACTACTACTACTACTACTACTACTACTACTACCATTATTATTACTATTACACAATAACTTTCAGGAAATATCTGTAGTGAATAAGGTATTTTTGTTTTTTATTTGTAAGTTTTTTAATTTTTATTTTATATTGGAATTTAGTTGATTAAAAATGTTGTGTTAGTTTCAGGTGTACAGCAAAATGATTCACTTATACATATACATGTATCTATTCTTTTTTCAAATTCTTTTCCATTTAGGTTATTACAGAATATTGAGCAGAGTTCCCTGTGCTATACAGTAGGTCCTTGTTTGTTACCTATTTTAAATATAATAGTGTGTATATGTCAATCCCAAACCCCCAATTTAGCCCTGCCCCCCCTACTTTTCCCCTTTGGTAACCATAGGTTTGTTTTCTAAGTCTGTGAGTCTGTTTCTGTTTTGTAAATAAGTTCATTTGTATCATTTTTTTAGATTCCACATATAAGCCGTATCATATGATATTTGTCTTTCTCTGTCTTACTTCACTTAGTATGATAATCTCCAGGTCCATCCATGTTGCTGCAACTGGTATTATTTCATTCTCTTTAATGGCTGAGTAACGTTCTGTTGTATATATGTACATCATCTTCTTTAATCATTCATCTGTTTATGGACATTTAGGTTGCTTCCATGTCTTGGCTATTGGAAATAGTGCGGCGATGGACACTGGGGTGCATGTATCATTTCGAACCATCATTTTCTCCAGATATATGCTCAGGACTGGGATTGCTGGATCATATGGTAGCGCTGTTGGTTTTTTAAGGAACCTCCATATTGCTTTCCATAGTGGCGTTAGCAATTTACATTCCCACCAAGAGTGTAGGAGGGTTCCCTTTTTCTCCACACCCTCTCCAGCATTTATTGTTAGTAGACTTTTTTTTTTTTTTTTTTTTTTTCCTTGCGTTATGCGGGCCTCTCACTGTTGCGGCCTCTCCCATTTGCGGAGCACAGGCTCCGGACGCGCAGGCCCAGCGGCCATGGCTCACGGGCCCAGCCGCTCCGCGGCACGCGGGATCCTCCCGAAACGGGGCACGAACCCGCGTCTCCCGCACCGGCAGGCGGACTCTCAAGCACTGCGCCACCAGGGAAGCCCTGTTAGTAGACTTTTGATGATGGCCATTCTGACTGGTATGAGGTGATGATATCTCATTGTAGTTTTGATTTGCATTTCTCTAATAATTAGTGAAGTTGAGCATCTTTTCTTCTTTGAAGAAACGTGTATTTAGGTCTTCTGCACATTTTTTGATTGGGTTTTTTTTTTTATATTGAGTTGCATGAGCTGTTTATATATTTTGTAGATAAATCCCTTGTCAGTTGCATCATTTGCAAATATTTTCTCCCATTGTGTGGACTGTCTTTTCATTTTGTTTATGGTTTCCTTTGCTGTGCAAAAGCTTTTGAGTTTAATTGGGTCCCATTTGCTTATATTTGTTTTTATTTCCATTACTCTAGGAGACAGATCAGAAAAGATATTGCTGCAATTTATGTCAGAGAGTGTTCTCCCTATGTTTTCCTCTAAGAGTTTTATAGTATACAGTCTTATATTTGGGTCTTTAATCAATTTTGAATTTATTTTTGTATATGGTGTTAAAGAATGTTCTATTTTATTCTTTTACATACAGCTGTCCAGTTTCCCCAGCACCAGTTACTGAAGAGACTGTCTTTTCTCCACTGTATGGTCTTGCCTCCTTTGTTGTAGATTGACCATAGCTGCCTGGGTTTCTATATTTCTCTTTTTGTGCCAGTACCATACTGTTTTGATGACTTGTAGCTTTGTATTGATAGCATAGTCTAGTCTGAAGCCAGGGAGGCTGATTCCTCCAGCTTCATTTTTCTTCCTCAGGATTGCTTTGGCTATTCAAAGTCTTTTGTGTCTCATACAAATTTTAAGAGTTTTTTGTTCTGCTTCTGTAAAAAATTCCATTGATAGTTTGATAAGGATTTCATTGGATCTGTAGATTGTCTTGGGTAGTATAGTCATTTTGACAATATTGATTCTTCCAGTCCGAGAACATGGTATATCTTTCCATCTGTTTGTGTCGTCTTTGATTTCTTTCATCAGCATCTTATAGTTTATTGAGTACAGGTCTTTTGCCTCCTTAGTTAAGTTTATTCCTAGGTATTTTATTCTTTAGGGTGTGGTGGTAAATGGAATTGTTTCCTTAATTTCTCTTTCTGATCTTTTATTGTTAATGTATAGGAATGCAACAGATTTCTGTGTATTCTTTTAGCTTTTGCTTGTCTATAGTGCTTGGGATTTCTCCATTGATTCTGAACGAGAGCCTTGCTGGGTAGAATATTCTTGGTTGTAGGTATTTCCCTTTCATAATTGTAAATATATAATGCCACTCCCTTTTGGCCTGCAGAGTCTCTGATGAAAAATCAGCTGATAGCCTTATGAGGATTCCCTTTTATGTTATTTGTTGTTTTCCCTTGTTGCTTTGAATAATTTTTCTTTGTATTTAATTTTTGTTAGTTTGATTACTGTGTGTCTCGGTGTGTTACTCCTTGGGTTTATCCTGTGTCAGGCTCCTGTATCCTGCATTTCCTGGACTTGGGTGACTGTTTCCGTTCCTGTGTTGGGGAAATTTTTGTCTATAATATCTTCAAATATTTTCTCAGGCCCTTTCCCTTTTTCTTCCTCTGTGAATGTTGGTGCATTTAACATTGTCCCAGAGGTCTCTGAGACTTCCATCTTTGCTTTTCATTCTTTTTTCTTCTTTTAAATAAATAAATAAATTTATTTATTTATTTTTGGCTGCATTGGGTCTTCGTTGCTCCATGCAGGCTTTCTCTAGTTGCAGAGAGTGGGGGCTACTGTTCGTTGCAGTGCACGGGCTTCTCATTGTGGTGGCTTCTCTTGTTGCAGAGCATGGGCTCTAGGCATGCAGGCTCAGTAGTTGTGGTGCACGGGCTTAGTTGCTCTGTGGCATGTGGGATCTTCCCAGACCAGGGCTCGAACCCATGTTCCCTGCATTGGCAGGCGGATTCTTAACCACTACACCATGAGGGAAGTCCCCCTTTTTTTTTTTTCTTTATTCTGTTCTGTGGCATTGATTTCCACCACTCTGTCTTCCAGTTCACTTATCTGCTCTTCTGCCTTACTCTGCTATTGACTCCTTCTAGTATATTTTTCGTTTCAGTTACGTTGTTCATCCCTGTTTTTTTCTTTGTTCTTTAAATCTTCTATCTATCTATCTATCTCTGTTGAAAATTTTTTATGTCTTCTTGGTCTATACCTCCATTCTTCTTCTGAGGTTTTGGATCATTTACTATCATTTACTCCGAATACTTTTTTTTTTTTTTTTTTGTTCACTGCAACATCCTCAACATTGATGTTATCTTTTTATTCTCACTTACTAGTTTTTTTTTGGTTTTGTTTTTTTTTTTTTCCTTGCGTTATGCGGGCCTCTCACTGCTGTGGCCTCTCCCACTTGCGGAGCACAGGCTCCGGACGCACAGGCCCAGCGGCCATGGCCCACGGGCCCAGCCGCTCCGCGGCACGCGGGACCCTCCCGAAACGGGGCACGAACCCGCGTCTCCCGCATCGGCAGGCGGACTCCCAAGCACTGCGCCACCAGGGAAGCCCCCGAATACTTTTTTTAAGGAGATTGCCTGTCTCCTCTTCATTTAGTTGTTCTTGTGGGTTCTTCTCTTGTTCCTTCGTTTGCAACATATTTCTCTGTCATCTCATTTGTCTAACTGTTTGTGTATGTGGTCTCCTTCCTGCAGGCTGCAGGATCATAGTTCCTCTTGCTTCTGGTGTCTGTCTGCCCCCTGGTGGGTGAGGCTGGTCCAGGGGCTTGTGTAGGCATCCTGGTGGGAGGGGACTGGTGCCTACCCTCAGGTGGGTAGAGCTGGCACTTGTCCCTCTGGTGGGCAGAGCCATGTCAAGGGCTGTGTTTTGAGGTGGCTGTGAGCTCAGCACATCTTTAGTCAGCCTGTCTTCTGATGGATGGGGCTATGTTCCTATCTATCTTGTTGGTTGTTTGGCCTGAGGATTTACAGCACTGGAGCCTGCAGGCTATTGGGTGAAGCCAGGTCTTTGTGGCATAATGGGGACTTCCCAGAGAGCTCACGCTGATCAGTATTACCTGGGACCTCTGCTACTGGTGCTCCCACAGTGAGCTACAGCTGACGTGGCCTCCCCAGAAGACCCTCCAAGACCCCTAGGTAGGTCTATCCCAGGTTCCTATGGAGGTACTGCTTTGTACTGGGCCCCAGTGCATGTGGGATCTTGTATGACTTCCAGGAGTGGAGTTTCTGTTTCCCCCAGCCTTGCAGAACTCCTGCACTCAAGCCCCACTGGGTGTCAAGGCTAAATGCTCTGGGGGTTCTTCTTCCTCCAGATACCAGATGCTCAGACTGTCTTGGAGGGCTATTTTTATGTGGGAATGTCCCTGCGTAGCCTGCACTGGTTTAATATCTTTTGGTGTGAGAGCTGTTTTTATTATAGATGTCTGCCACCTCTTTTCTCAGTGTATGCTGGTAGTTATCCCCTTGATATAGGAGGTGTGACTGGTGTTGTGGTGACCAGAGCCTGCCCTGCATATTTAGTGGGGACTCCCCTTTGCTCTGTGGTTGTCACTGCCCTGTTTGGATCAGGGTCTGCTCCCTAGTTGTTGGAATAGAGGCCCCCAGATCTTTCTCTTTTAGCTGTGCTCCTGATCTGTGGTGTGCTGTAGACAGGACTGGAGCAGTCCCACTGAGAGAGAAGCCACTAAGTATTCCTCCTCTGGAACTGTTCACCTGTAGGTGTGCTCTGTTTTGTCACCTTTCACCCAATTGTGGGAGCACTCAGATTACACTGTTAGTTATTGGCACTGCTGTCAGCCCCACCTTAACCATAGGTATGCAAGCAGTTGGCCCTGGTGTCTCTCAGGCATTGTTTTCGCCAAGCCACCAGCACAGATCCACTGAAGTCAGGTCCCAAGACTGCAGTAATCATGGATCTGGACAGGCTATGGGCACTATGGAAGCATCTCAGACTCTGGCCTTGCCCAACCCCCGCATGTACCTGCCCACAAAGTCCACAGCTGCTAAAGCTTGACCCATCTTGGCTGTGGGAGCACTCATTGTCAGATCAGATGTTCTGCAGGTTCTGAGTTTACAAAGCCAGTCGCAGGGCGTAAATCCACAGTTTGTGCAGCTGTGAGGAGAGATTTCAGCTCTTCTCCCATCTCTCACGGCCCCTGGGGCTCAGCTATGGTTTCAGCCCCACCTCTGTGTGTCGGCCACCCACAGGCATCTGCTCCTGAAGCTGCCCTGGAGCACACCACAAGCCTACCCTGGCAGGAGGGCGTAGAGTAGGCGGCAGCCAGGGGCGTTGAGAGCCTGCCCCAGCAGGAGCCCTCCCTAGTGCCTGGGGAGGCAGGGGCTGGGGCATGGGGAGAGAGGCTGCATAGGTGGCCTGCCCTTTGCACATCACTCAACAACGGCACTTCGCTTCTCTGGAGATCTGGGCTTGCTTCACGAGCATTCTCCATTGTGGAGCTCCTCATTCCCATCCCCTCAAGACTGTCTTCTCACAGCCAACAGCGGTCCTTTCCACAGGTCTGCTCTCCAAACCCAACATTCTAGCACCCTGCCCCTGTATACAGCAGTGGACACACCTCCCAGGCTTGGGCGTGCAGGGCTGTGGCATGGATCGTCTGTGTAGGTCTCACTCTGTCCATCCTGCCTCAGGCCAGTTGCTGCACTCTCCTTCAAGCCCCCAACGCTCCCCTCTGTCCCAGCTGATCTCCCCACCAGTAAGGGGGCCTCCCTGGACGTGGGGAATTCTCTCCTTCAGCCTCCCCCAAGGGGTGCAGGTCCCGTCCCACTTCTCCTCTTCCTCTTCCCTGCTTCTTTCTTTCATCTTACTCTGTTATGTGGGGATCTTTCTGGTCCTCTTAGTTGTCTGAGGTCCTCTGCTAGTGTTCAGCAG
>NW_006771500.1:281115-306197 GCF_000442215.2 Lipotes vexillifer | reverse complement strand
TTGGTTTTTTTTTTTGCGGTACGCGGGCCTCTCACCGCCGTGGCCTCTCCCGTTGCGGAGCACAGGCTCCGGACGCGCGGGCTCAGCGGCCACGGCCCACGGGCCCAGCCGCTCCGCGGCACGTGGGACCTTCCCGGACCGGGGCGCGAACCCGCGTCCCCTGCATCGGCAGGCGGTCTCTCAACCACTGCGCCACCAGGGAAGCCCTGTAGATGTATTCTTAACGCATTTGTGGGGAGAGTTGAACTTTGCGTCCTCTTACTCCTCCACCATCTTGACTCCCCCTGTAATTTAATTTAAAAATACCTTTAGTATAGATATAAATAGACATTATGATATTAAATGTATGTGTGATGGGTTAAACTACTTTTCAGGGGCACTCAGTGACCCTAATCAGAATTTCACACCCCACAGGAGGTCAGTTCTCATTTAATGAGAAAGGCCAGAGGTTTGTACAAGTATTTTAAACTATCCATATTTCAATTAGTATAATGATTGTTGTTAGAAATGAGTTGCCTGATGAAAGCAGTGCCAAGTTAATTAGCATAATGAAACTGGAAATGAGCTCCCATTTGTGAAATTTGGAGTATTCAAGATAGCATGAATTGGCTAAAGTATTTTAGAGATACACTCCACTCCACACAGGAAAGATAGATAGACTAAGACTTTAGGGAAACTTGTAGCCTATAACTTTAGGGATGTTGCTCGTGGCTTAGTCTCGAAACAAGACTGTTGTCGTAAAGTAGATTTCTCTATAAGGGAAATGTAGTCCCACCTCCAGAAAATGGTCAAGATACAAACCCCCTTCCTTGCAACTGTCCAGAACCTCCTCTTCTCCCTGCCTGATTAAATCAGCTTTAGCTGCCTCCACTTGTAATCCCACAGTGAGATGCTCTCTTCTTTCTCAGGGTTGTCCCCCACCTTTCATGGTCACTATATGATGTGACAGGGATGGGGGTCTCTGCCTGACCCAGAGGGAGCATTTCTGCCTCTGATAGATTCTAGCAAGAGTGAGTGTCCCCATCCACCTTTACACCTAGACCCAGTTTCACTTGCAGTACCCAGAATCAGGCCAGAATCTATGCTAGGACACATACCCCTGCCCGCAAGGATTTTCAGTCTAATATGGGAACCTGAGGCTGCAGTGTGGTTGGTTAACTGGGCGGGACAGTTGTAGAACAGACCAGCTTTTATAGAGCCTTTGGTCCTTGGATTCTTAGCTTTGTGTAGACTAAGTGTTCTCACTTTTATTCTAGGGGAGCTGCAAAACCTTTGGAGGGCTTGAAGAGAAGGAATGATGGGATTTGATATACCTTAGATGACTCCAGCCTCAGGTTCCCACCTCCAGATTTTTGAACTTCCTGTTTCCTCTACCTAGAATGCTTTTCCTCTAAGTCTTTCCAAGATTAGCTTATAATTATCTTTCACATCCAGACCTACATGAGAGAGCTTCCCTGATACCAAATCTTAGGTATTTATCCAGCCACTTTCTATTACAGAATATACTTTAGTATTCTATTTTGAGATTCTTTTTCTTTTTGATTGATTGTTTGTTTGTTTGCTGATTGATCCATTGATTGTACATCTACTCCTTGTGGAAAGTAAAATCCAAGAGAGTAGGGGAGGCATCTGCCTCTTTCATTGGTCTTTCCTTAGCATCTGGAATACTGCCTTTCTCATAGTAGGCACTCAAGTCAATAATTGCTGATTGGATGAATAAAGGTGGCATTTTCATTTATCCAGACATCATTAAACTGTTAACGAGGAAGGTCTTGAATCACGTATTTCCTCATTATGCTTTGAAACAACCAAAGCCAGTTTCACCTACTCACAAAGCCTTGACAGATGCTTCTGGCCACACAGTATCTCTCGTCTCCTACCAGTGTCTCTCACTGTGTTCCCACATAGCTAATCTCTGTTCCCTTCTCATATATTAACTAACTCACTGAGCATACTTAAAAACTTCCGATCTGCTTGGAACAGAGTGCCAGAGACTACCATATTATTTGATGGGATTCACACAGGCTTTTAGCTAAATTTAAAAAACAAAAAACAGAGGAGGTGGAGACAAAATCGCGAAATAGAAGGACGTGAGCTCACTTCTTATGAAAACACCAAAATCATAACTAACTGCTGAACAACCATCAACAAAAAAATGCTGGAACCTACCAGAAAAGTTATCCTACATCCGAAGACGACAAAGAAGCAGCCACGATGAGATGGTAGGAGGGGTGCAGTCATGACAAAATCAAATCCCATACAGCCAGGTGGGCAAGCCACAAACTGGAAAGTAATTATACCACAGAAGTTCTCCCACAGGAGTGAAAGTTCAGAGCCCCACATCAGGCTCGCCGCCCTGGGAGTCTGACAATGGGAAGAGGAGCCCCCAGGGAATCTGGCTTTGAAGGCCAGTGGGGTTTGCAGGAATTCCACAGGACTGGGGGGAAAAGAAACTCTCCTCTAGGAAGCCACACACAACACATCATGTTCATTAGGACCCAGGGGAAAAAAATGCAATGGCTTCTTAAGAACCTGGGACAGACCTACCTGCAGGTATTGGAGGGTCTCCTGCAGAGGTGGGGGATGGATGTGGCTCACTGTGGGGACAGAGACACTGGTGGTGGCAGTTCTGGTGAGTACTCATTGGCGTGAGCCCCCCAGGAGGCTGCTGTTTTCTCACCAAGACCTGGCCCCTCCCAACAGTCCGTAGGTTCCAATTCTGGGACACCTCAGGCAGAACAACCAAAAGGCCAGGAACACAGCCCCACCCATCAGCAGACAGGCTATTTAAAGTCTTCCTGAGCACACAGCAGCCAGCTAAACACACCCCCAGACAAGGCCCTGCCCACCAGGGGGACAAGATCCAGCTCCGCGCACCAGTGGAGATCATAAGAGACTACTACAAGCAACTATATGCCAATAAAATGGACAACCTAGAAGAAATGGACAAATTCTTAGAAAGGTACAAACTTCCAAGACTGAAACAGGAAGAAATAGAAAATATAGACCAATCGCAAGCACTGAAATTGAAACTATGATTAAAAAATGCCCAACAAACAAAAGTCCAGGACCAGACAGCTTCACAGGCAAATTCTATCAGAAATTTAGAGAAGAGGTAACAGCTATCCTTCTGAAACTCTTCCAAAAATTTCAGAGCAAGGAATACTCCCACACTCCTTTTACAAGGCCCCAATCACCCTGATACCAAAATCAGACAAGAATACCACAAAAAAGAAAATTACAGGCCAATAACACTGATGAACATACATGCAAAAATCCACAACAAAATACTAGCAGATGAAATCCAACAACACAGTAAAAGGATCATACACCCTGATCACGTGGGATTTATCCTAGGGATGCAAGGATTCTTCAACATATGCAACTCAATCAACGTGATACACCACATTAACAAACTGAAGAATAAAAACCATATGATCATCTCAACAGATGGAGAAAAAGCTTTTAACAAAGTTCAACACACATTTATTATAAAGACTCTCCAGAAAGTGGGCCTCGAGGGACCCTACCTCAACAAAATAAAGGCCATATATGACAAACCCATAGCTAACATCATGCTCAATGATGAAAAACTGAAAGCATTTCCTGTAAGATCAGGAACAAGACAAGAATGTCCACTCTCGCCACTTTTATTCAACATAGTTTTGGAAGTTCTAGCCACAGCTATCGGAGAAGAAAAAGAATTAAAAGGAATCCAAATTGGGAAAGAAGTAGTAAAACTGTCACTGTCTGCAGATAACATGATACTATACATAGAAAATCCTAAACATGTTAACAGAAAACTACTAGAGCTCACCAATGAATTTGGTAAAGTTGCTTGATACAAAATAAATGCACAGAAATCTGTTGCATTCCTATACACTAACAATGAAAGATCAGAAAGAGAAATTAAGGAAACAATTCCATTTACCATCACATGAAAAAAATAAAATACCTAGGAATAAACCCATCAAAGAAGGCAAAAGACCTCTTCTCAGAAAACTATAAGATGCTGGGACTTCCCCAATGGCACAGTGGTTGAGAATCCGCCTGCCAGTTCAGGGGACATGGATTCAATCCCTGGTCCGGGAAGATCCCACATGCCATGGAGCAGCTATGCCCATGCGCCACAACTATTGATCCTGTGCTCTAGAGCCTGCGAGCCACAACTACTGAGCCTATGTGCCACAACTACTGAAGCCCACACACCTAGAGCCCATGCTCTGCAACAAGAGAAGCCACCACAATGAGAAGCCTGCTCACTGCAACAAAGAGTAGCCCCTGCTCGCTGCAACTAGAGAAAGCCTGCTCACAGCAACAAAGACCCAACACAGCCAAAAATAAATAAATAAATTTATAAAAAAACTATAAGATGTTGATGAAAGAAATCTAAGACAACACAAACAGATGGAAAGATAAACCATGTTTTTGGATTGGAAGAATCAACATTGTCAAAATGACTATACTATCCAAAGCAATCTACAGATTCTATGCAATACCTATCAAATTACCAATGGCATTTTTCACAGAATTAGAACAAAAAAAATCTTAAAGTTTGGGGCTTCCCTGGTGGCGCAGTGGTTGAGAGTCTGCCTGCCGATGCAGGGGACATGGGTTTGTGCCCCAGTCCGGGAGGATCCCACATGCCGCGGAGCAGCTGGGCCCGTGAGCCACGGCCACTGAGCCTGCGCTTGTGGAGCCTGTGCTCCACAACAGCAGAGGCCACAACAGTGAGAGGCCCGTGTACCGCAAAAAAAAACTTAAGTTTGTATGAGACACAAAAGACCCTGAATAGCCAAAGCAATCTTGAGAAAGAAAAACAGAGCCAGAAGAACAGGCTCCCTTCCTTTGGACTACACTACAAAGCTACAGTCATCAGAACAGTATGGTACTAACACAAAAACAGAAATATAGATCAATGGAACAGGATAAAGAGTGCAGAGATAAACCCACATGCCTATGGTCAACTAATCTATGACAAAGGATGCAAGAATATACCATGGAGTAAAGACAGTCTCTTCAGTAACTGGTGCTGGGAAAACTGGACAGCAATGTATTAGAGAATGAAATTAGAACACTCTCTGACACCATACACAAAAATAAAATGTATTAAAGACCTAAATATAAAGCCGGATGGTATAAAACTCTTAGAGGAAAACACAGGAAGAACACTCTCTGACATAAATTGCAGCAATATCTTTTTTGATCCACCTCCTAGGGTAATGAAAATAAAAGCAAAAATAAACAAATGGGACCTAATTAAACTTAACAGCTTTTGCACAGCAAAGGAAACCATGAACAAAATGAAAAGACAGCCTACAGAATGGGAGAAGATATTTGCAAATAAAGCAACTGACAAGGGATTAATCTCCAAAATATACAAATAACTCATACAGCTTAATGTCAAAAAAACAAACAACCGAATCAAAAAATGGGCAGAAGATCTAAATAGACATTTCTCCAGAAAAGACATACACATGAACAAAACACACATGAAAAGATGCTCAACATCACTAACGATCAGACAAATGCAAATCTAAACGGCAGTGAGGTATCACCTCCCACCAGTCAGAATGGCCAACATCAAAAAATCTACAAACAATAAATGCTAGAGACGGTGTGAAGAAAAGGGAACCCTCCTACACTGTTGGTGGGAATGTAAATTGGTACAGCCACTATGGAAAATAGTATGGAGGTTCCTCAAAAAACTAAAAGTAGAGTTGCCGTATTATCCAGCAGTCCCACTCTTGGGCACGTATCTTGTGAAAAGCATAATTCAAAAAGATACATGCACCCCAATGTTCACCGCTGCACTATTTACAATAGCCAAGACATCAAAGCAACCTAAATGTCCATCAACAGAGGAGTGGATAAAGAAGTGGTACATATATATACAATGGAATATCACTCAGCCATAAAAAAGAACAAAATAATTCCATTTGCAGCAACATGGATGGACCTAGAGATCGTCATACTGAGTGAAGTAAGTCAGACTGAGAAAGACAGCTATCATGATATCGCCTATGTGTGGAATCTAAAAAAATGGTACAATGAACTTATTTACAAAACAGAAATGAAGTCACAGATGTAGAAAACAAACCTATAGTTACCAGGGGGGAAAGAGGGAGGAGATAAATTGGGAGAACACGATTGACACATACACACTACTATATATAAAATAGATAAGTTATAATAAGGACCTACTGTGTAGCACAGGGAACTCTACTCTCTACTCTGTAATGGCCTATATGGGAAAAGAATCTTTAAAAAAGTGTGTATATTTATACGTATAACTGATTCACTTTACTATACACCTGAAACTAACACAACAATATAAATCAACTATACTCCAATAAAAAGTAAATAAATAAATTACAGGCAACACAAAGAAGGTTATAGGACAAAATTTAGAGAAATATTTAAAATGTGCATATGAACAAAAAGGTTATATTTGGAACCATGGGTCAGCATAATTTTAATATTCCAAATTACACTTTCCAAGCTAAAAAAACATTACTTCCCATTTTGTATTCATGCTTTTTTTCCCTCCTGTTGTTAAAAGAGGTTATTAATGCAAGAGACTCTGATTACTCTTAGCCCAAACCGGGGAAATGATACCTGTGTTTCATTTTGGAAGTTCTTTGGAAATTCCTCTTCCTGCTTAGGTTATTCTCAGTTTTTCTTTGTGCTATTTAGGAAATCTTAAAAATAACTAGGACTTTAAAAGTATGAGTCTTCAAGCAAAGTTACATTCTAATAAGCAAAGTTCAAATTCCATCTTTGCCACTTACTTGTTTTCTCCTCAAGGAGCCTCCCTCACATCTTTAAAGTGAGAGATTAGATCAGTGTTCTCCAAAAAGTATAAATTAGGTCTCCAGTGCTGAGCTAGGATTTACCACCCTGCCCCGGAGGTGGGGTGGGGAGGGTGGTCAAAACTGGTTTTAAGAAACACTGCTTTAAGCTAAGTGAAATGCTTGCTTAATTGCAGCTCTCTTCAAAGCAGTTAATATGCTAGTGGCCGTGACCTCCTCGAGGGCCAGATAGATAGATACTTCCTGAAACATTTGACTGTGTGCTGCCCTCCTCCTTTGGAATGCTAAACAAACAAACAAAAAATTAACAAATTATTAAAGAACTAAGCAAAATTTTTATTGTCAGCATGATGATTATTTTGATACTAATTTAAAAGATTACATTTTTTCAGACACAATTTTTTTTCCATTGATACCTTTCTTTGTTGGTGCCCTAACCGCACGTTTAGTTTACTATGGGTAATCCAGTAGTGGGAGTATAGTGTGCAGATTTTCCACACTCTGGATCACAGAATCCCTCTTTTCACATGAAAATTTGTGAAGCTAATCTGTTAGAAATGACTCGGGAATATTGCACCCTTAGATCATCTTTAAGACTTCTTCTAGCCTAAAAGTCTAGAATTCTAAGATGATGATTTGCTACTTTTTAATATATCCACTCTGCTTTATGGGGGAGTAGGCACGGGGAGGATGGAGAATGAGAGTATTCAGAATGACTCTGTGATCTTAAATTCGGTCAAACTCTCAGTCTTCCAACCTTCACACTGACCTTAGAAGGCCTTTATCTCAACCCCAATATTGTTGGTCTTTTTAATTTTTCAGGTCTTCTCTGTCTAACTGAACTGTCATGACACCAATTGCCTATAAATCGTCAGTACGGTAATGAGCAAATTATATGCCCTTGATTACCATCCTTACATGTCCTTTAAGCTTGTGAATAATAATATATTTCTATTTGCACAGTACTTTACAGTTTGCAAATGATTTTCATGATCATGCTCTCATTCACACAAATTTCTTTTTACATTGCAATTCATTGTTTTTAAAATAGTCTCACTGCACAACTTAAAATGTTCTTGTTGCTCCTGATCACAGCCTTGACACTTTGAAAGCCTGCTGTTTTTATGAATGCCAGTGCATGACATAAGCATTATGTAAATGTGCACTTTCACACTTCATTAGAACAGAGAAGGTGCACAGGAGTGAATTCAGTTCTATTAAATAGCAACACCTTTTCCCTTCAAACTTCAGCTAGCCATCATGAAAATGTAAAGTACAACCATTTATTTCTCCTCATTTGTTTTCATGTAGCAGCGAGACCACTTGAAGGATGAAGCAAGTGATGGTAGGAGGATATTGGAAACATTTGTGTAAGGTTATAAAACTTGAAAGTAGCTCCAGCCTCACTCATAAATACGGATGCTTAGATACCAGCCCATGTGACACACCTGAGCAGTGAGGGGGTTCTGTGTCATGTAGTCCATTGACTAAGACAGCATTCACTGAGCAGCTCTGATGGAGATTCATGCTGTATTAGGCATTTTCTGCTCAATGCACAATACCAGGGTAGAAGATGGGAGTGGGAGCAAAGAATAGACCAAAAAACAAACATAAAAACACACACAAAATGTTGTTCCCATAACAAGATAGATTTTTAGAAGTAAATGGCGTAAACCTAAACTTTGAAAAGATGTACAGAGAGATCAAATATATACCATGGTTCCCATGACTACTACTACTAAAATTTCCCTTACTGTTGCTGCTATTATGAAAATTTTGATTGCTTTTATTCTTAAAAGGAACCCCACTTTCTTGCATAACACAGAAATAACATATATTTCTAGAGACTTAAACTCTTGGTTAAAAATGGAAATATTCACTCTATCAGTGAGTTGCTTTCCTTACATGATTCTAGGAACAAATTACCCAGGTTTCTAACAGCTATAGCTGAGACATATGAGGGCTTTTTGGAAATTAGAAAAAGGAAACCCTCAGGCTAACTGTCAAAACATCCCAGGCTAGTTCAAAACATTGTTGAGGGCTTTTTGTGAATTTGAATAAGGGCCACTTGCTCAGGGCAAATGCAGCCCTGCACCAGAGTACACAGCTTGGGGAACAGACCATGGGCTAAAATCAGCCCCCAGGCACTCCTTCGGCCAAGCATCCTGTGCAGTGAAACACCTGGACAACTCTACCCAGCAACACTGAGGTTTCTTTACTAAATTAAGCAACTGGGCACCAGAAGAACCCACAGAACACTGAGGGAAGAAGGCTTCATCTAAATAGGACCTACAGATAGTTTGAAGCATCTTCATTTTAAAAGATACCCCTGAAATTCTTGAGCTAAATTCTGATCTGTGGGTGGAAGAGATAAGAGTAAAGATCAACCGACTATTAGCTCAGCCCTGCCATATAGATGGGGCAGAATCAGAAGAGATTATGTGGGCTGGGCTGGCAAAGTGACATATAATAAAAATAGCATTTGTCTTGTTAAACACCTACAAAGTGCCTACCAGTCTGCCAGACTCCTGGAGAGTAAAAAGTAGAAGTAAAATATAGTCCCTGCTCTCAAAATTTTAAAACCTTGCTGAGATAGAGAAGCAAGGAAGAAGAAAAGAAATTGGAAAGTGAACGAAACTGCATTGCCCTCTTACCTGTCTTACTTCCATAAGCCTTCTGCTTATGTGGATACACTTAATGAGCTCTGTGAGGTAACAAAGAATCAATTGCTGCAGATGTAAGCTCTTGCATACAGGATGGATAAACAACAGGGTCCTACTGTATAGCACAGGGAAGTATATTCAATATCCTGTGGTAAAGCACAATGGAAAAGAATATTTAAAAGACGTATGTGTATATGTATATCTCAATCACTTTGATTTCTGCTGTGCAGAAATCAACACAACATTCTAAATCAACTATACTTCAATTTTAAAAAAGAAAACATACAACCCATTGCTATATCCTGGGTACACAGTAGGGAATCACAGATTGTTTGACTGAGTTTGGGATGAATCTCATGGGAGTTCTGAAAGGACAGAATTACTCAAGGAATTTATGGGGGAGCTAAAACATAAGCCAAGCATTGAAGAATACATTCCATGAACATAGGAAATATCGTTTGTCTAGATATATTTGTATATTTACAACTGAAAGATATTCTTGATCTATTAGCCATGCTATTTAATATAAACAAACTCCAGCTCAAATATATATTTGTGTGAAAGTGGCAGAATTTGACACTCTCCTAAGCCCAATGTGCTTTTATAACTGTTATATTGAAAGAGCTTGGTAGCTTTTAGAGAGCGCTCACTGGAAAAGAGCACAGAAGGTGATTTCAGACTTGTTTTGGTGTAATGACCCCTCTTATCCCATTGTTTTCACAGACCATAAACAAGACCGAACGAAGAATGTCCGTCTGAAACTCTGCCTTGAATGAAGAAACTTCATTGAACAAGAAGTTGGCTTCCAGTTTTGCACAGGCGTCGATGGAATGCTTTTTTTTTTTTAATTTTCTACTTTACAATGAAAACAACGTGTTTTTATGTGCTGTGCAAGTGGTTCCTTCATGTGGTCTGACAGTTTATTTTTTCCATCATTCTTTTTAAAGAAAAAAAATATCCCAGAAGAGGACAACAAGCAAACAAGCAAACAAAGCAAAACATGGAAGGTTGACATTTATCTGGAAGAACATTTGAATTCAGAATTTATCTGAAGGTGTAGATAGATTTTTTTTTTTTTAAAACGGAAAATCTGATGTCAAGAGGTGGGCAAGCAGAAATGGAAACAAATTGTCTTCCTCAGTAATTAAGCTACTCTTTCTTTTTCCCTTCTTGTTTAAATCTAGTGGGTTGGTTTTTTTTATTATTTTTTTTCTTAGAAATATTTAGGTAAGGTTTATCTTGAATCTTAATTGCCTTAATTTTAAGGACGTCAAAGGCTCTCGAGGCAAGCTCTCACGTCTTGTTTAAAAAAAGAAAGAATTGAAATATTGTGCCAGCTTTCACTGGTACAGAAGTTTAAGACTATGAGTTTTTAGGGTGAAAAAAAACTGTACAGTTTAAAAGAAAATGTTTTTCTTCATTTGAAGAAAATTTGTTGATAAAAGAAACCATGGCAACTGCAAGAATTGGGAAAATGCTGGGACTTCTCATGAACTTTGTCTTAAGTGTTGAATCATACTAGAAGGCTAAAACATTTTACGGTAAAGT
The DNA here is from genome assembly GCF_000442215.2 of Lipotes vexillifer. Classification (NCBI taxonomy): domain Eukaryota; kingdom Metazoa; phylum Chordata; class Mammalia; order Artiodactyla; family Lipotidae; genus Lipotes; species Lipotes vexillifer. The sequence goes on along the minus strand of NW_006771500.1, from coordinate 295,174 downwards.
TATTAACGTTGGTTTCAAAACAACTGCATTAGAAATAATGCGTGTTTGGGGGGCAGAATGCAGATTTTTTTATTTCTGAAGCGTGATGGCTAGCAAAAGCTTTAGTGCTTTTTATCTGCAGTCTTTTTTATGAGCTTTACAAACTTTTTAGTCAGCTTTGCTTGTCACATTGCAAAACCTAGCTTAAGAGCATTAAAAAAAACAAGTAGATAGGAGCTTATGGTCAAAACGTGAAAAAAAAAACAAAACAAAAACAAAAAAAAGCAATAGATAGAGAAATTGTTGACAATTTCTGTAGTCTTTCCTAGTTGTGATCAAATTCAGCCTATGGATGGCCTATTTTATACCAAAGATGAAGTGGCACCCTATTGCAGTCCAGAAGATAGAAGTTGTTTTTCTTTTCTTCTCTTTTCTTTTTTAAAATTTTATTTGACCTACATGGCCGGACCAGTTCTTACTTTGTTGTTTAAACTACCTTCCACTGGTGTTTTACATACTGCAAAAAAAAAAAGTTTTTATTTTAAATGTATTTTTGTTGATAGTAGAAGCTTGTTCCTGTGTGGTCAGCAATTTCAGCACCAAGAGTTCTGGATTCCAACCAATAGAGGCAAATGGCTTTAAATTTCATGTGCTTTTCTGGTTCCTTCCTAGCTCTCTTGAATTGTAAAGCCTGTATTGATGGCCACCAATGAGCTAAAACACTTGTTTAACAGGTTGAAACTTCTTTATATGAATTTTGAACTCAAGATACTCCCTGAACTGGTCTGAAAGATCACTTGTCAAAAAAGCTCAGTGATGCTCTGTTGATTGGTGAGTGGTCTCCTGAAAAGGTCTCACTGTATTTGTAACAATAGTCTTCCTTCTAAATTCCCGCACTTCTAGATTTTGCCTTCTCGCCTCAGTCTTTGTCATCATCTACCATGAATAGCCACCTTGACTCTGCAGTTGGGGAGGGGATATCTTTTTTTTTTCTTTTTTGCCTCTTTTCATTGTATTTTCATATCCTGGTGTCGTCAGAAGAAAGAGAAAATAGACTTTTTAATTTCAGTTTAGCTCCCTGAGGCAAACAGGACCAATAAGATTGAGGATTCTATTAGTGGAATTTAGGTAAGCTTTTAATGCTAGTTGACAATCAAATTGTATGATTTATATGAATAAGAACCTAAATAATTAGAGTTGATCAATTATTAAAGCCAAAGGCGATATATTTGCATTGAGAGTGATGCAAAACATTGTCTAAAATGAATTAAATTGACTTACCAAACATCTCTGCATATTTGAGTCATGAAATCCATGTTCAACCTATACAGTTTTACCTGAAATGAAGGACAGTGGAACTTTGTTAATTGACCCATGTGCTAGAATGGCTTTCTAATGTATCATTAGAATTAATAGGTGAAATTCTTCTCACAAAGTCACAGGAACCTGTCTTAGTCCAGAAGGAAGAGGGTAATGCATACAGTGCACTGTAAAAGAAAACAGGGTAGGTGTTTAAAAACTAAAACATTAAAAAGTAAAGCATATTCCCATTAGGTCAACATGAGTAATGAGTTTGACTCATAAAAAAATAATCAATATTCTACTATTTATGACCTGTAAACAAAGGCCTAGTGTTGAAATAAATCCAATTCTCTTATTTGAAAAACCCCATGAATTGAAAGCTCATTATCTAGAGAGTGATTCCATATCTTTGTGGTCCAATCAGAGGCAAAAATATAGCTAAGGCAATGTAGCATGTGCTACGAAAAAGTTTCAACTGGTCACAGCCATCCTTATGGTTTTCCATACTTTAGAGAGAATCCTAAATTTATACTTTCTTCTGTTCCATTTTTCAGCTTTTTTCTGTTCCATTTTTCAGCTTCTCATGTATTTTAAGGGTGGCACTTAAGTTTTCTCTTTGAGAAATGGGCCCCCAAGTTACTGGGGGATGAACAAACCTGTATAGGAGCTGTGCTTTTTGTTTCTCTTTTTCAGTCTCTGAACTCTTTGTATAAATAAGGATTATCCTGGGCATAATTCATTTGAATATGAAATCAACATGCTTTCTTTTTCTTCTGTAAAAAAAGAAAACAAAACAAAACAATGTGATACAAAGAAAGTCTCATTTACACAATCAACAATGAGACTAAGAGGTAGCTACCATGTGGCTGATGAATGTGCCTAGGTAACTTCCTGTTTCTATTCAAAACTACTGCTTTATTTATACATTCAGCAACATTTTTTTCAACTATAAAATTTCAATAATCTCAATTTTTTTAAACCACTTCAGGCAAATTTTATCATTTTGCCTGTGTCATTTTATGTGTCCATGTGTGCTTTGTGTTTGGATTTTTTATATTAGGCTATTCTGTAAACTATTTTAAACCTAAAAGGAAAAAAAAAGAAGGAAAAAGTGGCACATGTTCAAATTTACACATCATCTCACCTAAAAATTGTTTTTAAGAATCAAGTCTGGGGCAAAAAGAAAAGCATCAACAGGTAAGCACTGTATGAAAAGTAAAACAAACTTTACTTTTCATACTTTACAGTGTATGAAAAGTAAAACAAACCAAAACGTGTGTTCAGTACATACAGACATCAGAGTCCTAATTTAATCACCAATATAGATTATGATGACTTTAACCCAGTTTAGGACTACAATCATTTTTTAAAGTATTCTGTTTCACAATACTTCAAGCATTTATTCAGATGTTTCCATGTTTCCTTTCAATTGTAATTGCCAAGACTTAGCCTAAATGTCCTGAAACAAACTAAAACCACAATCCAAATGGGATAAAAATCATCTCCTCCAAACTCTAGTTCCATGGTCAGTGGAGGAGTAGGTATTCTTTTAATAACGAGGAGGTATTGTCAGGAAGGAAGTCTGTATAGTGACTGAGAGCTCCTTAGAGCATGGCCATGTCTTCTGAAGACATCATGAAACCTAGGTGAACTAAAGGTAATACTTGGAGGGTGGGAGCCTGTTTGTCTTTCAACACGGGCATGTCTTGAATATTGCAAGTCACATGCTATTCTAAAAATAATCTACCTGACTGCAGTTTGGTCAGGGTTAGTTTGTTTCCTTGGTAGATTTCAATCATTCAGATGTTGTTGCCATGCTTCACTTGAATCAATTCTCATGTGACCTTAACATCTGCCACATTTGACAGCATATAAGACTCACTTCCATCCCTCCTAATGAAAAACTACATGGTGTTAAAAGCATCTGTATCAGAGATGGAAAGCCCAGGGCAGGAGAAGGCTAGGTGGAACAGGAAGTTTGCTGTACCTACAGAGTCCATCAACCCCTTGCAAAACTGTTTTATAATCACTTTCAGTCCATGTATGAGAAAATAAAAGTACTAAAAGTACTTAGTTTTTTTTAACTTTATTTGAATAATTGGGGTGTCTAATACACACACACACACACGCCCACGCCCACGACCACCTATGAGTCTTTCACAGTGGCCTAAAATTCCAATTAATGAAAGTTGAGATGTGATTATGACCTTTGCAGTCTTCTTTAAGCTCGAGAAAAAGTTTCAATGGACTGTCTAGACAGATTATAATCTTAGTAGGAGACTGAAAATACATTTGACAATTCAGTCTCATTCTAATCTGAGTGCAGGAACCACTGCAAGATGAGCTGATCAGCCGAGAGAAATTTTTAAGTGGGTTTCAGTGATAAATGTTTTTATATGATATAAAACCAAATGAAAGTATAATATTTACGTAGGTATATAACAACATTCAGCACATTGGAAGAATCACACTTCATAATCAAGTTTAAACATGTCATAGAGCCTTGATCTATATTCTCTTGTCCACAGTAGGGAGTAAGGATGAGATTTTGTTTTTCATGTTATTGTGACTGGCATGCTTCAAACTTCTGAGCTTGCTGGGACTGACATCCCCTCATTCCAATTTGAGGGACTAACGGGCTTGAAACAGGCTTGTTGATCCTGTGTATGATACCCCTTCTGTGACAGAGTAATAATGGGATTTCATTAGTGAATCAATTTGTTTTGCAAATGACACCTACTGTGGCACTGGAAGACAGCTGAGTCTGACTCAAATTGAACATTTCTTACAAAATATTCTGAAATTTGAAATTGGTCCCTTAATCCAAGTGCTCTTGTTCATGGCTCTCCTCTGTGGAGTACATAGAGTTCAGGAAAGTACAAAAGCTAAGAACAAAATCCCTGAGTGGCCCAAATGATCTATGTTGATATAAGGCAGGGGAGCTCAGCCCAGATTGGTGATTTCTTTTATCTCTGGTTTTATACCTCATTACCTATGCTGTCACATAAAAAAGGATGGATGGCTTCTCCATATTTATTTCTTTGTATTTCTGGGAGGGAAAATAAACTTTATAGAAAAGCGTCTTCTACGCAGAAGCTCTAAAGTTGAAGCAGGGGTGAGATCGATCTTGGAGTCTGCGGGAAGAACCACTAGGCCACTGGGTCATGCTTTTCTTCCATGTATTCCCTCCAGTTAGTGACTGCCCTGAAGCCCCAGTCCTGCAGAAATACAATACTCCCAAATTTTGAAGGGCTAATCATCTACTTTGTGCACCTGTTTTGTCTTCTCTTTTCAACTATTAGGACTTGGGCTCTATTTCCTCCTATTAGCATTTCACCCTGAGGATGGAAAAAGAAACATTTGGAAGTAATATTCAAATCTGTGTGTTTTGTTCCTTAGGTATTCATTTATTGAAGCAGTTTGAAATCATTGGTAAAATTAATAGTGCATTATATTCTGTGGGATTTTAATATCCATAATGTCCCTTTCCCATCCACCACAAACAATTGAGAGTTGGCTGGCTGTATTCTTGCAGAATATAAAGGAAAAAACTGTAGCAAAGAATTTGGCTTCCCTCAAAAGAAAGCTATTTTGGATTTGTTCACTATTGAAATTTGAACCAGTAGAACAGGTCAACTCAAAATTGAGTTATGGGAATATAGTAACAGCCCTTGGTTAAATATGCACTCTTATCCCTATCTTAAATCTTGGACCAAAAAATTGCAGTGTTTATGTTTTGACTTTGCATTACAGTATTAAGGCTTTAATGACCTTGACACTCCGGTGGATTTTTTTTTAAATAATTATTTCAAGTTTAAATAGTATCCAAAGTATAATTTTAGGATTATACCGTGTATTTTAAACTCTCTGGTCTTACATTATTAAGAAAGATGCTCTGTCCTCCTCCCCAAAATATGTTATTTCCTCATACATAAAAAAGGAGTTATTCCATAGTTTTCAAGAACTATGAAAACTATTTCAAAAGAGACACTTGAAAAAGTTTTCACCATTCTGGGAATTATTGCTTCCATTTATTTAAAAAGAAGAATGTAATTGGAATCTTAATTTTAAAAATATATATGTAAAAGTGTACTTGCTATGAAATAGTTTCTAAAAAAGAAAAAGGGACACAGCTTCTTTTAAAACCCTTGTTTCAGGCCATATATGACTTCATAGAATTTCCAAAACATCATCCAATTTTGAATTTTATTTAAGAGCATTTTGTACTGCTGTCTCTGTCATGGAAAATTCTGTAATTCTACAGTGTTTCTGGCTTTATTTTTAATTTTTTCATCTGTACCACAGTCAAATTAGCTACCATTTTCCCCATTCCTTCGGCTTTCTGTAGATCAGTGGATGTTAGGTTTAAACTTCTGTTTTCTTTGATGAAGCTTTCAATAAAAAATGAAAATAAAATCAACCAAGTAGGGCCGTTGTGTTTTACTTCACTCTACCAGAGATGGATTGAGGGAGGGCATAGTGGAAGGAACAGTGTCTGTATTTAATTGACTTCCTACAAAATTTCTCAAAAAAAGAACCATCCCTGGTAACAAAACGTGAGAGAAGAGGAACCACTGTATTCATGCAAGGGAGCCTGGAAAAGCCATTGTTTAGGAGCTTTGGGGGTACGGACCACTTAGGTGTCCCTAGGACATCACACACTCTTCCCAATTTTTATGCTTAAGAATTCAGAGATCACCCACCTCCTGTCTAACAAACACAACCAACATCTACCAATAATGCTGTCAGGGGTGCTGACAAAGATAACTCTGTTAGCTGCAGTCCAACATTAGTAAAGTGAAAAGTAATATAGCTCAAACTTAATCTCAGAGGGTTTTTATTCTGGATTTTTTATAAAGGAGTGTCATTTACAATAAAGATGAAGAAGTCTCTCAGCTATCAAAAAGGCTGTCTTTTCGTTTAAATCCTTAGAAACGGAGCAGTCTTCTCTCCCAGGTTCTTTCTCCTGCCCTTAGGAAGTTGCAGGTTACTTCTGTTACAAAGTGGTCACCAGGTGGCACTGCTGTATTAGTCTCCAGATGATTCCAAACCCAAATTCCAGGTCTTAAACAGAAGCAGTAGTGTGAGGGTTGGCTGTCATAGCAAGAGTCACAACTAATGAAGCTGAGCCTTTGCCAGAAAGTGTGTCAGGTGCCCCCACACTTGAGTTCACACAACCCCCACACACATGCTCTCAGGTGGGTCCTGCCATTGCCCGCATTTTCCAGACGAGGCTCGGAAAGTACGGCAACCCACCCATGGACCTACATCTTAGAAGGGCTAGAGTATGCTTCTCAAAACAGATTCAAAATCTCAACCCCTAGATTCTAAGGTTTCTTCTTCTGCGAGGGCTTTGAGAAATGCCAATGTGGAAGGCACCTTTTTTTTTTTTTCCCAAAAGTTCATTTGACCTGAGATTTTGTGGTTTCTGTAGAAGAGGGCATTGGGCAGTCATTCTGATCACTTGGTCACAATTCACATTTTTCATCCCAGAAATAACTTGCTGTTTCCATCATCTCTGTGATTTGTTCTGGAAGGAAAGGACCTATTTACCAAATAAGCATAACTTTTCATTGACTATTTCATTTAACAGTGCCCAGAACACTGACACTCTGTAAACATTCTAATGATAAAAAGATAGACGCTTCTCATTTACAAGGATGTCATATTCTAGTAAGCACTGGTTTATGATAACATTTTAGCATGAAATGAGATCAGGAGATTTTGTGAGCAATACACTTAACACTTCCATGGCTTGATGCAAAGTGGATGGAGAGACTACCTGGTCTGAATGCAATCATATCTTCTCTCATCCACACACAGGGAGGACCTTCAGACCCTTCAATGCTGCCTTTTTCTAATTCAGAACCTTAGCAAAGCAGCCGGATATTTCACTGTCACCCTTTCCCCAAATCATCTGGGACATTTAACTCTATTGACAGCAAGGAGGGTGGGATCAGCCATTCTGAAATTGTTCTAATTCTAGTAGCAGCTGTTAGTATTCTAAATCCTGTGTTGCCATTTCAGCAATCTTCACAGCATCTTCACAAGGAATAGATTCCATCTCAAGAAACCACTTTCTTCATGCATCATAAGAAGCAACTCCTGAGATGGCAGAGTAGAAGGACGTGACCTCACCTCTTCTTACAAAAACACCAAAGTCACAACTAACTGCTGAACAACCATTGACAAAACAAAAACAAAAAATACACCACTGGAACCTACCAAAAAAGATATTCCACATCCAAAAACAAAGAAGCCACAATGAGATGGTAGGAGGGGAGTAATCACGATAAAAATCACATCCCATACCTGCCAGGTGGGCAACCCTCAAACTGGAAAATAATTATATCACAGAGGTTTTCCCACAGGAGGGACAGTTCTGAGCCCCACATGAGGCTCCCCAGCCTGGGGGCCTGGCAACAAAAGGAGGAGCCCCCAGAGAATCTAGCTTTGAAGGCCCATGGGGTTTGATCCCAGGAGCCCCATATGATTGGGGGAAACAGTAACTATACTCTTCTCGTGTGCACCAGGACCCAGGGAAAAAAAGCAATGACCTCATGAGAGCCTGGGCCAGACCTACCTGCTGGTATTGGAGCATCTCCTGTGGAGGCAGGGGATGGCTGGGGCACTGCTGAGACAAAGACACTGGTAGGAGTAGTTCTGGGGAGTACTCAGGGGCATGAGCCCTCTTGGAGGCCACCATTTTCTCACCAAGACCTGGCCCCTCCCAACAGCCTGTAGGCTCCAGTGCTGGGGGACTTCAGGCCAAACAACCAACAGGGTGGGAACACAGCCCCACCCATCAGCAAACAGGCAGCTTAAAGTCTTCCTGAGCACACAGCTCCCCACTAAACACACCCCTTGACATGGCCCTGCCCACCAGAAGGACAAGACCCAGCTCCACCCACCAGTGGGCAGGTACCAGTCCCTCCCACCAGGAAGCCTGCACAAGCCTCTTAGACAGTCTCATCAACCAGGGGGAAGACGGCAGAAGCAAGAAGAACTACAATCCTGCAGCCTGTGGGACGGAAACCGCAATCACAGAAAGGAAGACAAAATGAGACAGCAGAGGAATATGTCCCTGCTGAAGAAGAAACAAGATAAAGCCCTAGAAGAACAACTAAATGAAGTGGAGATAGGCAATCTACCTGAAAAAGAATTCAGAGTAACGATAGTAAAGATGATCCACGATCTTAGAAAAAGGATAGAGGCACAGATCAAGAAGACAGAAGAGGGCTTCCCTGGTGGCGCAGTGGTTGAGAGTCTGCCTGCGGATGCAGGGGACATGGGTTTGTGCCCCGGTCTGGGAAGATCCCACATGCCGCGGAGCGGCTGAGCCCGTGAGCCATGGTCGCTGGGCCTGTGCATCCGGAGCCTGTGCTCCGCAACAGGAGAGGCCGCAACAGTGAGAGGCCCGCATACTGCAAAAATAAATTAATTAATTTTAAAAAAAAAGACAGAAGAAATGTTTAACAAAGACCTAGAAGAAAAAAGGAACAGAGGTGAACAATACAATAACTGAAATGAAAACTACGTTAGAAGGAATCAATAGCAGAATAAGTGAGGCAGAAGAACAGATACGTGATCTGGAAGACAGAATGGTGGAAATCACTGCTGTGGAACAGAATAAAGAAAAAAGAATGAAAAGAAATGAGGACAGTCTCAGAGACCTCTGGGGCAATGTTAAATGCACCAACATTCACATTATAGGGGTCCCAGAAGGAGAAGAGAGAGAGAAAGGACCTGAGAAAATATTTGAAGAGATAATAGCTGAAAACTTCCTAAACATGGGAAAGGAAACTGTCACCCAAGTCCAGGAAGCACAAAGAGTCCCAGGCAGGATGAACCCAAGGAGGAACACACAGAGACACATAGTAATTAAACTGACAGAAATTAAAGACAAAGAAAAAGTATTAAAAACAACAGGGAAAAGCAGCAAATGAGGTACAAGGGAACTCCCATAAGGTTATCAGCTGATTTCTCAGCAGAAACTCTGCAGGCCAGAAGGGAGTGGCACAATATATTTAAAGTGATGAAAGGGAAGAACCTACAACCAAGAACTTTCTACCCAGCCAGGCTCTTATTCAGATTCAACAGAGAAATCAAAAGTTTACATACAAGCAAAAGCTAAGAGAATTCAGCACCACCAGACCAGCTTTGCAACAAATGCTAAAGGAATTTCTCTAGGTGGAAAGGAAAAGGCCATAATTAGAAACAAGAAAATTATGAATGGAAAAGCTCACCAGTAAAGGCAAACATACAGTAAAGGTAGCAGCAATCGTGAGAAGAGAGTACAAACACAGGATATTGGAAATGCATTTGAAAATAAAAGATCAACAACTTAAATCTTTATATATTGACTGCCATATTAAAACCTCATAAGAAGCAACTCCTTATCTGTTCATTTATCATGAGATTGCAGCAATTCATTCCCATTTTCAGGCTCCACTTCTAATTCTAGTTCTATTTCCACCACATCTGCAGTGACTTCCTCCACTGAAGTACTGAATCCCTCCAAGTCATCCATGAGGGTTGGAATCTGTTTCTTCCCAACTCCTGTTAATGATGATATTTTGACCTCTTCCCATGAATCACAAATTTTCTTCATGACATCGAGAATGATGAATCCTTTCCAAAGGTTTTCAATTGACTTTGCCCAGATCCATCAGAAGAATCACTATCTATGGCAGCTATAGCCTTACAAAAATATATTTCTTAAACAATAAAACTTGAAAGTCAAAATGGCTCCTTGATCCATGGGCTGCAGAATGGATTTTGTATTACCAGGCATGAAAACATCATTCACCTTTTTTGTACATCTCTATCACAGCTCTTGGGTAAGAGGTGCCTTGTCAGTGAGCAGTAGTATTTTGAAAGGAATCTTTTTTTTTTTTTTTTCCTGAGCAGTAGGTCTCAACAGTGGGCTTAAAATATTCAGTAGATCATGTTGTCAACAGATGTGCTGTCATTTAGACTTTGTTCTTCCATTTATAGAGCACAGGCAGAGTACATTTAGCATAGTTCTTAAGGGCCCTAGAATTTTCAGATGTTAAATGAGCATTGCATTCAACTTGAAGTCACCAGCTGCATTAGTCCCTAACAAGACAGCCTTTCATTCGAAGCTTTGAAGCCAGGCATTGACTTCTCCTCTCTAGCTGTGAAAGTCCCAGATGGCATCTTCTTCCAATAGAAGGCTGTTTTGTCTACACTGAAAAATCTGTTGTTTAGTGTAGGCATCTTCATGAATTATCTTAGCTAGACCTTCTGAAGAACTTGCTGCAGCTTCTACATCAGCACTTGCTGCTTCACCTTGCACTTTGATGTTATGGAGACGGCTTCTTTCCTTAAACCTCATGAACCAATCTCTGCTAGCTTCAAACTTTTCTTCTACATCTTCCTCAGCTCTCTCAGCTTTCACAGAATTGAAGAGAGCTAGCGACTGGCTCTGGATTACATTTTGGCTAAGGGACCATTGTGGCTGGTTTGATCTTCTATCCAAACCATTAAAACTTTCTCCATATCATATCAGCAATAAGGCTGTTTGGCTTTCTTATCATTCTTGTGGTCACTGACTTAGCACTTTTAATTTTCTTCAAGTACTTTCCCTTTGCATTTACAACTTGGCAAACTGTTTGGCCCAAGAGGGCTAGCTTTCAGCCTGTTATGGCTTTTGACCTAGCTTCCTCACTAAGCTTAATCATTTCTAGCTTTTGATTTAAAATGAGAGGCGTGCAACTCTTCATTTCACTTGTACACTTAGAGGCCTTGTGGGGTTATTAATCAGCCTAATTCTTTTATTGTTGTGTCTCAGGGAACAGGGAGGCCCAAGGAGAGTTTGAGAGATGGGGGAATAGCTGGCTGGTGGAGTAGTCAGAGCACACACAACATTTAAGTTTTGCCATCTTATATGGGCATGGTTTGTGATGCCCAAAACAACTACAATAGAACTTCAAAGATCATGGATCACAGACCACCATAATAAATATAATAATAATGAAAAAAATAGAAATCTTGCAAAAATTGCTACAAAAATGTGACACAGAGACACTGTTGGAAAAGTGGAGCTGATAGACTTGCTCTAATCAAGGTTGCCACAAAGCTTCAGTTTGTAAAGATGCAATAAATGTGAAGCACAATAAAACAAGGTCAACTTGTATACAGCTCAAAGCTTGAGAAGATATCAAAGCTGAAAGTAGAATAGGGTAACTCATGAGGTGGCAATTGACAGCTAAGAGCATGGGAGTGGATGAGATGGCTCAGGAGAGGATGAGTAATGAACATAAACCTGGGCAAAGAAAGAACAGTGGTCACTCACACAAAGTCCGGACAGAATGAAAGGAGCAACTAAGGAAGCAGAGAAGAAATTACGTGTGGCTAGATGGAGAAACATGTATTGAGACAATAAGAGAGAAATGAGTTTCAAGAACAGACAGAACAATGCTAGTGAATACTGCTGTGGGGGGGAGTGGGGGAGGGCAGGTGGTGTCCAAGCTGGGTTGCAAGCCAGTTGAGTGGTGAATTTGAAAGGAAACTCTTATTTTTGTCGGAAATTTATCCTTAAGCTAATAATTACATTCATGTATCTCAACCACCGAGCAGACCTTAATGGAATATGCAGGCCTTAATGCATACTTAATGAAGATTAGTTTCCTAATTAATGGAGTAGCATATATAATGGAGATTAGTTTCCTCTATTAGAGTCAGTTATAATTTTCTTTAAACAAAATCTTATGGATTACTTTAACACCCTATATATGAAACAAAGTCTGTCTTCAGATCCCCTTACATACTTAATATCTCATTCTTAAAACAGTAATGAACATAGAAGCAGCAAATGAATTGGCATTCAAGCTCTGACTTCAAATTTGGCATCAAATCCTATCATTCCTTTAGCTACGTTACATCATATTGGTAACAGCTACAAAGCAGAATATCAATTATGTGTGAATGTGTTTCGATGCCTCAGTATCAAATGAGTCCATTTGATCTATGAGAATCACTTCGGATGTTACTGAAGGAAAATAAGAGACTCTTGGCAGTAACTCTCTTTTATGGCGTCTGTTAAGCTGAAGTTTAGGTAATTCAGTATTGACGCATGGCAAAACGTGTTTCCAACTCTCTGTGAAGCTTTCTTACGCTTTGCCTAAATGTTTAAAAATGTGATGTTCTGGCAACATTGGATTTAATTGAAAATTCTCTAATAAAATGAATCCAGTCAAAAACAATTTGTAAAAGTTGTTGAGAGACCGTGGTGTTTGCATTTATAAGTGCCGAAATTCTGACAGGGTTTGGAGAGAAAAGAGTAGGAAAGTCCAGAGTAGGAAAAGGAATATTTTCACTTATTTTTCTAATAACTTTCTGGCTATGATATTATTTTCTGGTCATGACCCGCCACTCTATGACAACTAATGCTAAAATATTGGTACATGTTGGTGTATGTCCTTTCCATTTTTTTTTTTTAGAATATTCATATATAATAAAAAATTTTAATACAGAAAATTTATTTTCTGAGTTACATTTAAAAGGACATTTTCTACTCTATTTAGTTTTTTTACACAAGTGCTTCTCAAATTATCTGCAGCAAAGAACCAAAGTTTTGGTTTTTTAAAAATTTTTAGTCTACTGAAAATCAATACTTCAAAAAACACAAGAAAGACTTACTACGAGAAGAAATAAAATTAAAAGGACACACAAAACGGCAATCCCAATTTTAAATTGTTAATTCAACTGATATTAAATTACCCTCAAATTACTACAAAAGTTTTAAAATCTGATTCTCACATTTTGTACTTACGATAAGCTAGTGATAAACAGTTCATCAGCATATCCCTAGACCACACTCTGAGTAGCCTGACTTTACAACATCATGTACGACATTTTATATACCTTATTCCACTGTTCATAGTTACCAAAATTTGTTCCACTTGTCACTTTTGCCTTATTTCCTTCTTATTGGATCTAGGCAGGGACAAGTTTTGTAAAGACCGGAGTCAAGGGAGTAGTTATCACTGGAGATGGACTCTATTACATTGGAGGTGGGCAAGGTGCGAGATTTAGTTAGTAGAAATAAAATAAGCAAAATACAGAAATTTGGACAAAGTGTCAAAATCAATGGGTGCTTTTGGAGAGACAGCCAAAACAAGGAGGAGAAGCTGGCAAAACAGTAGAATGGTTTCCATTCTTTGAGCTCAGAAATGAGAAGGGCCAAGAACACAGTCTATGACCAGAGAGAGTTGTCTATTTCATAAAACGTTTTCACCCAATCACTGTTTTCCAAACTGGGATACATGTAACACTGATAGTAGGCAACATGTTATTTGGTGATACTTAGATAAGTATGTTTTTATTTTTATATGTATGAATATTCATGATATGAGAAAAATCAAACAGCACCAAAATTCTGAAATCATGACTAGCATCACTTAAGATAAGGCTATGTAGTAAAGAGAGCTGAAAGAAAATAATTAATAACTGTAGAGATGCTTTGCAAATATAGATCTAGGGACACCACTCAATCTGGGACAACTCTGGATTCAATATAATTTAATTTAATTTCAATATAATTTATTCTCAGTCAAAATTCTGTATATTCTCAGCAATTGTTTTGGAGCATAATATATATCATAGAAGAATGCTGGGCCATGGGAAAATGAGTAGAAACACAAAAGAGAGAGGGCTTGGGTTACTATTGTTGTAAAACAAACCACCTTAAAATTAGTGGCCTAGAGCAACCACTTTATTTTGCTCGTGGTCACAGTCACGTGGGAATTCAGCT
>NW_006771500.1:278282-280075 GCF_000442215.2 Lipotes vexillifer | reverse complement strand
GGAATGGTTTGTCTTGCTCTCTCATTTTCTGGGAACTCAAAGATGTCAAGCACCTGGGCCAAGAGGATTTGAAGACCAGGAACCACCCCAGGAGCTCTTGATAAAATGTACTATCTGTACATTATTCAGTGGGTCCAGATTAGGGTGTGGGTTGAGGGTGGCCTGAGACTCTGACATCAACGCTGCTGGTCCCAGGAGTACACTTTGCGGTGCCAGGACAGGAAGACACAATATATTCATGGGAAGAATCTCAAAAAAAAAATTACTAATTATAATTGGCTTTACATAATGTTTTTCCACACACAAATTTGTTCAGATAACTACTATCAGTCAATTCAAATAAAGTCAATTTATGATCAAGTTAAAACCTTCCAGTCTTTTACTAGAAACACAAAGATTGACAATATTGAGAGAGATTACAAGGAGATGTGGGGTAAGTGAAATTAATGAGAAGTGGCAAACTGAGTATAGTGTCTACCAATATTTGATTCTTTCATTTGAATGCATAGTTTCGAGTTTGCAAGGCTGTTTCCTGATCTATGTCTTCTCCTTACCCACTGGCCGGCATGTTCTTAACCTCAGAATCAGAGACAAACTGAACATTCAGAGCAGCCAACCACACAGAAAGACACACACACACACACACACACACACACACACACACACACACACACACACACACACACTGAAGTAAATTTACTCTGAGCCAACAGCATCCCCAAACGTGTGTGAAGAAACCATTGTAGACATTTCTATCAGAGTTCCAGCCCTTTGCTAATTTTCAGCCTCCTCGGGGAAAGGAAAAGGCAACAGTATGTAATTAGAGAAATCTATGATTTACACATTAACAAACAAGGCAATGCAACCCACAAAGGAGAGAATAAAATTGTGGACAGCTAATAAGTGTCAGTACTTATTAAGGCTAAAGAAACCACCTATGAAACAAATCTAAGCCTTTCCCAAATGGTGCAGGGCAATTATATTTGGCATAAGTTCCACGGGGAAGATGCAGCTTTAGAAACATAAAGAACTGAGAAATTAGAGGAAGAGAGTCAGCTGAAGATACAAGGAAAACATTTTTCAGATATATCACAGGCAAGGGAAAAGACAATGGTGAGAAAAAGGAGACACTGGAGGCCGTGGGGAAAAGGAGAAAAAAGTGAAATATGCCTTTTTAACCTCAGCCTTCATTCTGGAAGATAACGAAAAAATTTAAATTTCAAAGTCACCCACAAGAACTTGTAGAATAACCTTGATGGAAAATTTCTAGCAGCACTACAGAGACCTTTAATGCCCAAAATCAAAAGAAACAGATGAAGAGTCCCTTGAAGAATGTATTCCTCTCCTGATGGTAACTTTGTTAAACACTGACTCTTTCACTAGAAATGATGAAACAAAGATTATTTCTGCCTTTGAGAAGTTTCCATAGAATGGAAAGTCTACACACACATGAGCACACACTCCAGCAGTTGTGTATACAAGTTCAGAAAACCTCTGGGCCTTTTTCTCATCAGGACCTCTGAGTTTTGACTCCAGATGCTCTACTTAGGAGAAAAAAGCGTGACCTTTGGCCAGATACTTCACTTCTTTGAACCACTTGTTACTGGCCTTTAAAATGGAAATAATATGTATAAGTGAAGGATGTTGGGAGAATTAAATATGAGAAGGCCCACTTCATAAATATATAATACTTGTTTTTCTTTCTTTCTACCTGAAATAAGCATGCTGCAGAAGGCCACAGTTAAGGATGATGTCTGAGACATTCAAGGTGTTCCATCTGCTTTGCTAGGTCC
>NW_006771500.1:277396-278272 GCF_000442215.2 Lipotes vexillifer | reverse complement strand
CTTTCCCTCTTGCTTGCAACATTATTGAGCAAATCACAATAATGAACATAATTCCTGGGCTTGAAGAGCTCATAGTGGAGAAGAAGAAAAAGAATTGTAAACCATTTCAGTGCAATGTGATAAGTTCTGTGTCAAGGGTAAGTCCAAGTTATTGGAGGAGGATCAAGGGTGACAAGTCTTAATTCTGGGCAAGAGAATGCAATGTTAAAGCTAATGGCGATAGAAGTAGTCAAGAAGGGCTGTCTAGAGGCAGGGGCATTCAAGATAAGTTTAGGACCTCCAAATAGACCTCATCCTGTTCACTGTCACATCGCCAGTATCTAGCACATTGCCTGGTATGTAGTTCATAGTTAATAAATTTGAGAATAAATGGATAAATGAAGGTGGAGGGCAAGGACAGGAGAGGAAACTGAACTCTTGAGAACAATGTTTTCAATCATGGTTGAACATTAAAATGACCATAGGAGGGACTTCCCTGGTGGTCCAGTGGTCAAGACTCCATGCTTCCAATGCAGGAGGTGTGGGTTTGATCCCTGGTCTGGGAACTCAGATCCCACATGCCACACAGTGTGGAAAAAAAAAAAAATAGAATGACCACGGGAGTTTCTGACACCATACTTTGGGGATGGGGTAAGGGACAATACATCTTTATAAATCTTCACAAACAATTCTGTTATCCATGTTTGAAAGGGGGGATTATATGTGTTGAGGCCCAGTAACATAAGATGGCTTGTTATCAGCAGATGATAATTAAGACATAAGTAAGGAGAAGCCAAGATGGCAGAGGAGAAGGATGTGAGCTCATCCCTTCTTACAGAAACACCAAAATCACAACTAACTGCTGAACAACCACTGACAAGAAAAAAAAAGCAGGAA
>NW_006771500.1:197899-277352 GCF_000442215.2 Lipotes vexillifer | reverse complement strand
AATGTATCAAAAATGAAACCCTACATAGAAAGACAAAGAAAAAGCCACAATGAGATGATAGAAGGGGTGCAACTGCAATAAAATCAAATCCCATACCCACCAGGTGGGCAAGATGCAAACTGGAGAGCAATTGTACCACAGAAGTTCTCCCACAGGAGTGAGAGTTCTGAGCCTTACATCAAGATCCAGAGCCTGCAGGTCTGGCAACCTGAGGAGGAGCCCCCAGAGAGTATGGCTTTGAAGGTCAGCAGGGTTTGACTGCAGGAATTCCACAGGCCTGGGGTAAACAGAAACTCCACTCTTGGAGGGCACACACAGGGTCTCGTGTGTACCAGTACCCAGAGAAAAAAGCGGTGGCCTCGTAAGAGATTGGGCCAGACTTACCTGCTGGTGTTGGAGGGTCTCCTGTGGAGGTGGGGGGAAGCTGTGGCTTACTGTGGGGACAAGGACACTGGTGGTGGTAGTTCTGGAGAGTGCTCATTGGCATGAGCCCTCTTGGAGGCTGCCATTTTCTCACCAAGAAGTGGCCCCACCCAACAGCCTGTAGGCGCCAGTGTTGGGATGCCTCAGGACAAACAAACAACAGGGTGGGAACACACCTGTTGTTTGTTTGCTCTCTTATTTGCTGATGCCCCACCCATCAGCAAACAGGCTGCTTAAAGTCTGCCTGAGCACACAGCCACTTCTAAATACACTCCTTGACATGGCCCTGCTCACCAGATGGAAAATATACAACTCCACCCAGCAGTGGTCAGGTACCAGTCCCTCCCACCAGGAAGCCTGCACAAGCCTCTTAGATAGTCTCATCGACCAGGAGGCAGACAGCAGAAGCAAAAAGAACTACAACTCTGTAGCCTGCAGAATGGAAACTGCAATCACAGAAAGGTAGACAAAATGAGATGGCAGAGGAATATGTCCCAGATGAAGGAACGAGATAAAACCCCAGAAGGGCAACTAAGAGAAGTGGAGATAAGCAATCTACCTGAAAAATAATTCAGAGTCATGATAGTAAAAATGATCCATGATACTGGAAAAAGAATGGACACACAGGTCAAGAAGATACAAGAAATGTTTAACAAAGACCTAGAAGATATAAAGAACAAACAAACAGAGTGAACAATACAATAACAGAAATGAAAAATACACTAGAAGGAAACAATAGCAGAATAAGTGAGGCAGAAGAAAGGATAAATGAGCTGTAAGACAGAATGGTGGAAATCGCTGCCATGGAACAGAATAAAGAAAAAAGAATGAAAAGAAATGAGGACAGTCTAAGAGACCTCTGGGGCAACCTTGGCACCAGTGTTTGCATTGCAGGGCTGCAGAAGCAGAAGAGAAAGAGGAAGGACCTGAGAAAATATTTGAAGAGATTATAGCTGAAATTTCCCT
Source organism: Lipotes vexillifer (assembly GCF_000442215.2). Classification (NCBI taxonomy): domain Eukaryota; kingdom Metazoa; phylum Chordata; class Mammalia; order Artiodactyla; family Lipotidae; genus Lipotes; species Lipotes vexillifer. The sequence continues at coordinate 275,963 of NW_006771500.1, read as the reverse complement.
AACATGAGAAAGGAAACAGTCACCCAAGTCCAGGAAGCACAGGGAGTCCCAAGCAGGATAAACCCAAGGTGGAGCGTGCCAAAACACATAATAATCAAATTGACAAATATTAAAGATAAAGACAAAATTATTAAAAGCAACAAGGGAAAAGCAAAAAATGAGGTACAAGGGAACTCCCATAAAGTTATCAGCTGATTTCTCAGCAGAACCTCTGCAGGCCAGAAGGGAGTAGCACTATATATTTAAAGTGATGAAAGGGAAGAACCTACAACCAATGATATTTTACCCAGCAAGGCTCTTATTCAGATTTGACAGAGAAATCAAAAGCTTTACAGACAAGCAAAAGCTAAGAGAATTCAGCACCACCAGACCAGCTTTGCAACAAATGCTAAAGGAATTTCTCTAGGCGGAAAAGAAAAGGCCACAACTAGAAACAAGAAAATTACAAATGGAAAGGCTCACCAGGAAAGGCAAACATATGATAAAAGTAGGAAATCATCTGCACACAAATATGATATCAAAACCAGCAACTGTGAGGAGAGCACAAATGCAGGATATTGGAAATGCATCTGAAATTATGAGACCAGCAACTTAAAACAATCTAGTTTATATATAGACTGCTATATCAAAACCTCATGGTAAGTGCAAACCAAAAATCTACAATAGATACACACACACAAAAGAAAAAGGAATCCAAACACAACACTAAGTTAATCAACAAATTGCAAGAGAAGAGAACAAAAAAAGGAAGGGAAGAAAAAAGACCTACAAAAACAAATCCAAAACAATCAACAAAATGGCAGTAAGAAAATACATATAGATAATTACCTTAAACATAAATGGATTAAATGCTCCAACTAAAAGACATAGACTGGATGAATGGATACCAAAAAGAAGAATGGTATATATGCTGTCTACAAGAGACCCACTTCAGACCCAGGGACACATACAGACTGAAAGTGAAGGGATGGAAAAATGTATACCATGCAAATGGAAATCAAAAAAAGTGGGAGTAGCAATTCTCATCTCAGACAAAATAGACTTCAAAATAAAGTCTGTTACAAGAGACAAGGAAGGACACTACATAATGATAAAGGGATCAATCCAAGAAGAAGATATAACAATTGTAAATATATATGCACCCAACATAGGAGCACCTAAATATATAAGGCAAATACTAACAGCGATAAAAGGGGAAATCGACAGTAACACAATAGTGGTGGACTTCTACACCCTACTTGCACTAATGGACAGATCATTGAGACAGAAAATCAATAAGAAAACACAAGCCTTAAATGACACATTAGACCAGATGGACATAATTGATATTAATAGGGCTTTCCATCCAAAAGCAGCAGAAAACACATTCTTCTGAAGTGCACATGAAACACTCTCCAGGATCAATCACACACTGGGCCACAAAGCAAGCCTCAGTAAATTCAAGAAAACTGAACTCAGGTGAAGCATCTTTTCTGACCACTATGCTATGAGATTAGAAATTGACTACAAGAAGAAACGTGTAAAAAACACAAATACATGGAGACTTAACAATATGCTACTAAACAACCAATGGATCACTAAAAAAATCAAAGAGGAAATCAAAAAAATACCTAGAGAAAAATGACAATGAAAACACGACAATCCAAGACTTATGGGATGTAGCAAAAGCAGTTCTAAGAGGGAAGTCTATAGCAATACAATCTCACCTCAGGAAACAAGAAAAATCTCAAATAAACAATCTAGCCTTAAACCTAACGCAACTAGAGAAAGAAGAACAAACAACCCAGTCAGTAGAAGGAAAGAAATGATAAAGATCAGAGCAGAAATAAATGAATTAGACACAAAGAAAACATTAGAAAAGATCAATGAAACTAAAATCTGGTTCTTTGAAAAGATAGACAAAATTGACAAACCTTTAGCCAGACTCATCAAGGAAAAAAAGGGAGAGGACTAAAATCAGTAACATTAGAAATGAAAAAGGAGAAGTTACAATGGACACCACAGAAATACAAAGGATCATAAGAGACCACAGCAAGCAAATTATATGCTAATAAGATGGACAACCTAGAAAAAAATGGACAAATTCTTGGAAAGGTACAATCTCCCAAGACTGAACCAGGAAGAAATAGAAAATATGAACAGACCAATCACAAGTACTGAAATTGAAACTGTGATTTAAAAACTTCCATCAAACAGAAGTCCAGGACCAGCTGGCTTCAGAGCCAAATGCTATCAAACATTTAAGAAGAGTCAACACCCATCCTTCTGAAACTATGCCAAAAAATCACAGAGGAAGGAATACTATCAAACTCATTCTATAAGGCCCCCATCACCCTGATACCAAAACCAGACAAAGATACCACATAAAAGAAAATTACAGGCCAATACACACTGATGAATATAGACGCAAAAATCCTCAACAAAATACCAGCAAACCAAATCCAGTATTTCCAATCTTGAGTAAGAAAAATGGAGCTGGAGGAATCAGGCTCTCTGACTTCAGACTATACTATAAAGCTACAGTCATCAAAACAGTATGGTACTGGCCCCAAAACAGAAATAGAGATCAATGGAACAGGATAGAAAGCCCAGAAATAAACCCACGCACCTATGGTCAATTAATCTGCAACAAAGGAAGCAAGAGTATACAATGGAAAAAAGACAGTCTCTTAAATAATTGGTGGAGGGAAAACTGGACAGCTACATGTAAGAAAAAAAAAAAGGAATTTGAACATTCTTTAACACCATACACAAAAATAAACTTAAAAGTGCTTAAAGACCTAAATGTAAGACCATATACTATAAAACTCTTAGAGGAAAATATAGGCAGAACACTCTCTGACATAAATCACAGCAACACCTTTTTCAATTTGTCTCCTAGAGTAATGGCAATAAAAATAAAAATAAACAAATGGGCCTAATTAAACTCAAAAGCTTTTGCACAGCAAAGGAAACCATAATCAAAATGAAAAGACAATCCACAGAATGGGAGAAAATATTTGCAAACAACGCTACCAAGAAGGGATTAATCTCCAAAATTTACAAAGAGCTCATGTGGCTCAATATCAAAAAACCAACAACCCAATCAAAAAATGGGCAGAAGACCTAAATAGACATTTCTTCAAAAAAGGCATACAGATGGCCAAAAAGCACATGAAAAGATGCTCAACACCTCTAATCATTAGAGAAATGCAAATCAAAACTACAATGAGATATCACCTCACACCAGTCAGAATGGCCATCATCAAAAAGACTACAAATAATAAATGCCGGAGAGGGTGTGGAGAAAAGGGAACCTTCCTACACTGTTGGTGGGAATGTAAATTGGTGCAGCCACTACGGAGGTTCCTTAAGAAACTAAAAATAGAGCTACCATATGATCCAACAATCCCACTCCTGGGCATATATCCAGAGAAAATCATGGTTCAAAAGGATACATGCACCCCAATATTCATTGCAATGCTGTTTACAATAGCCAAGATATGGAAGCAACCGAAATGTCCATTGACAGATGAATGGATGAAAAGATGTGGTACATGTTATACAATGGAATATTATTCAGCCATTAAATAGAATGAAATAATGCCATTTGCAGCAATACGGATGGACCTGGAGATTATCTTACTAAGCGAAGTAAGTCAGAGAAAGACAATATCATATGATATCGCTTACATGCAAAATCTTCAAAAAAAAGATAGAAATGAACTTAATTACAAAATAGAAACAGACTCAGAGACTTAGAGAACAAAATGGTTACCAGGGGAAAAGATTTGGGGGGAGGGACAGACTATACACACTGCTCTATTTAAAATAGATAACCAACAAGGACAGGGAACACTCCTCAATACTCTGTAATATCCTAAATGGGAAAAGAATTTGAAAGAGAAGAGATACATGTACATATATAACTGAATCATCACTCTACTGTACACCTGAAACGAATACAACATTGTTAATCAACTATACTCTAATATAAAATAAACATTTTAAGTAAACAATGAACTTTCCATTGCTTCTACCTTATTCAATAAAGAAACTAATAATAATCTTTTTTTAAAAAAGAATTAAGGAAAAAAAAAAAAAAAAACTAGGGGTTTTCAGCAGAGATGCTACCAGAGCAAAAAGCAAAGGAAACTGTTCTCCACCATTTAAAAGGAGGGATGGGACTTTCTGAAAGATGACTCTTCTAGTCTAGGTTGCCTGGCCCCCACCCCTAAAACAGAATCTGTAGAAAAGCCTTTCGTGCAGGTAGTTTATTTGGAGTTGATTCCAGGAGCTATGGACCGGGAAAAGTACAAAAGGAAGGAAAGAAAAAGTGTGCAGTTGAGTTGATAACCAGCATGCCAACTCCATCCAACCAGACATTCTGAGGAGCCCCTAAGACAACTTTCAAAAATGCCCTCCAGATGACCTCCAGGGAGAAGCATTTCTCAGCTCCTGTATGCCAGGGTTTGAAGTTGGCCCTAGGGCATGTTACCTCCTTTCAGATATGCCAAACAGAGAAATCCTGGGGCAGAAAGTGAAATATGTGTTTACATACTTGGGCTGAGCTAGCAGCAGAGCCAAGGTTAGTTGAATTTCATATGGAACTGGGGTAAAGGCCGCAGCTGGAATCAAAGAGAGGCTGAGAGTGGGTGTGGAAGGGATGCAAGAGGAAGCTGATACATTCGGCAGCAAGATTCCTTTTAATGAACTATTTAAACTTATTTGCGGCACACATCATCACCCTCCTCTCAAAGCAAATCACATATTTCTCTGGTTGATGCATGTTCCATTTAACCTGTTTTTTGCACTGATGTATATAGACTTTAGCATGTTTTCCTTTTTTAAGTAATGGGTTAGGACGTCTATAATTGTTTGCTTAAAAAATGATTTATCGGGCTTCCCTGGTGGCGCAGTGGTTGAGAGTCCACCTGCCGATGCAGGGGGCACGGGTTCGTGCCCCGGTCTGGGAAGATCCCACATGCCGCAGAGCGGCTGGGCCCGTGAGCCATGGCCACTGAGGCTGTGCATCCAGAGTGTGGGCTCCGCAACGGGAGAGGCCACAGCAGTGAGAGGCCCGCGTACCGAAAAAAAAAAAAAAAAGATTTATCATGATTTTGTTACTCTCTTTTGCCATCAGAAAGCAACAACAAAAATAGACAAATTGGATTTCATGAAATATTTTAAAATATGTGCCTCAAAAGACACTAGAAATAAAAGAATAAAAAGGCAACCCACAGAATGAAAAAAATGGATAACCAAAATACAATGGAATGTTTTTTAGTCTTAAAGAGTTAGGAAATTCTGCTGTAACATAAAAGAACCTCATGTGGAGTGAAATAAGCCAGACACAGAAAGACAAATACTGTTATGATTCGACTTATATGAGGCACTTACATGAGTAGCCAAAATCATAGAGACAGAAAGTGGAATGGTGGTTTCCAGGGCTGGGAGAGGCTGGGGTGGTGGGTTAGCTTTATATGATGAAAAGAATTATGGCGATATGATGGCTGCACAGTGCTATGAATGTATTTAATAACACTGAACTATATTCTTAAAATAGTTAAGAGGGTAAATCTTATCTGTATTTTACCACAATATTTTTATTGAGATATGGTTGATTTATGATATTATATAAGTTTCAGATGTACAACACAGTGTTTCACAATCTGGAAAGATTAAACTTTGTTTATAGTTATTATAAAATATTGGCCATATTCTCTGTGCTGTACAATATATCCTTGTAGCTAATTTATTTTATACACAGTAGTTTGTACCTCTTAATCCCCCAGCTCTATCTTGCCCCTCCCCCATTCCCTCTTAAAAAATATTTCTAAAGAATAAAGAGAGGATTGGAGACAAGGATGAAAGAATAGTGCATAAACGTTATTTGTCATAATGACATAGGAAAAACAAACTAAAAGAAGAAAGAAGGGAAAATTTTAATAAATGTCTTGATTGCTAATGGGTAACATGTGGGAGCCAAAGCACATTATTTAAGTTTTGTAAACCAAAGAGTAAATTCTGTACTTCTCCTTTGTTTCTGTAAGAAAATTTATAAACATGTTTCCTTGTTTCCCTTCACCATCAAGCTTTCCCTGTCACAGCTCTGCCTTCCAGAAGCAGTACTTCTCAAGACTGATACTTTTGATTACATGCACTCTTAAATCCTTTCCAATTGATCTGCCATATATTTGTTGCTTACCTCTATATAACAAATTGCTCAAAACGTAATGGCTTAAAACAACAAACATGTATTATATTACTGTTCCAGTGTGTCAGGGATTCCAGAGTGGCTTACTTGGGTTATTCTTGTGCAGGGCCTTTCACAAGGTGGCAGTGGTGTCAGATAGGGCTGCAGTGGCCTGAAGCCTTGATTGCAGCTCATTATTGTGGCCATTGGCAGGAGGCTTCTGTTCCTCTCCTGGTATTGACTGGAGGCCTCACCTCTTTACAGAGCTGCTTGAGTATCCTCACAGCATGGCAGCTGGCTTTCCCAGAGTGATCTGAGAGAGAGAGAGAGAGACAAGGAGAGGAGGATGTTACCTTGTTCTAAAACCATTGCTTTCCCACTGCATCCTCCTCTTTTCTTTGTAATAACTGCTCCTGAAGTACTTATATGTAAATTGAAAGTTGTAATTTCTTTTAATCTCCTTATGAAGTTATATGATACTGTAGGGATGCATTATAATTTTGCTTTTTTTTTTTTTCCTTCCTAGATGATCTATATGGATTTTGGAGGTAAAGTAGAACAATTTGTATTCAGGCAGCATTATCCTAAAGGAAACAGGAAGTTTCCCAATAAATAATTTTTGAATGTGAGAATGAATGAATAAATTGATATGAAACCAGAGGGCTGATTTATTGAATGAAATGACACTGATCATCCATCATGGAGACTGGATTTTCATGACCATATTGTCAGACTATTTCGTTTCTGGAGAAAATAGGGGCTGGTGTTATAACTGAAGTATTCTTGGGTAAGAACAGAACGTGTAAAAGTGGAGTCAGTTGTAAAACTGGAAAGTTTAGTGGCATAAGACCTCCTTCTGTGACCTGTGGTTGGCATGATGGCAGCCTGGCATGGTGGGCTTATAAGCAAGGTAAAACTATAGCTTGTTGAGTGAGTAAGCCAGTGTCCTCAGCCTTCTCTGCATTGTGTTATACAATCTCAAACACTCATATTAGTTAGAAGTATGATTGTCTTTTCACGCACACACACCAGGAAATAAACAATGGAGATGGAGCGCATGTCTGCCGAGATATATATTCATCCTTGCAGAGAGAGGCTTATGCACCTGCCTGTTCAAATATGCTTAGCCTGGGGTCTTACAGAGAGGAATACTGGCAAAGTGAGGAGTACTCAAACATCAGTATCACCCCTGGGTGCCGTATCCCACAGTGGGCTCTCCGTTGAGAGACCTTCCCCAAGATCTTTACTTCTCTGAATCTCAAGTTATTTGTCCAGACCCTTAAGACAACTTTGAATTTTTCTGTCAACATTTTCTTATTAACACTTTTGTTTTAGGAGGTGACCGTTTTCTGTATTATTGACTTCAAATATTTCCAAGTGTGTTTGGTCAAACTTCCTTATTCTCATAAACTCTCAAAGACATACTTTGCATTTCTGAGGTCATTCAGGATGTCATATTCTGTTGAATCCTTTCTGATCAGATTGAAAGATTTTAGAAAGCAGACAATTTTCTCTTAAGCTAGGCAGTATAATGGAGTATGTTTTCTTTAATAGTGTTTCAGAGGTGTCATTCTGTAAATAAAAATGGCTGGTTTGGGGGTGAATAAATGAGTATTCTATTTTTCTAAAGCATGTCTTTGCTCCTGGAAATAAAAGTTAGAAAGAGAGTAAAGAAAGACAAAGAAAGAAAGAAAGAAAGAAAGAAAGAAAGGAAAGAAAGAAAGAAAGAAAGAAAGAAAGAAAGAAAGAAAGAAAGAAAGAAAGAAAGAAAAGAAAGAAAGAAAGAAAGAAAGAAAGAAAGAAAAAGAAAGGAAGGAAGAAGGAAGGAAGGAAGGAAGGAAAGGGAGAAAGAAGGAAAGGGAGAAAGGAAAAGAAAGTATTATTTATTGATGGACCCCAAACCTACAGTTATTGTGAACATGGGAAAACACATTGCAAATCAAGGCTGCAAACACTCACGGTCATGCTTTTGTTGTCATTGTTCAATTTGTTTCCTTGTACACCATCATTTCCTAAGGTCCCATTTAATTAAACATTTCTTTTATTGGTAGTGATTTTAGATAGTTGGTTAATGTACCAAAACAAATCATAAGGCTAAATTACCAAAAATCACTTTTCAAACAATGATATTTGAGATTATGGGAATTCTTTTCAATGGAATAAAAAGGGGGGAGCATCTCAACAATCTTTCTATGACAGAACAATCAATCTGTCTTGAATTCTACACAAATCAACATAGAAAAAGAAAAGTGTATTCAAAAGTAAGGGACTTTCTACATATATACACTAATATGTATAAAATAGATAACTAATGAGAACCCGCTGTATAGCACAGGGAACTCCACTTCACTGTACAGTAGAAACTAACACAACATTCTAAAACAACTATACCCCAATTAAAAAAAAAAAAAAGTAAGGGACTTTCTGGCCATTGGAGAAAAAAAGAAAGGAACCAAAAACTGTTTGCTTTCTACCTCCTGTCAGTGTTTCAAACCATGGGGCAGGCGTGTGACCTGAATCTAAACTTTCATGAGAACACACTTGATTTTAAGAATTAGGGATCATGATATTGATTTCTTTCCACCAGAGGGAGCCATAGACTATGACTTAGCAACCGTGCCTGTGCTTCTGGGCACACAAACACAGTATCTAAAGTAGCTTCTTTTAAATCAAGATGGTGGAGGAGTAGGCGGATGTGGAGTTCACTTCTCTCCACAAATCCATCAAGAATACATCTACAAGTGGAACAATTCTCACAGAGCACCTGATGAACTCTAGCAGAAGACCTTGGACAAACGACAAGAAAAATCCCCTCGCAACTGGGTAGATGAAAGAAATTTTTTAAAAAAAGAAAAAAGTAAGTGGGATGGGATGTGCACCCCTCGGGGGGAGCTGAAGGAGATGAGAGGTTCTCTCACTCAGGGAAGCCCCCTCACCGGTGGGACGGAAGGGGAGTTTCAGGGGCTCAGAGGAGAGCACAGCAACTGGACTGCGGCAGGCCGGACAGAGTGAGACCTACACAGATGGTCCGAGCCACAGCCCTGCACGCCCCAGCCTGAGACGTGTGTCTGCTGGTGCAGACGGGGACTGGGTGCTGGAATGTGGGGTTTGAAGAGCAGATCTGGGGAAGGGACTGCTGTTGGCTATGAGCAATCAGCCTGAGGGGATGGGAGTGAGGAGCTCCACAACCGGAATGTTTGTAGAACAAGCCTGGGCCACCATAGAAGCAAAGTGCCATTGTTGAGTGACGCATGAGGGGCGGGCCCGCCATTGCAGCCTCTTTCCCCACGCTCTGGCCCCTGCATCCGCAGGCACTAGGAGGGGCTCCCACCTGAGCAAGCTCCTGCACCCCGCCCACCACTGCCTCCACTCCTCCCACTTGGGCTGGTGTGTGTGCTCCAGGGCAGCTTCAGGAGCAAACGCCTATGAGTGGCCCACACACGGAAATGGGGCTGAAACCACAGCTGAGCCCCAGGGACCGTGGACTAAGGAAGAAGAGCTGAAATCTCTCCTCATGGCTGCGGGAACCACAGATTTACACTCCCGCTGCTGGCTTTGTAAACTCAGTGTCTGTGGAATATCTGAACGGATGGAGTGCCCCTGCAGCTGGAGTGGGTCTGGCTCCAGCAGCTGTGGGCTTTGTGGGCATGTACACACAGGGACGGGGCTGGGCCAGAATCTGAGCTGCCTCCATAACTCCCACGGCGGGTCCAGGTGCGTGACTACTGCAATCCTGGAACCTGACTTCAGTGGATCTGTGCTGACCTGGCGAAAACAATGCCTGAGAGACACCAGGGCCGACTGCCAGTATACCCACAGTTGAGGCGGGATTGAGAGCAGTGCCAACAACAGTGCAGTTTGTGAGCCTGCACAATGGGTGAAAGGGGACACAACTGAGCACATTACCAGGTGAACAGCTCCAGAGGAGCAATACTCAGTGGCTTCTCTCCCAGTGGGAACGATCCAATCCTGCTTACCTTGCACCGCAGATCAGAAACACAGCTAAGAAACAGATCTGGGGGCCTCTACTCCAACAACTAGGGAGCAGACCCTATACCTGACAGGGCAGTGACAACCATAGAGCGAAGGGGGGGCCCCCGTTCGATACCCAGGGCAGGCTCTGGTCATCACAACACCAGTTAAACCCCTTGTCAGGGCGATAATGGCCACCATACACTGAAGAAAGAGGTGGCAGTCTAAAAACAGCTCGTACACCAAGAAGAAAAGAAAATTAAACCCATGCAGGCTACACAGGGAAATTCCCACATAGAACAGCTCTCCAAGATAGTCTGAGGGTCTGGCATCGGAAGGAAGAACCCCCAGAGCATTTAGCTTTGAAGGCCAGTGGAGCTTGAGGGCAGGAGCTCCACAGGATGAGGGAAACAGAGACTTTACTCTTGGAGGGTGCACATAAGTTCTCTTATGCACTGGGACCCAAAACATAGCAGTACCTCTATAGAAACCTGGGCTAGACCAACCTAGGGGTCTTGGAGGTTCTTGTGGGGAGGCGAGGGGTCAGCTGTAGCTCACTGTGGGAGCAAAGACACTGGTAGCAGAGGCCCTAGGGAATACTGATCAGCGTGACCCCTTCTGAAGGTCCCCATTTGGGCACCAAGACCTGGCCCCAACCAACAGCCTACAGGCTCCAGAGCTAGAACACCTCAGGCCAAACAACCAGCCCGACAGGAACAGAGCCTCACCCATCAGCAAACAGGCTGCCTAAAGTCATACTGAGCTCATGGCCACATCAAAACACATCCTTTTACATGGCCTTGTCCACCAGACCTAATGCCACCTACCAGAAGGAAGGAACCAGTCCATTCCACCAGGAAGCCTTACACAAGCCCCTGGACCAACCTCACACACCGGGGGCAGACACCAGAAGCAAGAGGGACTACAGTCTTGCAGCCTGAGGAAAGGAGACCACAAACACAGCAATTTAGACAAATGAGATGACAGAGTAATATGCTGCAAATGAAGGAACAAGATGAGAACAACTAAATGAAGAGGAGATAGGCAATCTACCCAAAAAAGAATTCAGAGTAATAAAAGTAAAGATGATTCAAAATCTCAGAAAAAGAATGGAGGCACAGACTGAGAAAATATAAGAAATGTTTAACAAGGAGCTAGAATATTTAGAGAACAAACAACCAGAGAGGGACAATACAATAACTGAAATGAAAAAGACACTCAAAAAAATCAATAGCAGAATAACTGAGGCAGAAGAATGAATAAATGAGCTGGAAGACAGAGTGAAGGAAATCACTGCCACAGAACAGAGAAAAAAGAATGAAAAGAAATGAAGACAGTCTCAGAGATCTCTGGGACAGCATTAAATGCACCAATATTTGCATTATAGGGGTCCCAGAAGGAGAAAAGAAAGAGAAAGGGCCTGAGAAAATATTTGAAGAGATTATAGCCGAAAACTTTCCTAAGTTTTGTGAAAGGAAACACTCAAGTCCAGGAAGCACAGAGAGTCCCACACAGGATAAACCCAAGGAGGAACACTCAGAGACACATAGTAATCAAACTGACAAAAATTAAAGACAAAGAAAAAATATTAAAAGCAACACGGGAAAAGCAACAAATAACATACAAGAGAATCCCCATAAGGTTATCAGCTGATTTTTCAGCAGAAACCCTGCAGGCCAGAAGGAAGTGGCATGATATATTTAAAGTAAGGAAAGGGAAAAACCTACAACCAAGAATACTCTAACCAGCAAGGCTCCCATTCAGATTTGACAGAGAAATCAAAAGGTTTACAGACAAGCAAAAGCTAAGAGAATTTAGCACCACCAAATGAGCTTTACAAAAAAAACAAAAGGAACTTCTCTAGGTGGGAAAGAGACAAGCAACTTAAAACAACCTTGTGTGTGTCTGTGTGTGTGTGTGTGTGTGTGTGTGTGTGTGTGTGTGTGTGTGTGTATAGACTGCTATATCAAAACCTCATGGGAACTGCAAGCCAAAGAGTACAATAGAAACACACACACAAAAGAAAAAGCAGCCCAAACACAATGCTAAATATAGTCATCAAATCACAAGAGAAGAGAACAAAAGTGGAAGGAAAGATAAAGACCTACCAAAACAAATTCAAAACAATTAAGAAAATGGCAATAAGAATATACATATCAATAATTACCTTAAAAATAAATAGATTAAATGCTCTAACCAAAAGACATAGACTGGCTGAATGGATACAAAAACAAGACCCATATATATGCTGTCTACAAGAGACCTACTTCAGATGTAGGGACACATACAGACTGAAAGTGAGGGGATGAAAAAAGTTATTCCATGCAAATGGAAATCAAAAGAAAGCTGGAGTAGCAATTCTCATATCAGATAAAATAGATTTTTAAAAAAACATTTTTTATTTATTTATTTTTCTATATTTTGGCTGTGTTGAGTCGTAGTTGCGGTACGTGGGATCTCCATTGTGGCACGTGGGATATTTCGTTGTGGCATGCAGGCTTCTCTCTAGTTGTGGAGCACAGGCTTCTTTCTAGTTGTGGCATGTGGGTTTTCTCTTTCTAGTTGTGGCACGTGGGCTCCAGAGTGTGTGGGCTCTGTAGTTTGCGGCACGTGGCTCTCTACTTGAGGCGCATGAGCCCAATAGTTGTGGCACATGGGCTTAGTGGCCCCGCGGCATGTGAGATCTTAGTTCCCCAACCAGGTATTGAACCCACATCCCCTACATTGGAAGGTGGATTCTTTATCACTGGACCACCGGAGAAGTCCCCAAAATAGACTTTAAAATAAAGACTGTTGCAAGAGACAAGGGATGACACTACATGATGATCAAGGGATCAGTCCAAGAAGGAGATATAGCAATTGTAAAAAATATATGCACCAAACATAGGAGCACCTCAATATATAAGGCAAATGCTAACAGTTATAAAAGGGGAAATCAACAGTAACACAATAATAGTGGGGGACTTTAACACCCCACTTACACCAATGGACAGATCATCCAGTCAGAAAATCAGTAAGGAAACACAGGCCTTAAATTATACATTAGACCAGATGGACTTAATTGATATTTTTAGAGCATTCCATTCAAAGGCAGCAGAATACACATTCTTCTCAAGTGCACATGGAACATTCTCCAGGATAGGTCACATATTGTGCCAAAAATTGAGCATCAGTAAATTTTTTAAAATTTATTTATTTTAATTTATTTATTTATTCTTTTTGGCTGCATGGAGTCCTCGTTGCTGCATGCAGGCTTTCTCTAGTTGCAGCGAGCAGGGGCTACTCTTCGTTGTGGTACGTGGGCTTCTCGTTGTGGTGGCTTCTCTTGTTGTGGAGCGTGGACTCTAGGTGCACAGCTTCAGTAGTTGTGGCACACAGGCTCAGTAGCTGTGGCCTGTAGGCTCTAGAGTGCAGGCTCAGTAGTTGTGGTGCACAGGCTTAGGTGCTCCACGGCATGTGGGTTCTTCCCAGACCAGGGCTCAAACCCATGTCCCCTGCATTGGCAGGCAGATTCTTAACCACTAGCGCCACCATGGAAGCCCACTTCAGTAAATTTAAGAAAATTAAAATTATATCAAACATCTTTTCTGACCACAATGATATGAGATTATAAATTACTGGGGAAAAAAATGCAAAAACCCAATCACTTTGAGACTAAACAGTATGTTACTAAACAATCAATGGATGACTAAAAAAATCTCAAATAAAGAAAGTAACCTTACACTTAAAGCAACTAGAGAAAGGAGAACAAAAAAACCAAAAAGGTAGTAGAAGGAAAGGAATTATAAAGATTAGAACAGTAATAAATGAAATAGAGACGAAGAAAACAATAGCAAAGATCAATGAAACTAAAAGCTGGTTCTTTGAAAAGATAAACAAAATTGATAAACCTTTAGCCAGACTCATCAAGACAAACAGGGAGAGGACTAAAATCAGTAACATTAGAAATGAAAAAGGAGAAGTTACAATGGACACCACAGAAATACAAAGGATCATAAGAGGCTACTACAACCAACTACACACCAATAAAATGGACAACTAGAAGAAATGGACAAATTCTTAGAAAGGTACAATCTCCCAAGACTGAACCAAAAACAAATAGAAAATATGAGCAGACCAATCACAAGTACTGAAATTAAAACTGTGATTTTAAAACTCCCATCAAACAAAAGTCCAGAACCAGATGGCTTCACAGGCAAATGCTATGAAACATTTAAGAAGAGTCAACACCAATCCTTCCAAAACTATGCCAAAAAATTGCGAAGTAAGGAAAACCCCCAAGCTCATTCTACAAGGCCACCATCACCCTGATACCAAAACCAGACAAAGATACCACAAAAAAGAAAAATTACAGACCAGTATCACTGATGAATATAGATGCAAAAATCCTCAAAAAAATACTAGCAAACTGAATCCAAAAACACATTAAAGGATCATACATGATAATCAACTGAGATTTACCCAGGGATGCAAGGGTTCTTCAATATATGCAAATCAATCAATATGATACACCACATAAAAAAGTTGAACAATAAAAACTCTATGATCATCTCAATAGATTCAGAAATAGCTTTTGACAAAATTCAACACCCATTTATGATAAAAACTCTCCAAAAAGTGGGCATAGAGGGAACCTACCTCAACATAATAAAGGCCATATATGATGAACCCACAGTAAACATCATTCTCAATGGTAAAAAACTGAAAGCATTTCCTCTCTATCAGGAATAAGACAAGGATGTCCACTCTCACCACTATTATTTAACATAGTTTTGGAAGTCCTAGCCACAGCAATCAGAGAAGAAAGAGAAACAGATGGAATCCAAATTGGAAAAGAAGTAAAATTGTTACTGTTTGCAGATGACATGATACTAGACATAGAAAATCCTAAAGATGATACCAGAAAACTACTAGAGCTCATCAATGAATTTGGTAAAGTTTCAGGACACAAAATTAATACACAGAAATGTCTTGCATCCCTATACACTAACAATAAAAGATCAGAAAGAGTAATTAGGGAAATGATCCCATTTACCATCTCATCAAAAAGAATAAAACACCTAGGAATAAACCTACCTAAGGAGGCAAAAGATCTGTACTCAGAAAACAATAAGATGCTGATAAGAAATCAAAGATGACACAAACAGATGGAAAGATATACCATGTTCTTGGATTGGAAAAATCAATATTGTCAAAATGACTATACTACCCAAAGCAATCTACAGATTCAATGCAACCCCTATCAAATTACCAAAGGCATCTAGAAGTAGAACACAAAATTTTTCAATAAAACAATTTGTATTGAAACACAAAAGACCCAGAATAGCCAAAGTAATCTTGAGGGAAAAAAAAAAAAAAAAGCTGGAGGAATCAGACTCCCTGGCCTCAGACTATACTACAAAGCTACGGTAATCAAAACAGTATGGTACTGGCACAAAAACAGAAGTATAGATCAGTGGAACAGGATAGAAAGTCCAGAGGTAAACCCTTGCACCTATGGTTAACTAATCCATGGCAAAGGAGGCAAGGATATACAATGGAGAAAAGACTGTTTCTTCAATTAGTGGTGCTGTGAATACTGAACAGCTACATGTAAAAGAATGAAATTAGAACACTCCGTAACATCATACACAAAAGCTAACTCAAAAGGATTAAAGACCTACATGTAAGGACGGATACTATAAAACTCTTAGATGAAACACTGTCTGACATAAATTGCAGCAATATATTTTTTGATCCACCTCCTAAAGTAATGAAAACAAAAAACACTTAAACAAATGGGACCTAATTAAACTTAAAAGCTTTTGCAAAGCAAAGGAAACCATAAACAAAACAAATGGGAGAAAACATTTGCAGATAAAGCAACCGACAGGGATTTATCTCCAAAATATACAAACAGCTCACTGAACTCAATATCAAAAACACAAACAAACCAATGAAATAAAGGACAGAAGATCTAAATAGACATTTCTCCAAAGAAGACATACAGATGGCCAAAAAGCACATGAAAAGATGCTCCACATCACTAATTATCAGAGAAATGCAAATCAAAACTGCAATGAGGTATCACCTCACACCAGTCAGAATGGCCATCATCTAAAAATTTAAAAACAATAAATGCTGGAGAGGGTGTGGAGAAAACGGAATCCTCCCACACTGTTGGTGGAAATGTAAACTGGTAAACCATTATGGAGAATCATATGGAGGCTCCTTAAAAAACAGAGCTACCGTATGATCCAGCAATCCCACTCCTGGGCATGTATTCAGAGAAAACCATAATTTCTAACAATACATGCAACCCAATGTTGATTGCAGCACTATTTACAATTGCCAAGACATGGGAGCAACCTACATGTCCATCAGCAGATGAATGGATACAGAAGATGTGGTACATATATAAAATAGAATACTATTCAGCCATAAAAAGTACCAAATAATGCCATTTGTAGCAACATGGATGGACCTAGAGATTATCATACTAAGTGAAGTAAGTTAGATGGAGAAAAACAAATATCATATGATATCACTTATATGTGGAATATAATAAAAATCAACTTGTTTACAAAACAGTAAACATCTCACAGATCTTGAAATCAAACTTATGGTTACCAAAGGGGAAATGTCGGGGGAAGTGATCAATTAGATTGGGATTAACATATACACAATACTATATACCAGACAGATAATTAATAAGGACCTACTGTATAGCACAGGATGCTCTACTCAGTATTCTATGATAACCTATATGGGAAGAGAATCTGAAAAAGAATGTATATATATATATATATATATATACACACACATATATATGTGTGTGTGTGTGTGTGTGTGTGTGTGTGTGTGTATAACTATACACCTGAAACTAACACAACATTATAAATCAAGTATACTACAAGAAAAAAATTTTTTTAATTGGAGAAAAAAATAAAGTAGTTCCTTTTAGGTTTCATATTTTATTATCAAAGAAAGGTTTTTTAAGATCAAATAATCACTATTAATTTTCAATAAGGTAGGATTTATGATTTGGCTCTATACCCTTCTGACATTTTTACCCTCCAGAATGAAAAAAAAAAAAAATCAGAGGCTTCATCGTTTATGTACTTCCACAGGTTTATTTGCTTAGAAATTGGCTGATGGAAAACTTTTTGCTTCAGGAACCTAAGGACGAAGTCCACCTACATTTTGCCTGTTGGGATTCATCTGGGACAAGTATTTGGAATTTGTGCATCCTGTGGAATTGTCCTAGGTTCTGATTTCCAAGAAAGCTACAAGGAAGCAAGGCCCTGGCCTCCAGGTGTTTCTCTAGTTCTTGTAGTTGTGTGCGTCCATTCACTTCCAGCCCAGTAGTGCAATCCCCACCCTGCTCCACATAGAAGATGCTCCAGCTCTGATTTACTATCTATTGAAAACCCAAGCTTTGCCCTGAGTCTCTGACACTCTCATGCTTGCAAGCTGCCTTCCAGTTGCTTCAAATGCTGGGCCTGTAAAGACAGATCTACTTGTACTCCTTTTGTACTTTGAGGGGCAAATTTTATGAGCTGAAAGCTGACGGGCAGAGTCTCCTGTGACTGTTCAATAAGGCAAAGTGCTTGTGAAGTATCACCCCCATGGCTGCGTTCTATCGGCTGATTAGGACTGAAATAGTGCATGTGGAAACGGAGAACCATTGGAAATTCATGGGCCAGCCGAGATCACAGCCCATCATAATTTCTCATGTGAAAATGTGATTTCCCTACCCCTGTTTCCTCTGGTTACTCTGCTGAGAAGCTTTAAATGAGTTTCCCAGCCTGTGACAAGGGACTTCTGCCATGGCATTGGTTGGGGGGCACAATTCAGAGTAACAAAGGCACCAGGTTTCCAGAAACTTAGACTGACCAAGGGATGGCTTTCAGGCTCTTGGAATGATGACTCCTAAATGGGGAAAAAGCAGATGTTTCTGAACAGCTTAAGCCACTTCCCAATTTTAATAGTTTCCACAATCACTTTGTATCTGACAATTGTACCAGATGGAGATAGCACAGCATGACAGCTGAGTGGGCATTTGAGGCCTAAAGGACATGCCTACCTTCCCAGGACTCTGGATAGTGGCTGTAATTGTTTCTATTTTCACATAGGAATTAAGGCATTACTAAACCATTTAAAAAATAAAAATTTTTAAATAAATAATTTCACATAGCATGAATTATTTTGTTAGCAAACGTAACTTTTCTTGTAGCTTCCTTCCCCTACCCCATAATATCATGGTTTCCTTTTTCTAATCCTAGACTATTTTATGTCCCCTGCAAAGCATAAATCATCCCCCTACAGAATTTAATTAGGAGAATTCATTATAGCCACAGGTTTGAGCAATTTACTGGAAAATGTGGACTTTCAAACTGGGGGCCCCACTTTAACACAGTTTAATATAAATAGTAAGGAGAATGGACAAATTGTAATCAATCGTTTAAAACTCTTGCTAGGGACATTCAGTCTGAGTAAAGCAGTATATTCTTTTTCACTGGAATTACACCAACCCAGTGTGGTTACATGAACCAGAGCTTATTTGGCAGTTAGGTATTTCTGACTAATAAAAATAGGAAACAAAATGGTTTCTGAATAAAGACATGGAGTTCTCCATCACCTAGGACCCCTGCTCCAATCACTGCCTCTTTCTCTCCTTCCCTTCAAAGCACTTAAGGAATCCAAAGAGATATTGTTAGTCATTCTTCTCGTTTCCCATTTCCTCCACAACCCCCAATTATTGTTTCCTGCCTTCAAACCTTTACTGAAACTGCTTGTGTTAAATTTATTGATGTCTTTCTGTTTGCCAAGGTCAACAGAAGCTTTAATGCCCTTAAGTGATTCCCCTTTCTGACTTCCTTCTTTACTCACATGGTCTCCTGTCTGATTTAACTCCATCTCTAGCCATTTCCTCTCTGCCTCTATTCTGTTCCTCTGTCTACCCTTACACACTCTCTCAGCTTTCATTCATCTTCCTTCTTTCTTGGTCTCTACTTCCCCTAAGTCTCCTCATCCTGAATTCAACTACCATTTATACAATGATAATTTTTTAGTCTTTTCTCTGGTTTAGACTTCTAAGATCCAGCCTCTCATTTCTGTCTCCTGAGCTTCCCCACCTGGGTGACTGGCATGGCGATAGTACTACATGGCCACCCAAACTGTTGCTTTCATTTTTTGTATGTTACCAGCCACATAGTTGCCAGCCTTCTCTGCATTTATGTGGGGCCATGTGATAGGCTTATGGCCAATGGAATATGGGTGACTTGACACACATCACTTCCATTTCTGGTCCCTGTGATGCCCTGCATGGTCCTCTAAGCTCTTTCTCTTCCCTGACAATGTTGGACGATGGTAGGGCATGAGGTCCACCAGCCAGGAACATTCAATCCATGTTTCGCTGAAATGGAAGAATACTGTTGTCTTAGACCCCTGAGAATTGGGGCTGTCAGTTACAGCAGTTAGATTGCCCTGGTTATTACGGTGTAATGAAGGTACACCGGTAACTCCTTGGTACCTCCAAAAGGAAACTCAGCTTGTTCCACAAAACAAATTCCCCATCTCAGTAAATGGGACCCCATTTCACCCAAACCAGGAATTTTAAGTTTCCCAGAACTTATCCTCCGACCTTATCCCACATCCAGTCTCTCCCCAGGCCATGTTCACTTGACCTCTTTCACATATCCATGGACTAGACACTCTGGTTCAGTCCCTCGTGGCTCCCAGTGCACACAATTACAACTGTCTCCTAATTGTTCTCTGTCTCCTCCCATCCTTTCCAGCTGGTTGCCCACACCCTTTGAAGGATGATCTTGTTCTCCATCATCATCTCTTTTTCATCTTAAAAATGAATGACACCAATTTTCTGCTCATAAATGAATACATATATATTTTTTAGAAATTTTGGAAAACTCAGAAAAGTATTAAATAGAAAATAAATGTCAATTACAATTTCATTACCTCAATATAAACACTGTTAAACATTTGGTTCACAGGCTTCCTATGCCATTTTTTATGTGTGTGTTTATAATTATCATCCATAGTATTTTAAACTTAATTTTTATCTTTATCAAAGCAGTACATATATGCATTTTAAAGGCTGCTTACTAATACTACATGAAGCGGAGCAGAATATATCGACCAAAAATATACCTCTTCGGCATAGAATTATTTTAGGCTAATTATTTTTATGCAACAGAAGACAGAGGAGAAGCTCTGAGAACCAAAGAGAAGTTGCCATTTTGTAAGAGACATTTACATTTATAAGGGGAATTATTATAGGGTGGTCTCAGTCAAGAGCCTAGAAGAGTAAAGAGAAAATTATTTTTCTTCCCGCACATACAAATATAGTGAAAAACAGCAGCTCCCTGTCTCAGTCCTCTCAATTTCCAATTCCACCCCTCAGAAGAAAATGCTTTCAAACAGTTTAGTGATTTATTCAGGGGTTTTTCTCCATAATTTTAAATGACATTGTTGTACTGCTATTCCTTGATTTCTAAATTATATATGTTATCAACTGACTTTGGTAGTATCGAAAATGAAGATTAAGTTTTACATCCACACAAACTTTCTACTTGATAATAAAATTATGCCACCCTTTTGGTTAAACAATAATGGTATTTACATAATTATTACTCTGCAAATATTACTTAAAATTAAACCTCATATTTCCTTTCCTGTTCAAGTTTCTTTTTTCTGGAGTTTAGTAATTGCCTTCATTTATTGTCTTCTTAGTTTTCTCTATCTATCACAAATATATATTCATATTCTCAAAAGAATCCAATATGCTTTTCCCTACATAAAAACACATTAGACATTCAGTTAAATACATTTTGGGGCACTTTCCCCATGAAAGCTCTTCACATTCATGTTCCAATCTGGACTATATTTTAGTATCCAAAATATATAAATAATGCTTAAAAGTCAAAAAACTTAAAAAATGGGGAAAAAAGATGCAAAAAGGCTATTCACAAGTGAGGAAAACAATGGCCATTAAACATGTGCAAAGTGGTTCATGGGTACTGGCAAAATTAAAATGCTTGATGATTCTAAGTTTATTAAAAAGTTAAAGTGGTACCTTTTGGGAAAGTGTGTCATAATCTAACGAAGTTGCAGACATGCGTGACATACAACATGGCAGTTCACTAGAAGTCACATACCCTAAAGTAACTTTTACTCACATACATGAGTGGATGTGTACACTTATGCATTTTGCAGCATTGTTCTTAATAGCTCCTGAGGGCAATAGTTCTGATGTACATCAAGAGGACAATGGGGCTTCCCTGGTGGCGCAGTGGTTGAGAGTCCGCCTGCCGATGCAGGGGACACGGGTTCGTGCCCCAGTCTGGGAAGATCCCACATGCCACGGAGCGGCTGGTCCTGTGAGCCATGGCCGCTGAGCCTGCGCGTCCGGAGCCTGTGCTCCGCAACGGGAGAGGCCACAGCAGTGAGAGGCCCGCGTACCACAAATAAATAAATAAATAAATAAAAAGCAGCATGTGCATCCTGATTGGTGGGGTTTTGCTGATTTGCACTGCCCTTGATTGTATAGGGATATTTCAAGCAAAGGATGCAGCTGGGCTTGGCTTCTTACTGCCACTTGGCTCAGACTGCTTTATGTGTATTCATCTTGGGCCCCAAGCAGAGGGGACAGCAGCCACAGAAGGGAACCTCTGCTCATGACACAGGTGGAGATGTGAGAGAACATGCCCAATCATGTAAGCAAGTTTTAATCTTTTGATTGTGTCATGTTTGCTGGCATCCATTGGCAGAAAAATGGCCAAGCTCAAAATCAAAGTGTGAAGAAGAATGTCCCTCTCATGGAGATGGTGTGGGGTGGAACGAGTGAATAGTTCTAGACAATAATCCAATCCACCATAGAGTCCAGAGCTAAAAGATTATTTTTTAAAAGTATATTCTAAAAGTGCATTCCCAGGGCTTCCCTGGTGGTACAGTGGTTAAGAATCCACCTGCCGAGGCGGAGGGGAAGATGGCGGAAGAGTAAGATGTGGAGATCACCTTCCTCCCCACAGATGCACCAGAAATACATCTACACGTGGAGCAACTCCTACAGAACACCTACTGAACGCTGGCAGAAGACCTCAGACCTCCCAAAAGGCAAGAAACTCCCCACGTACCTGGGTAGGGCAAAAGGAAAAAGAAAAAACAGAGACAAAAGAATAGGGACAGGACCTGCACCACTGGGAGGGAGCCATGAAGGAGGAAAGGTCTCC
The DNA here is from genome assembly GCF_000442215.2 of Lipotes vexillifer. NCBI lineage: Eukaryota > Metazoa > Chordata > Mammalia > Artiodactyla > Lipotidae > Lipotes > Lipotes vexillifer. The sequence goes on along the minus strand of NW_006771500.1, from coordinate 253,586 downwards.
ACACACTAGAAGCCCCTTCGCGGGCAGAGACTGCGGGAGGCGGAGCGGGGAGCTTCGGAGCCGCGGGGGAGAGCGCAGCCACAGGGGTGCGGAGGGCAAAGCGGAGAGATTCCCGCACAGAGGATCGGTGCCGACCGGCACTCACCAGCCCGAGAGGCTTGTGCGCTCACCCGCCGGGGCGGGGGGGCTGCAAGCTGAGGCTCGGGCTTTGGTCGGAGCCCAGGGAGAGGACTGGGGTTGGCTGCGTGAACACAGCCTTAAGGGGTTAGTGCACCACGGCTAACCGGAAGGGAGTCCAGGAAAAGGTCTGGAGCTGCTGAAGAGGCAAGAGACTTTCTCTTTCCTCTTTGTTTCCTGGTGCGCGAGGAGAGGGGATTAAGAGCTCTGCCTAAAGGAGCTCCAGAGACGGGGGCGAGCCGCGGCTAAAAGCACGGACCCCAGAGATGGGCGGGAGACGCTAAGGCTGCTGCTGCCGCCACCAAAGGGCCTGTGTGCGAGCATGGGTCACTATCCACACCCCGCTTCCAGGGAGCCTGTGCAGCCCGCCACTGCCAGGGTCCCGGGATCCAGGGACAACTTCCCTGGGAGAGCACACGGCGGGCCTCGGGCGGGTGTAGCGTCGCGCCGGCCTCTACCGCTGCAGGCTCGCCCGGTGCTCCACGCCCCTCCCTCCGCCCGGCCTGAATGGGCCGGAGCCCCCGAGTCAGCGGCTCCTTTGACCCCGTCCTGTCTGAACAAAAAACAGACGCCCTCCAGTGACCTACACGCAGAGGTGGGGCCAAATCCAAAGCTGAGCCCCTGGGAGCGGTGAGAACAAAGAAGAGAAAGGGAAATCTCTCCCAGCAGCCTCAGAAGCAGCGGATTAAAGCTCCGCAATCAACTTGATGTACCCTGCATCTATGGAATACATGAATAGACAACGAAATCCCAAATTGAGGAGGTAGACTTTGAGAGCAAGATTTATGATTTTTTTTCCCCTTTTCCTCTTTTTGTGAGTGTGTATGTGTATGCTTCTGTGTGAGATTTTGTCTGTATAGCTTTGCTTCCACCATTTGTCCTAGGGTTCTACCCGTCTGTTTTTTTTTCTTCTTTTTTAATAATTTTTTTCTTAATAATTAATTTTAATAACTTTATTTTACTTTATCCTCTTCCTTTCTTCCTTCCTTCCTTCCTTCCTTCCTTCTTTTCTTTCTTTCTTTCCTTTCTTTCCTTTCTTCCTTCCTTCCTTCCCTCCCTCCTTTAGACGAATCATCCCAAATTGAGGAGGTGGACTTTGAGAGCAAGATTTATGATTTTTTCCCCTTTTCCTCTTTTTGTGAGTGTATATGTGCATTTTTCTGTGTGAGATTTTGTCTATATAGCTTTGCTTCCACCATTTGTCCTAAGCTTCTAGCCGTCCGTTTTTTTTCTTAATAATTATTTTTTAAATTAATAACTTTATAAATTTTACTTTATTTTATTTTACTTTATCTTCTGTCTTTCTTACTTTTTTCCTTCCTTCCCTCCTTCCTTACTTCCTTCCTTCTTCCCACCATCCCTCCCTCCTTTCTTTCTTTCTTTCCTTCCTTCCTTCTCTCCTTTCCTTTTCTTCTTTCTTCCTTTCTTTCTTTCTTCCTTCCTTTCGTCCTTCCTTCCCTCCTTTCTTTCTTTCTTTCTACTTCTACTAATTCTTTCTCTGTACTTTTTCTCCCTTTTATTCTGAACTGTGTGGAAGAAAGGCTCTTGGTGCTCAGCCAGGAGTCAGTGCTGTGCCTCTGATGTGGGAGAGCCAACTTCAGGACACTGGTCCACAAGAGACCTCCCAGCTTCACATAATATCAAACGGTGAAAACCTCCCAGAGATCTCCACCTCAACACTAGCACCCAGCTTCACTCAAGGACCAGCACGCTACGGTGCTGGACACGCTATGCCAAACAACTAGCAAAACAGGAACACAACCCCACCCATTAGCTGAGAGGCTGCCTAAAATCATAATAAGTCCACAGACACCCCAAAACACACCACCAGACGTGGACCTGCCCACCAGAAAGACAAGACCCAGCCTCATCCACCAAAACACAGGCACTAGTCCCCTCCACCAGGAAGCCTACACAACCCACTGAACCAACCTTAGCCACTGGGGACAGACATCAAAAACAACGGGAACTACGAACCTGCAGCCTGCAAAAAGGAGACCCCCAAACACAGTAAGATAAGCAAAATGAGAAGACAGAGAAACACACAGCAGACGAAGGAGCAAGATAAAAACCCACCAGACCTAACAAATGAAGAGGAAATAGGCAGTCTGCCTGAAAAAGAATTCAGAATAATGAGAGTAAAGATGATCCAAAGTCTTGGAAATGGAATAGACAAAATGCAAGAAACATTTAAGAAGGACCTCGAAGAACTAAAGATGAAATAAACAATGATGAACACCACAATAAATGAAATTAAAAATACTCTAGAAGGGATCAATAGCAGAATAACTGAGGCAGAAGAACGGATAAGTGACCTGGAAGATAAAATAGTGGAAATAACTACTGCAGAGCAGAATAAAGAAAAAAGTATGAAAGAACTGAAGACAGTCTCAGAGACCTCTGGGACAACAATAAATGCACCAACATTCAAATTGTAGGGGTTCCAGAAGAAAAAGAGAAAAAGAAAGGGACTGAGAAAATATTTGAAGAGATTATAGTTGAAAACTTCCCTAATATGGGAAAGGAAATAGTGAATCAAGTCCAGGAAGCACAGAGAGTCCCGTACAGGATAAATACAAGGAGAAATACACCAAGACACATATTAATCAAACTGTCAAAAATTAAATATAAAGAAAGCATATTAAAAGCAGCAAGGGAAAAACAACAAATAACACACAAAGGAATCCCCGTAAGGTTAACAGCTGATCTCTCAGCAGAAACTCTGCAAGCTAGACGGCAGTAGCAGGACATACTGAAAGTGATGGAGGGGAAAAACCTGCAACCAAGATTACTCTACCCAGCAAGGATCTCATTCAGATTTGATGGAGAAATTAAAACCTTTACAGACAAGCAAAAGCTGAGAGAGTTCAGCGCAACCAAACCAGCTTTACAACAAATGCTAAAGGAACTGCTCTAGGCAAGAAACAAAGAGAAGGAAAAGACCTACAATAACAAACCCAAAACAATTTAGAAAATGGGAACAGGAACATACATATCGATAATTACCTTAAATGTAAATGGACTAAATGCTCCCACCAAAAGACACAGATTGGCTGAATGGATACAAAAACAAGACCCATATATATGCTGTCTACAAGAGACCCACATCAGACCTAGAGACACATACAGACTGAAAGTAAGGGGATGGAAAAAGATATTCCATGCAAATGGAAACCAAAAGAAAGCTGGAGTAGCAATTCTCATGTCAGACAAAACAGACTTTAAAATAAAGACTATTAGAAGAGACAAAGAAGGACACTACATAATGATCAAGGGATCGATCCAAGAAGAAGATATAACAATTGTAAATATGTATGCACCCAACATAGGAGCACCTCAATACACAAGGCAAATACTAACAGCCATAAAAGGGGAAATCGACAGTAACACATTTATAGTAGGGGACGTTAACACCCCACTTTCACCAATGGACAGATCATCCAAAATGAAAATAAATAAGGAAAAACACAAGCTTTAAATGATACATTAAACAAGTTGGACTTAATTGATATTTATAGGACATTTCATCCAAAAACAACAGAATACACATTTTTCTCAAGTGCTCATGGAACATTCTCCAGGATAGATCATATCTTGGGTCACAAATCAAGCCTTGGTAAATTTAAGAAAATTGAAATTGTATCAAGTATCTTCTCTGACCACAACGCTATGAGACTAGATATCAATTACAGGAAAAGATCTGTAAAAAAAATACAAACACATGGAAGCTAAACAATACACTACTTAATGACCAAGTGATGACTGAAGAAATCAAAGAGGAAATTTAAAAATACCTAGAAAGAAATGACAATGGAGACACGACGACCCAAAACCTATGGGATGCAGCAAAAGAAGTTCTAAGAGGGAAGTGTACAGCAATACAAGCCCACCTTAAGAAACAGGAAACATCTCGAATAAACAACCTAACCTTGCGCCTAAAGCAATTAGAGAAAGAAGAACAAAAAAACCCCAAAGTTAGCAGAAGGAAAGAAATCATAAAAATCAGTTCAGAAATAAGTGAAAAAGCAATGAAGGAAACGATAGCAAAGATCAATAAAACTAAAAGCTGGTTCTTTGAGAAGATAAACAAAATAGATAAACCATTAGCCAGACTCATCCAGAAAAAGAGGGAGAAGACTCACATCAACAGAATCAGAAATGAAAAAGGAGAAGGAACAGCTGACACTGCAGAGATACAAAGGATCATGGGAGATGACTACAAGCAACTCTATGCCAATCAAATGGACAACCTGGAAGAAATGGACAAATTCTTAGAAATGCACAACCTGCCAAGACTGAATCAGGAAGAAACAGAAAATATGAACAGACCAATCACAAGCACTGAAATTGAAACTGTGATTAAAAATCTTCCAACTATAAAAAGCCCAGGACCAGATGGCTTCACGGGCGAATTCTATGAAACATTTAGACAAGAGCTAACAGCTATCCTTCTCAAACTCTTCCAAAAAATAGCAGAGGGAGGAACACTCCCGAACTCATTCTACGAGGCCACCATCACCCTGATACCAAAACCAGACAAGGATGTCACAAAGAAAGAAAACTACAGGCCAATATCACTGATGAACATAGATGCAAAAATCCTCAACACAATACTAGCAAACAGAATCCAACAGCACATTAAACGGATCATACACCATGATCAAGTGGGGTTTATTCCAGGAATGCAAGGATTCTTCAATATACGCAAATCAATCAATGTGATAAACCATATTAACAAACTGAAGGAGAAAAACCATATGATCATCTGAATAGATGCAGAGAAAGCTTTTGACAAAATTCAACACCCATTTACAATAAAAACCCTGCAGAAAGTAGGCATAAAGGGAACTTTCCTCAACATAACAAAGGCCATATATGACAAACCCACAGCCAACATCGTCCTCAATGGTGAAAAACTGAAAGCATTTCCACTAAGATCAGGAACAAGACAAAGTTGCCCACACTCACCACTCTTATTCAATATCGTTTTGGAAGTTTTAGCCACAGCATTCAGAGAAGAAAAGGAAATAAAAGGAATCCAAATCGGAAAAGAAGAAGTAAAGCTGTCACTGTTTGCAGATGACATGATACTATACATAGAGAATCCTAAAGATGCTACCAGAAAACTACTAGAGCTAATCAATGAATTTGGTAAAGTAGCAGGATACAAAATTAATGCACAGAAATCTCTGGCATTCCTATACACTAATGATGAAAAATCTGAAAGTGAAATCAAGAAAAAACTCACATTTACCATTGCAACAAAAAGAATAAAATATCTAAGAATAAATCTACCTAAGGAGACAAAAGACCTGTATGCAGAAAATTATAAGACACTGATGAAAGAAATTAAAGATGATACAAATAGATGGAGAGATATACCATGTTCTTGGATTGGAAGAATCAACATTGTGAAAATGACTCTACTACCCAAAGCAATCTATAGATTCAATGCAATCCCTAACAAACTACCAGCGGCATTTTTCACAGAACTAGAACAAAACATTTCACAATTTGTATGGAAGCACAAAAGACCCCGAATAGCCAAAGCAATCTTGAGAACAAAAAATGGAGCTGGAAGAATCAGGCTCCCTGACTTCAGACTACACTACAAAGCTACAGTAATCAAGACAGTATGGTACTGGCACAAAAACAGAAAGATAGATCAATGGAATAGGATAGAAAGCCCAGAGATAAACCCATGCACATATGGTCACCTTATCTTTGATAAAGGTGGCAGGAATATACAGTGGAGAAAGGACAGCCTCTTCAATAAGTGGTGCTGGGAAAATTGGATAGGTACATGTAAAAGTATGAGATTAGATCACTCCCTAACACCATACACAAAAATAAGCTCAAAATGGATTAAAGACCTAAATGTAAGGCCAGAAACTATCAAACTCTTAGAGGAAAACATAGGCAGAACACTCTATGACATAAATCACAGCAAGATCCTTCTTGACCCATCTCCTAGAGTAATGGAGATAAAAACAAAAATAAACAAATGGGACCTAATGAAACTTCAAAGCTTTTGCACAGCAAAGGAAACCATAAACAAGACCAAAAGACAGCCCTCAGAATGGGAGAAAATATTTGCAAATGAATCAACTGACAAAGGATTAATCTCTAAAATTTACAGGCAGCTCATGCAGCTCAATAACAAAAAAATAAACAACCCAATCCAAAAATGGGCAGAAGACCTAAATAGACATTTCTCCAAAGAAGATATACAGACTGCCAACAAACACATGAAAGAATGCTCAACATCATTAATCATTAGAGAAATGCAAATCAAAACTACAATGAGATATCATCTCACACCAGTCAGAATGGCCATCATCAAAAAATCTAGAAACAATAAATGCTGGAGAGGGTGTGGAGAAAAGGGAACACTCTTGCACTGCTGGTGGGAATGTGAATTGGTACAGCCACTATGGAGAACAGTATGGAGGTTCCTTAAAAAACTACAAATAGAACTACCATATGACCCAGCCATGCCACTACTGGGCATATACCCTGAGAAAACCATAATTCAAAAATAGTCATGTACCAAAATGTTCATTGCAGCTCTATTTACAATAGCCCAGAGATGGAAACAACCTAACTGCCCATCATCAGATAAACGGATAAAGAAGATTTGGCACGTATATGCAATGGAATATTACTCAGCCATAAAAAGAAACGAAATTGAGCTATTTGTAATGAGGTGGATGGACCTAGAGTCTGTCACACAGAGTGAAGTAAGTCAGAAAGAGAAAGACAAATACCGTATATGCTAACACATATATATGGAATTTAAGAAAAAAAAAAAACATGTCATGAAGAACCTAGGGTTAAGACAGGAATAAAGACACAGACCTACTGGAGAACGGACTTGAGGATATGGGGAGGGGGAAGGGTGAGCTGTGACAAAGCGAGAGAGAGGCATGGACATATATACACTATCAAACGTAAGGTAGATAGCTAGTGGGAAGCAGCCGCATAGCACAGGGAGATCAGCTCAGTGCTCTGTGACCACCTAGAGGGGTGGGATAGGGAGGTTGGGAGGGAGGGAGATGCAAGAGGGAAGAGATATGGGAACATATGTATATGTATAACTGATTCACTTTGTTATAAAGCAGAAACTAACACAGCATTGTAAAGCAGTTATATCCCAATAAAGATGTTAAAAAAAAAAAAAAAGACCCCCCCTGCCAATGCAGGGGACACGGGTTTGATCCCTGGCCCAGGAAATCCCACGTGCAACGGAGCAACTAAGCCCTGCACCACGACTACTGAGCCTGCACTCGAGAGCCCGCCAGCCACAACTACTGAAGCCCGTGCGCCCACAGCCGGTGCTCTGCAACAAGAGAAGCCACCGCTATTAGAAGCCCACGCATGGCAATGAAGAGTAGCCCCCGCTCGCCGCAACTAGAGAGAGACTGCACACAGCAACGAAGACCCAAGGCAGCCAAAAAAAAGTGCGTTCCCAGGTGATTCTAAAGGAGAAGCACCACATATTGTGAGAAGGTGTTGACTTTTAAGAGTGGTGAGCAGACCGGCCGGAGCAGGTCCGGGGTCAGGCGGCGGTGCCCCTGGGCCCGGCCATGGTGCAGGCCTGGTACACGGAGAAGTCGGGCGACAACCCGCAGTGGCCCCACCGCGGGGAGCCTGGGCGCCCGGTCGCCCTGGAGCAGCTGCACGGTCTTGGGGTCCTTAACTGGAAGCTGGATGCTGACAAATATGAGAATGATCCAGAATTAGAAAAGATCCGAAAAGAGAGAAACTACTCCTGGATGGACATGATAACCATATGCAAAGACAAACTACCAAATTACGAAGAAAAGATTAAGATGTTTTATGAGGAGTATTTACACCTGGATGATGAGATTCGCTACATCCTGGACGGCAGTGGGTACTTTGATGTGAGGGATCAAGAGGACAGTTACAATCAAGACTTTAAATTTTAACAGAAAAACTTACACATTGCTTTTTTTCAGTTAACAATTCTGAGATTCAATTATACCTAATTCATTATAATCATAGAAAAACCCTAAATTAACCTCATATTTGAAGGGTAGTTTGCTTTAAGTACTTTTTTGTTTAAACTGGATTAAAAACCTTTATGTGAAAAAAAAAAAAAGTGTGGAGAGTATATATTTTTGCCACCAGAGGAAACCAATGGTTTTCTTTCCTTCTTAAAGTTAACTTTTCTATATATTGAACTTCTACTCAATCTACTATTATTAATTTCATGTCAGCCAAGTATACAAGTCAGGGTGTTCCAGAGATAGAACCAATAGACCATATATAGATATACAGAAGGAGATTCATTACAAGGGATTGGCTCACACAATTATGGAGGATAAGAAGTCCCACAGTTGGCTGTCTACAAGCTGGAGGTCCAGGAAACCAAGTGGTGTACGTCCAGTCCAAACCAAAAGGCCTGAGGACCTGGGAGAGCCAATGGTAGAACTCCTATTCAGAGTCCAAAGGCCCAAGAACCATGAGCCCCAATGTCCAAGGACAGGAAAAGATGGTGTCCCAGCTCAAGCAGAGAGCAAATTTGCCCTTCCTTTGCCTTTTTGTTCTATCCAGGCCCTCAGTGGATTGGATGATGCCCACCTACATCGGTGAGGGTGATCTTCCTTGGTCTATGAAATCAAACGCTAATGTCTTCCAAAAACACAGACACACCCACAATGTTTTACCAGCTATATGGGCATCCCTTAGCCCACTCAAGTTAACTCCTAAAATTAAGCATCACACCAAGTGATCATCTGATTTTACTGTGTCTTCATTGTATCCACTGTAATTTTGTGTGTGTGTGGGGGGGGGGGTTTAAGATGGCTGGAATGTGATTTGGCCCATTTTTTTCCTTTTTCAAAACTTGGGTTCAGAGTTGAGCTAATGATTATCCTCAGTTTGGGCCACATATTTATCATGAGTCCATGTAAGTCCCCTTTTTTCGTATTTTTTAAAAAAAATTTTTTCTCTTTAATCCTCATAACCTAGTCTCCTTCTGTTCCCCTTCTCTACCTTTGGCAATGATTCTGAATCTTTAAATGTGTAGTTGTCCTTTGGTATCTGCAGGTTCCCGGAGCCCCCTTCAGATACTAAATTCTGAGGATGCTCAAGTCCCTTATATAAAATGGCACAGTATTTATATATAACCTATGCACATCCTCCTGCATACTTTAAATCATCTCTAGATTTCCTATAATAGCTAATACAGTGTAAATGCTATGTAAATAGTTGCCAGTGAATGGCAAATTCAAGTTTTGCTTTTTGGAGCTTTCTGAATTTTTTTTTCCTGAATATTTTTGATTGTTGGTTGAATACTTGGATGTGGAACCCCCTGGATACAGAGGGGCAACCATGTATCTTTCTGTTTGTATGTGTTCTTTCAAAGTGTGTATTGATAGTTTTGTGCTATTGTATTTTTAAATTATGTAAGTAGTACTGTGTTATAGATCTCATTTTATTCCTTATTTTTGCACTCATTAATTCTCTAATTACACTCATTCATGTTACCGTGCATACCTATTATCCATTGCTTCTCATTGCTATATAGTACTTGGAGGTTTGTATCCACCATTGGGTTTGTTTCCTTTCTCCCAAGGATGGAGGCTCAGATTGCTTCCAGTTCTCCATGACTACCAATAATCCTAAAAAGAAAATCTTTATACATACCCCCTTATGTGCCAAATCTTATGCTACCATCCTAGACAGTCTGTTACCTCAATTTGTCATCAATATGCTATTTAAGGGCTTAAAGCAGGGAAAAGACTTGACCACATTTTGTTTTAGAAAAGTGACTAGATGTCATGTGTAAATGATGTTGAGTTTGGATGAAAACACTAAAAGCAAGGTGGTCAGTTAGGGTTCTGTTGATCATTCAGGCAAAGGCTGAGACAGAACCAGACAAAGTGAGAGAGAAGGAAGAGGGCAGGATGGGAGGAACTGAGGGCAGTCAGGGACTAAAAATGATGGATGTGACATCTTCTCTTGGATAGAAGTGAGAGCTTGGAATCTAGAACAATTCCTACATTCCTGGGTTGTATGATCGGGTAAAATGGTTGCATTCCAGGATGGTTTCCCTCCAAGATGAGGAATGCTGGAAAAGGAGCAGGTTAGGGGAGATGGTAAAGAAAACAAGCACATCCATCAAGGACTTAATGTCAAATGAAAGCTCCCAGATGAGCTGGTGTGTGTGTGTGCGTGTGTGCGTGTGTGTTTTAATTCCTTTTCTCCAAAAGCAGTGTACATTTTCCCTAACATATTAGATCTGAGCACCTCTTTTATTTCGTACTTGACACCTAATATATGTATGTATATTTGTATTAAATTCTAAATATAACCATAGGGCTTGCTTATTAATTGAATTTCCTGAGGCATAACTCATTCCCATGAGGTGCTAATAATCTGATAATTTCAGGTCTTTAATGCTAGAAATATTGATGAGAGCAGTTAAATAACTTCTTAAAGACTCTACTAGTCATATTTGTCTTTTAACTTGGCTAGAATATGTGTTTCTTTCATTATCCCTGTCTCACACACACACACACACACACACACACACACATACACACACACACACACACACACCTTCCTGTTTTAGGAAACCTTCAACCATGACCATTTGATGTGTTATCCTTCAAAAGACAAACTTATCAGATCTAAAAGTACCACCTCAATCACCTTGCTTCTAGTAGGAAGACACTTGCCTCTGGCTTTTGAGAGAAGGTTAAATGAAGCCAGAAGGCTCCTGTGTTCTATCTCATTGACCTCCCCCCAAGGCTGTTCTCTGTGTCTTCCCACTGGGTTGAATCAGTGCCCCCCATTATGCAAGTGCTCAGATGTGACAGAAACAGCAGCCTCTTTCAAGCAGAGGAGCAGGCCGTGTGAAGCCACCATCCAGCATCACGGGGAGCAGACTGCCTGGGAAGCAGTGGTGAGGCAGAGCCTGCTGGGCCCCTGGTACCCAAGGCAGAGCATCACTCCCCAGAAGAAGAGAGGATGTTGAGGAAAAAGGTAATAGGGTCAGCATGACAGAAGAGTGACAGCAATTTAAAGAGGGGTGATGGAATGAAGCCACAGAGGAAACTCTTCTCAGTGAAGCTCTGACAAAAATTCAAGCGGTGTAGCTCTTAGATTTCTGTAACATCTGGGGAAATTTGAACATGGTTTGGTTTGTTTGATTTGAAAATTGGTTAAATGCTATTAAGGATGGAAAACCTCCGGCGTTTGTATTAATCATGTAATTGTCACAGATCCATTCCAATGGAGTTTTGTGTTATTGTTGCTATTTATAGCATTTATTCTTTCTGGGTGACTTTGGGTACATCTGATGTTCTAAAACCAACTTGGAAATCTACCACTACATGAAAATTCTGATGAGAATGATCGTTTCCACTTACAGGGAGTTACTACATGTCAGATTCTAATTAATTCACATAAGAATACTATAAGTGGGGCTTCCCTGGTGGCGCAGTGGTTGAGAGTGCGCCTGCCGATGCAGGGGACACGGGTTCGTGCCCCTGGTCTGGGAAGATCCCACATGCCGCGGAGCGGCTGAGCCCGTGAGCCATGGCCGCTGAGCCTGTGCGTCCGGAGCCTGCGCTCCGCAACGGGAGAGGCCACAACAGTGAGAGGCCCGCGTACCGCAAAAAAAAAAAAAAAAAGAATACTATAAGTTATGTATGGTTACAACAGCTTTGAAAATTAGAAACTGGAGCTGCTAGAGGATGAGGAAGTTGTCCAAGTGTTCTGTTTTTACCATACAATAAAATACTGGAGCTGGGACTTATTGTCTGGCTACAATTGTTCTTTGATTTGTCTTCCTGATTCTTACATTTCTAAAAAAAAAAACCAAGTTTGGGTGATTTTAACCTTTGTAGTGAGCATAAAACACCTGGGAACATCAAAGTCAAGCCACGCTTAGAACTTCCTCCTGGGGTGCTAAGAAGCTGCATGAAAGTTTTCAGATATAGCATCACACCTTTAACAATATAGCTTAATCAACTTGGGAAACAAATTCATCTTGGGGTCGGAAATGTATGTCAAGGTTTATATATGAAAGCCAGGGTTTTTTTTTTTGAAAGCCAAGATTTTTCAAGCTTGTAAATAGATCCAAATAGTGTGGCAACTTGAGAAACCATATGATTAATTCTTTAGATAGCCACTGAAAAGTCCAAGTGAATATAAACATGGGAGAGGAGAGGTAAATTTAATCAGCCCTGGAATCTAGAAAAGTGATCTCAGCCACAGAATAGAAACTTCAAGGAATTTCTACAACATAGAACACAGATCAAGGGCAGACCTGGGCACATGATAACCATGGACAGGCTGGTAATTTAGTGCCCCTTCAAATGCATGTTCTCTAGTATCTGGTAAGCATTTATTCATACATGACATGAAGGATTGCCTGAGCTGGGGGCAGGGGGAGCTAATCAGTGCCCATGCAGGGTCTTAATGTCCCCTAACTTGTGCTTCCCACTCAGCAATTAATAGGAGCCTCCCCCCAAAGTCTTCCCCTCCCCAAAGCTCTCCAATGATAATCTCCTGTTACACAAGCAGGTTTCTCATGGGTTTAACCCCACTTGAAGCCAAGTATTCCTTCTCACCACATAGAGTTGGTCTTTCCTGCTGTATCCTTCTATCTCTGAGTAGTTAGATTAGTACTGTTTGCTACATTTCTGGTGAGCAGTACTGTGTCCCCAAAGGAGCGTGGGTAAATACAGTTTTCTTCTTTTTCATGTTTCCAGTAATATTTTTGTTCCACAGTGATGCACCCACAGCTCTTTTCTGAGCTTGGTGATTCCCTCAATCCACCTCTGATCCAAATGACACTAATTTGAAAGAAAATACAATCTGTGCCCCATCTCGCTGCACGCCAACAGCAAGCAATTGGAAAATTACTCATCTAAAAGCTATTGTCTTTCCTAATTTGAAGCAAACAAGCGTGGAAGTGAGGTGGAGCATGAAGGGGAGGACAGTGAGGCACATTTCAATCACACCAGGTCCTGGGGACATATTACAGGTGCCTTAGGGCTGGAGGAAGTTGGGACCTGGTGTGTCACACACTGTGCATTTGCATATGGCACCACAGGAGCTAACTAGACAGCCTCCAGGAAAGGACAGCATGCAGGCGAAAGGGGTTGCCCTGCCTACCTACCTCAAGGCTGCCAAGACACAATGGAAAAGTCTTTTACGGACACAAAAAATTTCCTATGACCAAACCAAAACAATTAAAACAAACAAAACCAAAATACCTCTCTTATCCTTTCCTCTACCTTCCGGCTGCTGAACCAAATCAAGAAGTCCAGTAAAAATAAACTTTCCCTTCTACCTCCTCATTTAGCCAATGATTGAACGAATGGCCCCCATCATTTATCACCTTTCCTAGAATCCATCTCTAATCCCAGTGCTGAAAAACATCTCTATCGGTAGAAAGGAATAGAAGGAAAGGTCAGACATTTAAAAACTATGTTTAAATTAATAAATACTTTAATTAATGATAATTAATTAAGATAATGACTCAAAGCAAATTTACTACTATCATTAAGAAGTACTGTAAGAAGATACACAGAACAGACTTGTGGTTGCCAAGGGGGAGGGGGGTGGGGGAGGGAGGGGTTGGGAGTTTGGGACTAGCAGATGCAAACTATTATACATAGGATGGATAAACAACAAGGTCCCACTGTATAGCACAGGGAAGTATATTCAATATCCTATAATAAACCATAATGGAAAAGAATATGTAAAAGGATATACATGTATAACTGAGTTACTCTGCTATACAGCAGAAATAAACACAACATTGTAAATCAACTATAGTTCAATAAAACTTTTTTAAAAGTACTGTAAGAAAAATGAGACAAATCTGAGAAAAATAATAAGTATTCATAGATATTATATCTATGAAATTTGAGCACAAAAAGGAAAAAAACAGTTAAAAATGTTCATGGTGATAACTGCTACATGAATATGACTGACAAATCAAAAACTATGATGGAGGCAATGGAAAACATATTGGAATATTTAGAAATTTGAATCAGTGACGAAGAAAAAAAGCACAACACCTCTTCTCTAAGTCCTAAGGAGAAAGGGAGCCTATAGCAGTCATTAGCGCTCTTTACCAAATATTTTTAATTCTTTGCTCCTATGGTGCTCAGGTTCCAAGACAAAATCAAGAACAGCCAGTTAAACTTGAATTACAGTTAAATGATGAACTTTTTAAAATATAAATATGTCTTAAATATTGCATGGGGGCATATTTATATTAAAATTTATCTACTTATATGAAATTCATATTTAACTGGGCATCCTATTGTTTTATTTGTTAATTTCTGGAAACCCTACTCTGTCTTTGGGGTATGACAGGATTGTGTCTCCCTACCTACTGAAGAAGCTGGGTGTGACCACGCTACCTGCTTTGGCTAAGAAAATGACAGTGGCAGGGATCTGAGTCACTTCCAGTGGGAAAGTGCTAAGAGCCAGTGAACAATCTGACAGAGTAGAAACCCCAATGAACCCACCTAAAACAATTAGTATGAGGAGCAAATAAACTTTTGTGGATTTAAACCACTAAAATCTGGGGATCATTTGTTACTGCAGCATAATCTAGTCTAGCATACCAGATAGATTATGACTGAATACATAAGTAATGATACAGTTGGGAAAATGGACAGACATATAATTAACATTGCAAACACACTTCCACCCACAATTTATTAAGCAGACCTAGTCACAGGCCCCACTCAGGAGTAACAGGAGGTACAAGCCTACTATGCCCCTGAAAGTGGAGAGAACAAGTAAGGAGGTGAAAAATACTAATATACCTACACAGAGATAGAAGGATGCAGAGGAAAAGAAAATAAATCTCTAAATGAAAAGGTTTATAAATTTTTTTTTTTTTTTTTTTTTTTTTCTTGCGTTATGCGGGCCTCTCACTGCTGCGGCCCCTCCCATTTGCGGAGCACAGGCTCCGGACGCGCAGGCTCAGCGGCCATGGCTCACGGGCCCAGCCGCTCCGCGGCATGTGGGATCCTCCCGAAACGGGGCACGAACCCGCGTCTCCTGCATCGGCAGGCGGACTCCCAAGCACTGCGCCACCAGGGAAGCCCCGGTTTATAAATTTGATAGCAATAGTAAAAGTTAAAAAAGTAGAAGTCTAATTATTAATAAATATATTTTAATAAAACTATAAATAACATTTATAAACAAAAGATAAAAGCTAATTATCTTCAGTACGCAAAAACATTTTGAAATTATGGCCATTACTGATGGCCATCCTATATCAGCTGTTCTTCCTTATAAGAAACTTGGTTTGCTTTATTTGTTTATTTTGGGGGTCCTGGGAAATGTGTACATCTAGTTTTATTTCCCAGCCCCTTTTTCAGGCAAAAGTTGCCATGTGACATAGTTCTGACCAATAGGAAGTGACTGGAAGTCACTGGGGGTGGGGTCTCAGGAGGATGGCACAAACTCCAGCAGGCACAAGCTTTTTACTTTTTGTCCTTTCCCTTCCTCTTACCTGGAGCATATCTATGATGCTGGAGATGGCACAGCCATTTGTGACAATAAGGAAATAAGCAAGAGGCTAAAAGCTGTGAGTTAAGGATGAATGAGTGGAAAGACAGAAGAAGCCTAGATGTGGACTTCTTTTTAGGTGATTAAAATAAAATCTCTCATTACTAAAGGCGCTGTATGATAAACAGTCTTTCAAAAGAAGCCAAGTTATAACTGTCAAAGGTGTTTCTCTGGTCCTTAAAGGAGCTTAAACTAGGCCCCCACTATTTATCCTTTATAAGTTATTTCCTATAGTTATGTTTACATAAATTTTGGAGTAAATTATTCCTAGTTCTTATTACAGTATGTTGTGTTATTCATTTTCAACCAATCTTTCTTAATATCTCTATAATGCCTACTTTTGAAAGAATTCTTGTAGATGTTGTAAGTATAATTTCACCCCAAATTAAATAAAATATCAAGTGTGTGTTTGTAATGCTAAAAAAATAAAAATAAAAGAAGCCAAATGCAATTCTTAACAGATACACACATCAGAAAGAAAGAAATTTAAAACACTAAGCTAAAGTGGGTGAAGTATATCAGTAGACCCATTTGTCTTCATAAAGACAAATTCAAATTTATAATAAAATGAGAAAATAGCCTGTATTGATGGATTGATAGTTGGGGTGTGTCTTGGAGAATTATAGCCATGCCTGTGTTGGGAGTATAATTTGGTTTAATGTTGGTGAAAATTGTTTTGGGGAGTACATGGAAGCTTCTTAATAATCTGCATAAGTTTCTGACAAGCAATTTCACTTCTAGAAATTTATTCTATGAAAATACTTGGGATAGGTGTGAAGAGAATGTTCTGAAGGTGTTTATTATAATAATGAAAATCTTAAGATAAATTTGCCAAAAATCGAGGTCTGTTAAATCAATCAGAATCATTTTATCAATTTAAATTTATTCTAGAATCTTACATATAAATAATTAAATTAGAAAAAGTTACAACTACTGTGTTTACATTAATATACAAAAGTCCAGACTGGAAGTGGCATATATCACCAATAACACACACACTTAGACATGTATGTAATTTTTAGAGTACAATCATACTATATGTAAATTGTTTTTTAAAATTAAATAGGATACTCTGTCATTTAGTACATTTACATTTACTACATTCTTTCTTAATAGCTTCCTAGAATTCCTTACAGTTTTTCATGAAGAGAAGTTTTACAGTTTTTTATCTTATTTAATCTTTTTTTTAAATTAATTTTTTATTGGAGTGTAGTTGATTTACAATGTCGTGTTAATTTCTGCTGTACAGCAAAGTGAAACAGCCATACATATACATTAATCTGTTTTTTTGTGCTTATTTCTATTGTTTTTAATTTTACTTCCCCGTCCCCACCCTGAGGTTAGATACACAACTGTATTTTATTCCTTTTAAGACAGTTTCATTTTTGACCCCTAATCCTTTCATACTTCTAGAATGTAGAGTATGGTGCAAGGTAAAAATTAAGATTTTAGGGCTTCCCTGGTGGCGCAGTGGTTGAGAGTCCACCTGCCAATGCAGGGGACACGGGTTCATGCCCCGGTCCGGGAAGATCCCGCATGCCGCGGAGCACCCGGGCCCATGAGCCATGGCCGCTGAGCCTGCGCATCCGGAGCCTGTGCTCCGCAACAGGAGAGGCCACAACAGTGAGAGGCCCGCGTACCGCGCAAAAAAAAAAAATAATAAGATTTTAAAAATTAATTTATCAGCCAACTGTCCTTACTCAATTTTCTGAATGAAGTATTTTTTGTACATGTCTTTGTATGGACATATGTTAAATTGGCCACACATCTGGAAATCAGAAATCCAAGCAGAGTAATATAACCTTCCAGTGTTTCTCCTAAGGGACTTTAGGCAGGTCTATCACTGGTTAGGGTCCTCCATTGCACATTTGTAAGATTAAAAACACCCCTTGCTTTTTTATCTGTTAAGGTTACATGAAATAGAACACTAGTTGCACTTGACTAGAACTGTCAAAACAAGATAATGGATGGCTTATTTGGACACATCAAACTGTGGTAAGATTTCCTGTCTCCCCGTTAGCTACCTTTCTTTCCTCCATTCTAAAGACCAAGGGATACATTAGATTGGTGAATGGGAAATAATCAAGGAAGAAAGATTGAGGGAAGGTAGGCTGAGGGGGCAAATTAAGACATATTCCCAAGGACGCCTTTGATGTTTGAGAAGCTTAAGTGCCCTCTGGATCAGAGAGCTGGAGGGCAAGGCTTCAGAAACAAAGCCCAGACAAACCAGCTGCCACTGGTGTGGGACCAGGTGGACCACTCTAGGTATATTCAGAGCTGCCCCTCCTTGTTATTCAGAAAATGTTCTCTAAAACGTGGTGGAATTCTCATTTTCATTTTTCTGTTCATGTCCAGCCTTATGACTCTTAACTTTTGATTCTTGTGTGGCCACAACTCCCCCTCTGGTCACAGAGGTCACACCCATAAGCTGAGGTGACCTGATAAGTCACCATTTGGAAGTCATCTTTCTAACTGAGAGCCCTGCCATAGTCCCACTAAGCCCTGACATCACAGGGTATGAGGGAGGAGGTGCTCTTGAAGTAGCTGAAACGTTATTCCTTCCTACACAAGGCTTTCTGAAATCATAGCCTGGGAGGAAAATGGCTTCTCGCCAGTCCTAATACACGTTGAGACTCAAGGTGCAGCCTCAGAGGGCCAGAAGATAGAAAGAAAAAAAAGTACTTTTGATGACTGTTCTTCTTTTTCTTTTTGCCTTATTATTTTATTCTATTTAGGAAATGATTTCTTATCACTAACCACAGAGTAAATGGTGAATATATAGTGTTACCATTTTTTATTTGGGTTTCTGGAGTTTGCTACTTCAAGTTTCAAAGACTAAATTTTAGACAACCGAAGGAATAACTAGAATAATTACATTTGTAGTATATAGGCAGTGCTTTTAAAGGTACTAAATTTTTGTTAGATTGGTCTTTTTTTTCTTTTTTTCCTTTGAGTACTAACATATGGCCAAATACTATACCTGGAGGAAAGAAGAATAAATGAGACATGGTTTCTGTCCTCTCAAGTATTTCAGTCTGGTAGTTAAGGGAAGAATGTTAAATTGAGTATCTTATATGTTAGTTAAATATGAATGTTCCATATATACACTACCAAATGTAAAATAGATAGCTAGTGGGAAGCAGCCGCATAGCACAGGGAGATCAGCTTGGTGCTTTGTGACCACCTAGAGGGGTGGGCTAGCGAGGGTGGGAGGGAGATGCAAGAGGCAGGAGATATGGGGATATACGTATATGTATAGCTGATTCACTTTGTTATAAAGCAGAAACTAACACACAATTGTAAAGCAATTATACTCCAATAAAGATGTTAAAAAATAAATAAAATAAAAATTTTTTTAAATATATGAATCTTCCTGTTGTTTCAGAGTATCAGCTAAGGACCCCAAACTAAGAGTCATAGGAGCTAAGCAACCCATTATAAAGTAACTTACAAGACCATCTCTGCCAGTGTTTGGAAAATTAGCCATTTCTTTGAAAGTTAAACATACACTTACCCTATGATCCAGAAATTCCTCTCCTAGTTATTTATCCAAAAGAAATAAAAACATATGCCCATACAAAGACTTGTGCCCCAATGTTCATAGAAGGTTTATTCATAATAGCCTGAAAAAATGAAAACAACTCAAATATCCATCACTTGTGGATGGATAAACAAATGATAGTATATCCATACATGAAGCACTACTCAGTAATAAAGATGAACAAACCACTGAAAAATGCAACAAAGTATATATGATTTTGTTAAGGTAATGAAGACAGGCTCGGAAGAATATATATCCTTGATTCCACATATATAAAATTTTCTAGAATGGGTACCTTCAAATGGGCACATTCTATTGTACGTAAAATATACCTTAATAAAGTTGTATTTTTAAAGATCCAGTTATGCCAAATTAGTTCTCCCAATTATGTAAGAAAGATACTAAGAATTCAGAGAGACAAACATATTTCTCAGAAGCCCCCATGATGACCACTGCTCAGCTCTCATCCTGATATCACCCTGTAATTGCAAGTAGAAGTGGGAAAGTGAATATCTGGCTTTTTGTTTAAACACAGGTCATAGGCATTGGGTACAGTAGAAAAGGTTGGAAATGGCTGTTGGATTAGCCATACAACAAGGTCTTACCCAGAAGATATCCCCATAGCCTCAGAGGGAGATGATTGAGGCTTGAAATGGGGTCCTGGAAACTGAGCAAGAGAGTAGGAAATATGATAAAGATATATTTGGACGGTAAAATCTGCCAGATTTCATGATTGGAAGACGTAGGTTGGCTAGAAGAAAAAGCCAATGATGTTTTTCAAGTTGGGCGATTGTTAGATGATGATGACATAAAATGAATTTAGAAATAGAAGAGTTAAAACATTCTGGAAGCATGGGAAATCGGAGGTAAGTTCAAAGTTGAACATGGCAATTTTGTCATGATAGAGGCAGAAACAAGCAGACAGCATGGAATTGTGAAATATTATTTTATTATTTTTTTTTTATCATTCATAGTAAAATATATTTGCATGGATTTTTAAGTTTCTGGGAAAAAAAACCAGTAGTTACAATATAGTTTAAGATAACAAAAGGAAATTTTGTGGATTAAATTTCCAGAAAATATAGGAGGGGGTGAGATCAACAGTTCTGATGGTGAAAGTAGCATTGAACAAGAGGAAAGACAGTGCCCCTTAAACCACAGCTAAAACCAGTAAAACCCCCAGACTGTACGGCTATAAGAGTCAATAGTTTTCCTTGTTTACATAAACCATGTTTTTTTAAAAAATATTTATTTCATTTATTTATTATTATATTTTTTTTTATGGCTGCATCAGGTCTTAGTTGTGGTACTCGGGATCTTTGTTGAGGCATGTGGGATCTTTCGTTGCAAGTGTGTGGGCTCCTCGTTGCGGTGCATGGGCTTCTCTCTAGTTGTGGCATGTGGTTTTTCTCTTCTCTAGTTGTGGCACATGGGCTCCAGAGAGCATGGGCTCTGTAGCTGTGACACACGGACTCTCTAACTGAGGTCCACGAGCTCAGTAGTTGTGGCCCATGGATTAGTTGCCCCGCGGCATGTGGGCTTGAACCTGAGTCCCCTGCGTTGGAAGGCGGATTCTTTACCACTGGACCACCAGGGAAGTCCCAAGCCATATGTTTTCATGGTGACAAAAGATTGCCCCCAAAACACGTGCCGTGGTTTCAGAGAGAAGACAAAAATGTTGGCACTGCCAGTTAAGAGGTAAGTGATCCAGAAGTCATTTAAGTTCTCAGAACTACTGTTTCCTCATCTGTGTCACGGTGGCACTAGTACTTAACTCAGAGAGTTTATGTCCAATTACATGAGTCATAACATCCAACCAGAAGTATGCTCAGTGAAGCTTAATTATCTTTGTTGCTACTCTCTGTCTTCACTCATAATTAGACCTGAAATATTAAATAGAACTCAGTACCTCTCAGTTGCCCTATCTAGAGAAGCCTCATAGTTCTGATCACATAGCTTGGCAATGACTGAAGAAAATAATATGTGGAAAGCTCTCAGAAAAATGCCTGAAATGTTGTTAAGTACGAGGTAGTCACTATTATTGTTTTCCTAAACTCCTCTCTCCTCTTCCGAAGTCCTGTCCTTCACTCCAGACTTTTAAAGACATATGGAATGAAGCCATTGTCACTACTTAAAATCTTCAATAACTTCTCACTGTATTAGGAGGAATACCTAAAGCCTTAATGTGGCCTAAAGAGGCCTGTAAGGATTCAGAGAAGCTAGTGCAGGAGGAAGCAGGCTGCAATCTTATCTCTGGGACTTGCTGATTCTCTGGGCTCCTGCCTGTTCAATCCCATGAACAGACCTGTTCTCTCCTGCCCTGGTTCCTTTCTTTGTATGTGCTGTTCCATCGAGGGGTTGTGGTGTAGACTAGAGAAGGCCTAGTTATCCTAAGGTATCAAAACTTAGAGGTTTGTGAAAGGGGTTGGCATTTCTGTGCAGATGAGTGGTTTGTTCCTAACAGAAGGCATCGCTTTCAGAGCATGTATTCAAACTGGAATGAAAGACTACAGGAACCAAAGCTGAATATTGAGGGGTTTTCCTGAAATCAGATCTAATAATAGAATGATCAGGGGAGAATGTTGTTATCAGTTTATTTTTATCTTTCTCTCATGTATTTCTTCCCCCCAGACATTTCTTGGTATTTCAGTTCTAAGTGTGAGTATCTAGGCGAAATTTTTTCTGGTGGGACCAGAGCCATCTGTTTCTTGACGTGTATGCTTTAGAAGACCACTCTTTTTACCTGTTATCCCTTAATTTAAGCAGGGATTATTTCACTTGTGCCAGGTCATGGCTTCTGTTACTGGACTGACCCACTTTTGTGCCAGCTGCCAGAGATGTTTCTCTTTATCGTTTTTCTTTGTTTTTCCTGTAGCAGTGTAGCAATAATCTTAATGTGCTACTGTATTTTAATAGTCACTTTAGACTATTAAAATAAAATAG
Source organism: Lipotes vexillifer (assembly GCF_000442215.2). Classification (NCBI taxonomy): domain Eukaryota; kingdom Metazoa; phylum Chordata; class Mammalia; order Artiodactyla; family Lipotidae; genus Lipotes; species Lipotes vexillifer. The sequence continues at coordinate 231,352 of NW_006771500.1, read as the reverse complement.
TGTACTATAAAATTGCAGCATAGATGAGCAACCTCCAAAGGATAGATCCCAAGGAAATGGTGTTATTCTCAAGGGACAGCAGAGGGCACAGAGTGTGATAGAGAAGGGAGGGTAGTCTGTCCATCCTGGGTTGTGGCCCTAAAATTCACTGTTATTTACCTTTCATGCTGGTTTCTGTTTGTTTGCGGGGATACCTGATTCAAGTGTCAAAGAAAAATCACACTCTTGTTAAAGCAGTAAGGAAGACTTTGTCCAAAACTACTGCGATAAGAGTACTGCATTAGAAGAGAGAAACCGAGTTCAACTCTGAATACAACAAAGACAGATGGGTGTTTATACCCAAGAAGGGTGAGGGGATCAGTGGATGGAAAATTACTAAGAGACGTCAAGTGTTGGTGGTGGTGGTGTGTGTGTGTGTGGGGGGGGGTCCCTGTTAAAGTGACCTCACAGGATTCTGACCCTGTCCTGACAGGTCAAGGACATAGACATCTAATGAGGGAGATCCCATAGCACAGAGGTCCCCAACACCCCGGGCTGCGGACCTGTGCCGGTCCTGGCCTGTTAGGAACCGGGCTGCACAGCAGGATGTGAGTGGTGGGCGAGGGAGCGAAGCTTCATCTGCCGCTCCCCATTGCTTGTGTTACCGCCTGAACGGTCCCATACCCCCACCCCCACCCCCATGTCCGTGGAAAAATTGTCTTCCATGAAGCCGGTCCCTGGTGCCAAAAATGTTGGGGACCACTGCCATAGAAGAAGAACTTGATCCAGTGACAAGGATGGGGAAGACTTAGGGGACTCTTTGCAAAGACTGTGTGGACAGGCCAAAGGCAGGACAGAGGCGAAGTCAGGCCAAGTTGAAAAGAGGGCTCAGAACCTGACTGAAGTTTGATCAAGGAGAGCCTTTGTCACCAGGCGGCCTCCAAACAAGACACCACTAAATGAGGCAACATAAGCCTGTTATCTGGTATGGAGTCGTCTGTATCCCAGCTCAGTCCTGCCCAGAAAGAACTGGAGAAACAATTCCATAGGGAATCTCCAAGATTGGTATGCCCTTAGGCAGAACACTAGAACTGCCTCAATGTTAATTTAGACCTAGGAGACCCAGTGGAATCCTTCCCTTGCTGGTTCTAATTAACAACCCAAGTAAGAAGGGACCTTAAGCAAAATTTGGAGTAGAGTATGTTTTCAACACCTCTAACCAATTTTTGCATTCCACTTTCACCTAAACCCTGACCAAGTCCCCTTTTGACCTCACACTGCTTCCTGACTGCTTCCCAAATTTTAGATTTCTATTTCTCCTTCCAAAAAATTTTAAAGAATCTTTCCACAATCCCTCATGCCTCCCAAGTGACAATTTGCATATAAGAACTCCCTGGGTGTAATGCTTGGACCACAAGATATGTCCAATGGAGTAGTTTGGTAATATTGTCAGGGAAACAGCTTTGGTCCTGGGAAGAGGGAGGGCTTTGGTCTCCTATAAATCATATCATACAGGTTGCGAATTTACAAAATTGATCTTGACCCTCGACTCCTGAAGTCTTTATATCAGAGAAGATTGGACAGTTGGGAACCTTCAGAAAAGATCATTTTATACCTTCACCTATGCTCTTTTTCTCTAAAATCCTGGCTCAGGAAATACCATATCAAGAGTTAATAAAAATAGACAGGAATCGGGGAAGTTCTAGACAGGTTCACACTTGTCAAGTCTGAAATTAACTGGCAAGAGGCTTTTTTATTAGAACATTTTTCTGAGTTGTAATCCAGTCTCTCAATTGTAAACTTCATCAAGAGGCAAGACTTTGCATTGAGTAAATCTATAAGCCAGACTTTACAAGAAATCTGATAGAGCTTGTATGTGACCCTATGTTGATTTCTATAGAGCCGCGTTTATTTATGCTCAATGAGGAAATGCTAACTACAAATCTTAAAATAGGTCCTCAGAGAGGAGCAGCTTTGGACATGTCCACAGTCTTCATCTTAAGAAAATGCCCTTCTTTTAGAGATGGGACATGCTCTGATTTCATATGCCTGCCCCTCTCTGTACAAGTCTGTTTTCTCAACCCACTTTCTATGAATAGTCCTCAGTCTGCTATAGTCCCTTTGAGAGAAGAGAACTTGAAAGTTCAACATAAAGTGAGGAGAAGCTGAAAATGTCAGTGCTAGAGTGAGAGGGAAGAAGAAAACTTAAAAGCAACTCAAGAGGTTTCCACTAGCTAATGGTGATACCTCCAGTGCCCCTAATGGGCTGTGGATAATTCCTATTGTCTACACAAGGCATGTTGGTGCTTCTCCAACAGACCACAAATGAGTAAGAGTCGACTCCATATGGAGAGACTTTAAATGCTGACATCCTAATGAGACTTGTAAACTGCAGGGACAGGATATGGCTTCTCCTATGCAAAGTACTAGCCGTGCTCTCATGAGAGATTTAGCAGTTAGCAGTTGCCAAATAGGATGCTTTTGGACTGTGCTTTGTTTCCTTTAATCTTAATAAGATGGAAATTGTGGGAAAACAAAGAGCAGAGAGCAGTCTTTCCCATGGCTTTTATTTCCTATTAAATGCACTGAAAAGCAATATCCATATATTAGTTGTTCTGCCTGCAGCACTTGGCTTCAAGGGGGTCGCTTCAATTCTCTATGTGACCTAAAGCCCAGGGCTGGTACTTCCCATTCTGTGATCAGGAACAGAAATCATGAGACTGTGCCCAAAGCAGACTACGGAACCCCGTAGAGTCATCCATTCCAGCAAAGGGACAGCCTGTTTCTAGCAGAAATTATAGGAACTACAGTAAAGTAGAATTACAACTTCCTTTTCTCTATTGAAATATTCTCCTCTACTTTATCAGGAAGTTCAAGCAAATAGGAGCACTATGCAAACAGGTGCTTCCTGGATCTGGGTGTCTGTTGCTTTTCCCAGGTTAGAAATGTTTTCAGCTATTGTATTCAAATACGTTCTCGACCTTTTTCTCTCTTCTCCTTCTGGGACCCCTACAGTATGAATATTAATGTTCTTAATATTGTCCTAGAGCCTCTTAAACTAGCCTCATTTTTTTAAATTCATTTAAAAGAATTTTTGTTCTGCTTGGGTAATTTCTACTAATTTTTACTCCAGTTTGCTGAGCTGTTCCTCGGAACTATCTAATCTACTGTTGATTCCTTCTAGTGTATTTTTTGTTTCAGCTGTTTAGTTCTTTATATTTTCCAGCTCCTTGTGAAACTTCTGACTGTGTTCATCCATTATTCTCCCGAGTTCATTGCGCTATTGATTATGATTTGATTTTGATTTATGATTATGATTTTGAACTCTTTATTGGGTAGATGGCTTATCTCCACTTCACTTAGCTCTTCTGGGGTTTTGTTTGTTCCTTCATTTGGAAAATATTCCTCTGTTACTTTGTGCCTAATTCTCTCGTTTATTTCTATGTATTGGGTAGGTCAGTTACATTTCTCAGCCTCAGAGAAGGGGCCTTATGGAGGAGATGTTCTGTGGAATTCAGCAGCATGCTCTCCTCTGGTCACCACAGCTACATGCCTTAGGGGAGCCCTCCATGTAGTCTGTGTGGGCCTTTGTGCTGCGATGAGGCCAACTCCTGTGGGTGTTCTGGTGGGAGGGGCCAGCCCCTGGCCTGGTTAGCTGCCAGCCTGCTGGTGGGTAGGGCCAGGTCCTGGTGGAACTGGCTGTAAGTCCAGGGGAGCTTGAGTTTGTGTCGACTGGTAAGCCCCTCTTGCTAATAGGCTGGAGAAAGGAATGCAAAGTAATGCTTGCCTGCACCAGTGTTCTTGTGGCAGAAAGCTTCCCCAAATGGCTACTGCCAGTGTCTGTGTCCCAGTTGCCTCCTGCCTCTCTGGGAGTCTCTCCAAGATAAGTAAGTGGGTCTGACCCAGGGTTCTTTCAAAGTACCGCCTGCTATGCTGGGACTTGAAATGTGTAAGATTTTGTGTGAGCCCTTTAAGAACAGAGACTCCGTGTCCTACAGTTCTCCAGCTCTTCTGTACACAAGCTGGGCTGGTGTTCAAAACCAGATATTCTGGGGGCTTATCTTCCCAGTGCTGGACTCCCAGGCTGGGGATCCTGATGTGGGGCTTGGACCACTTGCTTCTTGGCGAGAACCTCTGCCATTGTGATTATCCTCTCATTTGTGGGTCACCTTCCCAGGGGTGTGGGTCTTGAATCTACTGTGTTGCTGCCTCTCCACCCAACTCGTACGGTTCCCTCTTTATATGTTTAGTTTTGGAAACTCTTCTCTGCTGGTCTTCAGATAGTTCTCATTGATAATTCCTCTGTAGATGGTTGTAATTTTGGTGTGCCCATGGGTGGAGGTGGCCTCCGAGTCTCCCTACTCTGCCATCTTGGTTACTGCATTTGCTTTATTTTCCTTCCTGTACTTCACTGTCAATGCCAAACCAGCTCAAAGCTCTCTTCATTGGTTCCAACCTAATTTGGCATCATTCTAGATCAAGCTCACTAGATTCTTTTGCTGTTCAATCAAGGTAATAGTGGCAAAGAATTTAGTAAATTTTAAAGTGCTATAGAAACATAAGAAATTGTAATTTTCTCTGGGCTAGACTCCTAAGGTTTTTATTTCAATCTTGGTGCTACCGTGAGACAATCCTGTACCATGATCACACAATTCTAAACTGGAAGGCACTTCCTTTCCCTGAGAATTAGGAGATAAATAGAATTGAGCACACATATATGATTTAAAATAATCATAACTGAAGTGAATTTTCCTCAGAGCTAATAATTAAAATTTCTTAGTAATTCCATAGAGAATCAAGTGCATTACTGACTGTCTCCAACTTGTAGTGAATCTTAAACTCTGTCTCAAACTATTTCCAAGAGATTTGGCCCAAAATTCTGGTCTGGAGTTCTAAAAGTCTGCTCATGTCCCTACTGTCAAGTTTTAATTACTTCCTGCAGGGGGGTCCTTCTCCTCTTAGTCCCTGAGATTATACAGAAGAGAGACATCTGCTCGCTGCTAAACCAAAATGAACTTCCAGCCACAAAGATTTTTTTCTCTCTCATTTTATTTTTTCCCTCCAACCACTGAAGATTAAGGTCTGTTTTCTTTCTAGGGGGGAAAAAATACATTTGCTTTGCCTCTGAAACAATAAAAGCCCCTAACCTATCTTCAAAAACCCCCAAGAGAACTTTTCTTGATATAATCTTAGAAAAGTGGGAGGTTTAATCTGCATATGATGGCTGAGTTTAATTAAATAAAACTTCATGGCCAGATTTCCCTGGAAAGCTGAGAAAATGACATCTTTTGCAACCTGGATCATCAGTTAAAGAAGTAAAGTGATGGACTCTATTGCAACAGAAAAGCTAATTAAACTGGAAATACACTACTTGCACCCCAACATTGTCTGAAGACATGACAAAGTACTAAATAGTTCTGCACAGGCAATTAAGAGACAGGACACTCCATAATGTGTTAATTCTTTAAAAAATATAATCTTTACAAGAAAATTCGTGAAGGAGGGGTGGACACAGGATAGAGTCATGAAGCTAGAATTCATTGAGCGTCAAATTCATTGAACTTTAAGTGTCAGAAATGACTTTGCCCCTTTCCTGGCTGGGTGACTATGGGCAAGTCATTTAAAACTCTGTGGCTCAGTCTCCTTATTTCTAGATAGGGATGGTACAGTGACCACTTTCAGGTTTATCGCAAAAATAAGATATACACAGCTTTTGATAGTACTTTGAAAACTGTCTAGCATGTAGGAGATTTGAATTCTGGTTTGTTTATAGCTCTCCATCTCTGTTTGCTTCGGATTCTTGGTTCTCTATCAAAGACTTTTTTCACATGGTTGTCATTTCTACTTCAGCCCCAGACACCCAAAAGCCGTCTGGAAGCACTGTGTGCAAAGCTGGCTTCAAAACAAGGTGATAGCTTTGGACCATCTTTTGGCCGAGAGAGCTCAAAGGTCCTGCCTGAATCAGAGTGGGAGGTGGCAGATGCCTAGCAGCTAGTAATGTGGGCTCAGGAGACTTAATCCTCATGTTTTTCATCTTATGTTCCATGTCCATCCTCCATTTTTCCATATTTCTCAACTTCAGGGCATCTGCTCCAGAGAACAAATCTGGGGTCTCTTTTGGGGGAAAAGAAGAGTGATAACCTGGCTAACTGGGGTCAGAAATGTACCCAAGTTTATAAATAATTTATATATATTGGATTTGGTCCAATTTTGATTTAGGCATTAAACTAGCTTGCTTTCACACATGGGAAATGCTATAATTATTATTTTCCTCATATTTACTATTTTAAGAAAATTCTGGGCTAGATTCTCATAATTGCATATAATTTTTATAATTTTGGTATGGGGGAGGTAAGAGGAAGCATGATTTCCAGTATCTATGGGAAAATAAAGAGAATTAGAGATTAGCTCAAAAACACGTGTAGAAATTTGGAGAGTGTTTTTACTTTAGGCCAGGATCTAAGTAGATGTACTCTCAAAATCCATTATTATTATGTTTTTTTCATGAAAAGAGACCTCTTTTTTTTTTAAATAAATGTATTTATTTATTTAATTTTGGCTGCGTTGGGTCTTCATTGCTGCACGTGGGCTTTCTCTAGCTGCGGTGAGCGGGGGCTACTCTTCGTTGTGGTGCGCGGGCTTCTCATCGTGGCGGCTTCCCTTGTTGCAGAGCACGGGCTCTAGGCATGCGGGCTTCGGTAGTTGTGGCACGAGGGCTCTAGAGCGCAGGCTCAGTAGTTGTGGCGCACAGGCTTAGCCGCTCCGCGGCGTGGGGGATCTTCCCGGACCAGGGCTCGAACCCGTGTCCCCTGCATCGGCAGGCGGATTCTTAACCACTGCGGCACCAGGGAAGTCAGAGACTTCTTTATAGTGGTCCTTCACTTTGGTGAACTTTGTGTTATGGTGGTTTTATTTGTCTGTGAGGTCTTTGACCCTCAGCCCATCGAGAGGTGGTGTCTAATTCCCCTTGAATATAGACTGACATTTCTGACATGCTTCTAACAAGTGGAAGGTGGAAGAAATGACACGTGGTGACTTCAGAGGCTGGGTTATCAAAGGTGATTCCAGGTCTGCCTGGCTCACCTTCTCTCTGGGACATGTACATTTGGAGTGTGGAACTATCCTGTAAGAAGTCTGGCTAACCTGAAGAAGCCATGTGTGATAGATCACGAGGGAAGACAAAATAGAGATAAAGAGAGATGCTGAAAGAGCCCCAGCTACTGGGGCTCCATCTCTTCATGACTTCTCAGCTCAGGCACTATGTATGTGTGTACCTCTCTGGTGATATCCAAGTGAGGAAGCCTTCAAGATTACTCCAGCACCAGCAGCTGTGTGACAGACACAAGACTCTAAGTAGATCCTCCTATCTGAGCCAAATCAACCTCCAGAAAACTGAGAAATAATACTAATAATTGAGGCTGTTTTGCATCACTAAGTTGGGGGTGGTTTGTTACATAATAGTAGGTAACTAGAACACTTACAGTGTTGGTCCGAGTACTCAACGTGTGAAGACATAGCCATGGAAATCAGTTCTCTGTAAGGAGGTCTTGGCTCTGCCCCCATGAGCTTCTCAATCGTAGGGAAGATACTTTAACGAGTTCTTCAGATCACAGATTTCCCATTTGTAAAACGTGAATGACGATACCCTGTAAGCAGGGCTCTCCTGTTAAGTGAGAAAAAATCTGGGGGAACTCTAGGTACTGCAAAACACAACATACAGTTGTGAGTTGTTGGTGAAATTTTCATGATGAGCAGCATTTCCCATGAGTGAGTTTGCTGAGGGGTTTTCAAAAACTTGGCCGAGGCTGTCTCTGTTGGGTAGTTGACGTTTGGGGGAAGGGCGGATACTTCTGCCCATGTAATCAAATTAATATCTTAATATTTTATTGTATTTAAGTGTTTTTTTCTAAATAAATGCCTTGGCGTGTAAAATCACAATCTCCATACTAAGGAAAACGTCAGTAACATGTAGGAGTGGAAAGATAGGGGCATGTAACTTCCTTTGTATTGGGAGCCCAGCAAAGATTCGTGATTGAAGACTGGATGTGTTTTTCATGGAATATCAGCATGTCACGATGATGTTCATTCCTAATGACCAGATCACTTGCCATCACGTTCATACCTTGCTTTTATTTTTCGTTTGTTTTTTTTTTTAAGTAGAAGAAGGGATAAGCAACAATTTAAGAACAATTTACAGGGCTCAGCAGCCTTAGTGACCAATAAATAGGAGTAACAGTACAGTGTAGCAGGTTTAATCTCAATCTACAAAATTAGATGTGCAAGAAGCAGTCTTTTCTTTCTCTCGCACTCAATTTAATTTTTATTTTGAGCCCTCATTCTACCCTGCATGTGATGGTGGAAAGTTAATCACAGTCAGTTTGTGCTTTCCCCCCATTCAGGATTGCATCTAATTTCTGTATTACTTCTGTCATCTTAAAATACTGGGAGAGTAATGGGTTCCTTTATGTCATCTGTGGTTGACAGACCTTGTATCTCACTTTTGGAAAGTGACTTCACTGCCTAAAATTCAGTGATTCTTAAACTTTAGTGGGCATCAGAGTCACCTGGAAGCTTGTTAAGACACAGATCCCTGGGGCCCACCCCCAGAATTTCTGATTCAATAGACCTGCATGGCTTGAGGATTTGCCTTTCTAATAAGTTTCCAGAGGATGCTGATGCTGGTGATTCTGGACTACACTTTGATGTCCACTGACCTTAAGATGAAAAAGTCAGATCTGCCTACTTTACTGAGAGCCTAACTTATCTTAGGAAAGCCTGCTCTACAAGACACCCCATTGCTCTGTATCACACACCAACCAAATGCGAAAGGTGATTCCAGAAGGATTTCAGGGAGAGGGGTAAGTGCATTTCAGGATTTTAGCTTTAATAAACCTTGTCATTTATTCTTTTATTCTTTCAATCATTTGCTATATATTAGTTTCAGAAGCTATCAAACAAAAAATTAAAATGTGACCTGGATAGAGAAAGAGAGAAACAAAGCTTTTCTCTCTATCTCCCTACTCACAGGATGGATCACCTGTCCCATCCCATTAAGAAAAAATATAGGTTTTTCCAATGATTTGAATAAATGAAATCCATCTCATTACCCTTTCCCGAATCTGAAACCACCACCACCAAATGTGTCATCTCATCTTGCTTCGTATATGCAACTGCTGGAGAAATCCTGAACAGTCTAGGAACAAAATCACTTTTAATTACATATACTTTTGGAACTTTGCTTCTTTCAAGGTGGGGAATACTGGCCACCCCACTTGGCTATGAGTGCTCTCTCGCTCTCCCTCTCTGCCTGTCTCTCTCATTCTCTGCAGTCTACAGGCACAGGCTGCATATTTTATAATTCCTTTCTGCACATCCAGCCCTTTTATTTGGTGAGATTTCTGTGGAGTCTGTTAGGTGTGTGTCATGTAGTTTACTGGCTTGAAATAAACTCACTTTCAAGGTGTTCTGTTTGGGAGACAAATAAAAGAAAGAGGAACTAATACCATACCTGACTGATAATGAAAATCGATAAAGTGTCTTTCTGAAATAGAGAGGTAGACGCCCCTTAGACAATCACGCGCGCGTGCGCGCGCGCACACACACACACACACACACACACACACACACAATCAGAGCTGCTCAGTGCTGACTCCCAGGTCCTCTTTTCACTTTAGTTGGTCTTACTGTTAAGCTTGGTGACTGACAATGTATCATATGACTTGATTTCAAAAAAGATCCCAGAATGCCTGGCATCCATGTGTTCAAGAAGCAAATGTATTAAGGGAGACGAGTGCTGGCTATGGAGTCACACACTTGGGTTAAAATTCTGGCCACATTCACTATGTGAGCTCGGTCAAGTCACATAAGTTTAGATACGTGACTTAACTTCCCTTTGCTTCAGTGAGATGGGGATGACGGGAATGATAATTCCTGCCTCCCAGGTGTGGGGATTGGCAATGCGTGTGAAGCACTTAGCACAGTACCTGCACACTCAACCATTCATAGTCGTTACTCCCTGTGTTCTGTTGCCCTTTCTTTCCTGCCATTTTCTGTCTCTGTAGAGATGAAAACCTTTTTTCCTTGGCCACTAGGTGGAGAAAGCAAGCTTTCCACAGTATTTGAATTAAACACAAGGCCGAATCATCCTGACCAAAATACTGCAGACTTTTAAGGGAAAGTTTTTATTTCTCCTTCCTCTTCTTTAGAACTTCAGACAGCATGAACAGGGTATCTGGAGAGATGTCTGGAGAATTCTTGAGCAGCTCACAATGAAATGTTTGAGCTTTGAGTGTGGTCCTGCCTCGAGGCACTAGATTTTACCCAGGGATGGTCCAAGGCAAATGATGAAGTTCACAATTCAGCTTTCCAGAACCTTCTTATCCTCCATGACTTAATCTCTTCTCACTTGCATTTCAAGCAGGCACCTGCTCAGTATTTTTTTTTTTTTTCCTTCTGAGGTATTGTAATAGCTACTGTGAGGAACAGGGGATATTGATATCCCTATACCTGTCAGTCATTAGTTAATGACTTCTAGAGGAGGGAAGATCTTAATTCTCAGCCCTTCCCATAAGCCTTGCATGTGAAGCCCTCCAACAAAGATGCAAGTTCTGGCCATTTCTTCTGCCAAGCACAGAAATGGTAAGAAGACCCCAAATGAAAGGGGTGGAGGACTGATCTGCCTGTTATGCCCACCTATTAGCAAAAAATTGCTACTCATATATCACAGTCCATGTTCATGCCTACATTTATATCAAGTCCCCAAACTAAAATTCAATAGTCAGTTATAGCTCAATAAAGCTGGAAAAAAATTAATTCATAACCCCCTGAAAAATAAGTCTCCAGGCCAGATGTTTTCATTGGAGAATTCTAGAAAACATTTAAAGAAGTACTAAAAACAATTTTACATGATGTCCTCCAGAAAACAGAAGAGGAGGAAACATTTCCCAGTGTATTATTTTATGAGGCATAATTGCTAATCTCACAAAAAATAATCATTCCATATACTAACGATGAAATACGGGAGTTGAAATTAAAACACAATTATCATTACAATTATTTCAATACTTAGATATACACTTTAAAAAGTGTATGCCTTAAAAAAAAGGTCCAGGTTTTGTATGTTGAACATTACAAAATGCTGTTAAGTCAAAGAAGAGAACATAACTGTTCATGGATTGAAAGACCCAACATATTAAAGATGTCAATTCTCCAAGGTGATCTGCAGATTAAGTACAATTCCTCTCAACATCTTAGCGAGATTTTTTTCTAGAGATAGTCAACGTTATTGTACAATTTATACAGAAAGGCGCAGGTCTTAGAATAGCTGAAACAATCTTGACAAAGAAGAGTACAGTGGAAGGAATCCCTTTCCCTGATGTTAAGGCTTACTGTACAGCTATAGTAACCAAGAGTGTGTGGTATTGGTGGAGGAAAAGGCATATAGACCTATAGAACCAAACAGAGAGCCCAGAAATAGACCCAAACAAAAATGCCCAGTTGATTTTATCCCGAAGTGAAAGAGAAATTAAGTGAAGAAAGAACACTCTTTTCAACAAATGATGCAGGAACAATCAAACATCCATAGGCAAAAAAAAAAAAAAAGATCATGAACTTAAAGGCAAAAGGTAAACATATCAGTGCTTGGGAAAAGCAAAATTAACCTTCTGTTTAATGTTGTGTAACATACGTCACTTCCCTGTCTCTTGACAACAGTTTATTTGATTTCATTTCTTTTGAGAAGCAGGATAGAGTCTGAATGGGAATAATAATAACTGCCCCCAACTCAAACGGAAGTTAGAAGGATTAAGTCAATCAACATGGGAGCCTGAGGAACAGTTCCCAATACCTGGTAAGAAGTCTAAACGTATTAGGGGTTTTCTAATATTTAGTTCTGAATATTCTCTTACAATTATCACTAGGAAGGCGCTTCCCAAATCCACATGTTAAAGGTCTATCGATTAAGAGAAATCAGAACCTGGAATTTCGATCACTTTTATACACAGGGAAGTGATGCAACATAGTTGGATGCTTTTTGTATTTTTTTCCAAGGGAAGCTTGTTTCCAATCCTATTTTGCCCATGAAATACCATTTTGGGCTTATTAGAACGATGTAATAGACACCTATCTGAGATCTCAGCTTGGTACAAAGAGTAGAATTGGTTTGCAATAGAACCAGAGTGGAGATATAAAGTGAGTAAAAGATTAAATACAGATACTATTATGCGCTAGGGTGAGAACAATACCAACAACAATGGTGCCTCAACATATGGATTTTCCCACTCATACTGCAATTCCTAAAGCTTATAATGCAAGACATGTAGCCCCCAAATTAAATATTTCCCTCCTGGTTCTGAGAAGTTTTATTTTTAAATTAGGGATTTGTTTCCCCGAAATAAGCTGTTCTTTTCAGTATCCATCAAAAACTATGAAAAAATGTAGTTTATTCTCATCACATGGTTGAGTCAATGAATTTAAAGATTTTATTTTATATTTTCTTTGGCATCTATCCATTCAAATGTATGCCCTGATTTCATGCATATTTTGAAAATTAAAGGTAAATTTCTACTTGTATTTTACATAATGAAGCTCATGCCTAATCCTTGGTGGTCTTTTTGGTTTTAACATGGCATTTCTTTTTCTAAAATGTTGATCAATTTCAAAATTATCTGTGAATTTTCTCAACTTATAAACTTTATATCCTACTCATCTATACTGCTATCATTGCTAGGTAAGAACACATTTTAGAATTGGCATGATGTTAAAACAACAATTAACCATTTTGTAGATTCTTGCTCCAATTAGAATTCCAAGACTAAACTAGATTATCTATTGTCAATTTGGTACTGTCACCACTACACTCTAAGGGTAGGAAATATATTTCCTGGAATCCTCTTCAACATATGGTTCCAGGCTGGCATTTGCCAATGAAAGGAACTCATGTCTCATTTGAAAGGTGGAAGCAAAGCAGAAGGCATTGAGTTTACAGCAGCTTCCTGGTGACTCCAGAATATGACCCACCTTTCAGATAAAGCAAATGGTGGGAGCTTCTCAGTGATTCTCAAAAGTTATAACAGCCTCCAGGAAAATGTTGAAAAATCACCAAATTTGGTGTTTCATGCTGAAATCTTCAGCATCAATTCCTCTGACTTCTGTTAGTAGCTCCCCTGTCCTTCTGTAGTAGCTTTGCTGTCACTCTTCTAACTGCCACATAAATCCCTAATTCTGTATTAAATCTGATATGCCTGGAATACGTAGAGTCATTCTGTTCTCTTGACTGAACCCTAACTGATACAAAGACTTCCAACACCTTGAAAATAGTATCCCAAATATATCCACAAGTCCTCATCAAGTATCCCAACTGAATTCACTGAAAAATATTCTCTGCCGCGTGGCACCTGCCATGTTGCTCTTCTCTTAAGATTACTCCATCATGTCCAAGATTGCCAGTGCCCATGAGTATGTCTCTGGACCCCAATGATGCCCATGCAAAGTTGACCATTTCCAGATAGCTCTAAACTGCTGAGAATGACATCCTGAAAATCTGAGGAGTGCCCAAGTTAAATCACAATTTGGGTAGAAGTGAGAGAATGCCACGGTTCCCCCATTTAGGGTCAAACTTAAACACAAACATCCAATTCAACAACAAACGTCAACTCCTAAACCCTGCCTATGTCCAGCGTTTCTTAGAGTCACTCGTGATAATATCAACTTTGACTTCTGTCTGCTGTTCATCGCTTTGGTGGGCTCAACATGTATGGAAACCCAACACTGTATTCTCAGCCCTCTCTCTTGAGCAGATCTCCCCCCACGCGATTCCTCTACTCTTGGAAGCTACCACGCATGGTGACTGTACTCATAGGATCTGCATCAGTTGCACTGTGTGGTTAGACATGTCCGTCCCACCCTTGGGCAGAACTTAGGCTAAAGTGGTGATTCCAGGAAGTGAATATAGATTATTATTTTGACTTAGTGTTCAGAAAAGTCAGGGGAAATAGTGAAAAGAAACCTTTCTGGAACCTGCCTCTCAGGAAGAGCATAATGGTTAAGTCTGGAAACTTTAGAGCAGACTGCCAAGGCTTAAATGTCACCTAAAGCACTTACTCATTGTATATCTTTGTTAAGTTACTTAACCTCTCTGTCTGTAGAAAGCATAGAATAATAGTATGCACATAGTAGGGTTGTTATGAGGACATCTTAATTATGATGATAGTTTTTTGTGTGTTCGCACTAAGTAACTTTGGCAAAATCCCTTTGCATTGACTGTGTTTCCAAATCCCCCAAATGGAAGTTCTATTAACCATTTTAACTCTACTGTTCTATGGATCTACACGTATTTTCTTCATCACCATGACTTTAATCCAGTTGGAAAAACAGCGACAATAAGAAACCACACTGATTTTCTCCATGGCCAGGGCAAGTTGCATTGAAACCACTAACCCTTTCACTGAACTGCATGCTGGGCAGTAAATTCTGAGAGTAAATCTTAAATAGTGAAAGAAAAAATAAACAAGAATTCTCTCAGTTGAGAATGTCCTTTGACATGTAAGTGGTATGTAAAACTGTTATTTTTCTAACTTCTGATGCCCTCTATCCCCACTTCCAACTATGAAAATTCCTAAGTGTTGACCTTATATTCCACTTAGACCAGTGCAGCCCTCTTGATAACTGTGGTCAGAATTTGATTTGTTCTAACTGCGGACATACATCATTCCTTGCATTTTAGCTACTTAGAAGACAGCTAGATTATTAGCTCTGTGGGTTAAAAAAAAAAAAAAAGGGACTTATATGTATTTTTTCCTCTTCAGTATAGTTTACTTATGAAGCAGAAACCCAACAAGAAGTTATAAACTGCTGAGTTTAAGTGGTATCCTATAGCTTTGGTTATGTCAGGCTTCAATTACACAAAGCACAAGCCTCTGCAGATATGTTAAGCAGAAAGAAATTTAATACAGAGAATGATGTCGAATCAGAAATTAGTAGAAGGACTTGGATCTTGGGCTGTGCCATGAATATCTCTCAGAAAAACATTGTGGAATTAGTTCATTAGGGAAGCTGTAACTTCTACCGGGAAGGCACTCATGGGAGTGTGAGCTCCAAAAGCAAATCCCCCTGCCATGTCCCTAGAGTCAGGTCATGCCTACTAGATATCTACTGGGAAAATAATGGATGCCTCATACCTGGCCTCTTGGCATGCATAACAATGGTGAATTTCAATGCTGTTACAGGAAAAAATACCTCATTCCAGCTAAGTCTCAGCCTCACTTTTTGTGTTCCAAATCTCAGGGAAGTGAGTCTGATTCACTGAAACTAAAGATTTGGAACGCTAGCTATAAAGGAGCAGAGAAATGTAATTATTGGCTAGTCAGGCTCTGTAGTACACTGGGGCATTCTAGAAGGAGGATAAGATTCTTATTGAAAGCTAATCCACCATAGCCATCACAAGCATTTATGGAGGACATTGTTTTCCTGATTGCAAAAGTAATACGGTCTTATTTTAAAATGAGAAAATGAGAAAAGCATAAAGAAGAAAAAATAAATTTCTACTTATACTGAGAACATGTTAATATACATTTTTCCATGTAGAATTTTTCTAAAACTTTGTCATTAAAGGCTCTTACATTTATTTGTTGTTTCTAAGGCCTTTGCCTTTTGGGGATTTCTGTTACGGAGGGAAAAGTGATTTTAGTGCCTATCTCCAATCAATCCACATTGTATTTCAAAATGTCACTGAGAAGAAAAACTTCAATTTTCAATTCACCTGGAGTCTCTGATGTAAGTCAGAGCAACTAACTATACCCAAATGGTCATCAACTACTTTTATTTCCACAATAGATTAGATTCATAACCCAACACTTTAAATTTGCTTTGCAAAGTGCTACAAAATACAGAAAAATATTAAATGATCTATATAGTATTGTATATTTTGATTAACATATATAATGAACAGTGTGTGATGTATTGAAAAAAATAATAAAAGTCTGTTGCCTAAAGGAGAGATGATTAAAATAAATTGTAAAAAGTAGAATTCAAGAATTTCATCATAACCAAACCCAACCTCCTAAACTTTTGATTGATATTCCAAACTTGCTCCAAATATTTGTGAAAACAAATAAATGTTCCTATTTCACCAGTATGAACTGCAAGAGGAAGAGTATTTGTAAAGAACCTAGCATGAGGTAATACCTCTGGATAATCAAGTCTCACAATGATTCTGCCATAATCAATGAGAAAACCCTGATCTATAATTTAAATGCATTGACACAATGAAACATTCATTAGCTGGCTGTACCACAGGGGCAGAGGGGTAGGGTGGAGGCAGTGGGGTGGGCTGAGAAAGCCAAGCCTGCGATACCAGCTCTCTCAAACTCTCTCAGGATAGGTGTTATTTGATTTTTGTTTTTTCTAGGAATGGAACTGCTTGTCACCAGAATCCCCAAACAATACTTGATTTTTCAGGGTAGGGGAGTGTTAGGGACCGAAACTTGTGCCCCTACACCCTCCAAATTTGTATGTTGAAATTCTAAACCCCAGGACCTTAGAATGTGACTATATTTGGAGATGGGGCCTTTAAAGAGGTAATTAAGTTGAAATGAGGTGGTTAGGCTGGGCCCTAATCCAATATGACTGGTGCCCTTATAACAAGAGATTAGGGAGCAGAGTCAGCCTCCAGGGAGGCTTATGTACAGAGAAGGCCAAGTGAGAACACAGTGGGAATGACACCATCTGCAAACCAAGGAGAGAGCTTTCAGGAGAATCCAAGCCTGCCAACACTGTGACCTTAGATTTGGCCTCTAGAAGTATAAGAAATAAATAGGTAGTTGTTTAAACCACCCCTTCTGTGGTATTTTGTTATGGCAGCCCAAGCAAACTAATACACGGAGAAAAAAGTGAAATGTATAATTTAAACAAATAAGTTTGATGCTCCTCTTGGTATAGAAAAGTTGTTCTCAAACAGGAAATTCTTCTCCCCCTAGGGGACACTGGGCAATGTCTGGGGACATTTTGATTGTCACATGGCGGGTGGGGGCAGGGTCTACTGACATACAGTGAATAGAGGCTATGGATACTGTGAGACATCCTACAGTACACAGAACGGTCCCCCTCCTCCAGAACAGAGAATGATCCAGCCCAAGAACTGAGGTTGAGAAATTCTACTGACAGTAATGGCATGAATTTGCCTCACAGGTTTGTGATTTGGGAATGAGGAGATGTAACTTTTTTTTTTTTTTCCTGGTTGGGCCTACAAAGCCATTTCTGCAACAGCTAATTATCTTGTACCAGCCACTCTGAACAGTTAGCTAGAGGATGTTTCACTAATGATCCCCAACAGGCCAGTTGGCCCTACCTGTGATGAACACACTAGACCAGGGAACTTTCCACTTTACTATTAGCAGAATGGAAACATTTCTGCTATTCTGTTCTCACAAAATGCAGAAGGCAGAAGCTAATTCCATATGTCAAATGTTTCCTCCTTTAAAGATGAAGGGCAAATAAGCCCATTCGTTTTGCCCACAAGTGTATTGGACATGAATTTATTGAACCAATTAATTATTGAAGTGAATTTTTAAATGCCTTTTTTAGTGATAAGGAATATTAAAACTGAGGTAGGAGAGGGTTTTTTTTTTTTTTTTTTAAGATGATGAGTCACTTGAAGCTTAACTTCTATCATTTATATCCTATGACATTTTCTTTTGCTCTTTCTCCTTTACCCTCATCTTTATCTAGTCACCAAGAAAGAGCAAGAAAGGCAATGATGTTCAAACCTGAGAAGATGGATTAACGCAAGGATGCTCTACTCCTCCCGAGATTAAGCTGGACCTCTTGCTCTTATGGGCTACTGCGATGCTCTTTGGATAGAATAAACATGTAATGTTCTTATGCTTGGGGACAAATAGGGAAGATGAAGGACATCTAGCTCTACTGACCCCTCAGAATTCTGCAGTGTAGGATTTTTTTTAAAAAAGTCTTTTGGGATCACAGGATCATATAACAATGGAAGGCTCAGTGAATTCAGTAGACACAATAACTCCAGCTGGCATCATATGTCTGGCTTTGACATGGTAATGGTTATTTAGGTGATTTCGGTGATGAGAGAATCTGCAGATCACCACCTCTGCTTGTTCCCTGCTTCTTCCCCTCATCCAAGTGCTGGCCTAAATCAAAACTTTAAGATTCACAATTCATCAAGATGACTCTGTGAGTGCATGATAAATTGGGCAGATTAGATTTTATATATCTTTAGCTCCACAAATCATCATTTATGAGTCTCACTGTTGGATGCAGAGTGAGAAGAGAAATATGGGGAAATATGAGAACCAGGGTGTGATAATCTCATTTGAATTAGACAAATGAGGCCGTGCTGGAAAGGAACATCCAGGGTCTCTGAACAAATTTATGAAGTCAAAACAAAAAATAATTACAGTGCAGAAATGGCTGGTGCTGGATGAACCCACTTCATTCCTAACGTGGGTTGGCAGCTCTTCATCCTGATTATTCCATCTGGAGATAATTGTGTGATATCATGCATAAAATTAAATCATAAATCAACCCAACTAGTGAACAGGCCAGCAAGCTGCTGAGAAAGCCAAGCGTAGGGGAGGTGAGACTTCTCATCTTAGTGAGAGATATAGGAATGAAATTAAGAGAAGACCTGTAGGGGGTGACCCCCAGCAAGTCTGCAGGCTCGCTTGCTGACAACTGCCGCCAAAGTCCATGCCTCAACAGAATAAGGACAGCCTACACGATGATGCGTTATCCATTTGCTGATGAGGGAAGAATGTTCTGTTCATGAAAGGAGCCACGTACTGCTTTTCAAGGATCTCTGTTTTGAGTTGGGGATGTCCAACATGCAATACTTTATTTCCTTTCCTGATGAAATGTTACTAGTGATAGAAAGTTTATAAACACAATGGAAGTCTTAAACAATAGCATAAAATCAAACAGCCTTCGAGGCTTAGAGTTGGGAGAATTAAAGAGTACACCATGGTCTCTGACTTAGTAAGTAAGCTGTGGTTAATTTACAGGTTATATTTGGAAAGGGTTTTTCAGAGGACAAGGTATGGTTTTAAAGCAGTGGCTATGATGCATATAAAAGAGTAATTAGGATAAAGACAAATGTATTGTTTAAATGGCGACCATTGATTCCTATAAGTGCTTTTGCTGTGGCTTGTAAGTTGGAGGGGGTCAAAACTCAAAGATGATCCAGACTCCCTAAGAGCTCAGGCTGGAGCAAATGGCCGAAGGGCATCTGATACTTCTTTCAGCCGAATCATCTGAGATGATAAATCTCATTGGCTTTGGAGATTCCATTTGTGACCATAATAAATGGAAAGTCCAGCTGTACGTTGAGTCTCTGAGCTTTCAAGTGGCAACAGTAGCAGATGTTGGGAGGCTGGTGGCTTGTGAGCATCTGCAGGAGGACGGTCACGGGGCCGCTCAGCAGAGACGCCTAGTAGAAGACGATAATGAAGATAAATTCTTTCTTGTCCTTCTTTTCCCCCTCTGAATAATATCGGGAACAGTGGAGCAAGAAAAGCCACCAGTTCTGAAAAATGCTTATTCTTTTGTTTCATTCCCAATTGTACTGTGTCCATATAATGCGTATATACTGAACCCAAATATTTGTAAGTATAGGAATCTGGCTGGTTTTAGATAGTTATAAAGTGTGGGCAAACCAAAAATATGAAAAACCTTCATAGGAATAAATACTATTTACCTGTCTTTAATGACTTCCTTTCCCCCATCTCTTACCCCCCAAGAATGTTTGTTTCCTGTTCTTCATTTTGGCCAAACTCAACCAGAAACCAGGAAACCACATACATATAACAATGTTATGATAATGAGCAGCATTAGAATTCTATTTTATCAGGTTTGTTTAACTGGCCAGAAGTCTTTTAGTTGCAAACCTCAGAAACCCAACTCAAACTAGTCTATGTAAAGAGAAGAAATTTATTGTCTTATGTAAATCTATCTATCTGTCCATCCATCCATCTTATCTGTGTATGTATGTATGTATGTATGTATGTATCTATCTATCCTATCTATTCATCTACCTATTATCTATCCATCCAGCTATCTATCATCTATTCATCTCTATTCATCTATCCATCCAGCTATCTATTTATCTATCTCTCCAGCCATCTATCTATCTATCTATCTATCTATCTATCATCTATCTATCCAGCCATCTATCTATCTGTCTATCTATCTATCTATCTATCTATGCACTGGTTCAGGCAAGACTGCATCCAAGTCTCAAACAGTCCTCTCCTATATTCTCTCTCTCTTTCTCCCTACCTCTGTCTCTTGATTCTACTTTTTTCCTTGGTTTTATTCTCAGTTATGTTCTCTTTCTATAGAAACAAAGCCCCAGTGGCTCCAGATATATATATTCCTTGGGATACATGATTTCCCAGTGAAGGAGAGTATATCTTTCACAGTGATTTTAGCAAACTTAGTACAAAATGGTATATGTGGAGGAAATTGTGACTAGGCACTCTGATTGGAGCCAGACTGAATGCCTTGCATTTAGCCTACAACCGGAAGTTTGCTGAAGTTTTAAAGCTGGAAAATAAAAAACTAAATCTTTTTTTTATAAGGATTGCTCTGTCACCAATGTGAGAAATGGCTCAGAATTGGAGAAAACGAGATTCTAGAAAACGAGTGCAGGCAGCAGAAGGTGAGGGGGTACTGGCAGAAGCATTAGAAAGGATAAAAAGCAGATCGCAAAGGCCTCTGAGGAATATAATTGGAATAACTTAGCAACCAACTGAATGTGGACAAATGAAGAAAAAGGAAAAGTGAAAGACAGCACAGATGTTTCCAGTTTGGAAGACTGAGTGGATTTTAAGGTCATTCACTGATAGGTTGAGACAGCTCAAAGTAGTGAGTTTGAATGCATTCTCTCCTTGCAGATATTTTAAAGTAGTTTTTCTATCCCCTAGGAAGAAATACCAACAAATCTAATACCTCTTGCATTCCGCTCATAGCAGAGAAATTGTGAACAGATTTTAGGCAACGTTCAAGATTGGAACTAGGGTAATGTTTTTATCAGCAGGGCCATTTAGTCAATTCTTCAGGCTAATTCTACTAAAAGTAATCAAAGTTTAAATATTACTTTTCAGCTTTTAGTAATTCACAGTATTCATGTTATAAATATTTGATTTTTCTTAAAATAATATATACTATGATTTAAAGATTTTTTAATGTTAGTTTATTGAAGGCTGCTTTTAACAATTACCTGGAAAAGGGCACGTAGGAAGTGACAGATAGAGCCCACAGGCGCTGCAGTGCCCACAGGGTAGGCAAGGAAGAATACTGGGGCCAATAAAACTTTATTTACAAAAACAGATGGGCTGATGTAGTAATTTTTTAATATTGAATTATAACATTATCTATCTAGATTCCTGAGGTTTTTGTCACCTTAGTTTTTTTTTTTTTTTTTTTTTTTTGGCCATGCCACATGGCTTATGGGATCTTGGTTCCCCGACCAGGGATTGAACCCAGGCCCTCAGCAGTGAAAGCGTGGAGTCCTAACCAGTGGACCCCCAGGGACTTCACATACACCTCAGTTTCTTATGTGTGAAATGGGGATAAAAATAAGTACCACTCCTACCTAAGAGGTTTGTTGTGAGAATTAAATGGATTGATATATATATAAAGTGTTTAGAACAGTGCCTGGTACCTGGGAAACATTCAATATATAATAATAATAATTATTCTCAAAAGCTCAGATGATTTGATTCTAGTGTATATTTATTTATCTTCTATATTTAAAAAATTGTTATCATTTCTTAATATATATGCTGAGAATCACCAGCCTCTTTTTTTTTTTTTTTTTTTTTTTTTTTTTTCTTGGCCCAAGGATAATGCCTCAACTTAGTCCCATTTAGATGGTACTAAGCCAACAGGAGTTTGTTACCAAATACAAGCTCAGAGCATTGGATTCAGGAGGGAAACTATGGGCAGGAAGACTGAGGGAAAAAAAAGAGTTTTTCCATCTGCTGATCAGCCTATAAGCCCAGATTTGGGGGAGCCAGACTCACTTGCAGAGTGTCAGAAGAACCACAGACCTATTTTGGGACATCATCTTTCAAACAAAGCCCCAACTAAAGACAGCGGCATGTCTATGAAGCTTTCGGTAGGTGTCCCTGGGCCAAAAATGTGCTCTTAAATTTTCTGAAATATATTAATAGTTTACAAAATGTGATACTGGATTTTGAGTCTTGCTACTAAAAATGTGGTCTGTGGATCAACACCTTCAACATCCCCTGTCTGCTTGTTAAAAAATGCAAGTTCTCAGGCCACATCCCTGGCCCACTGGATCAAAATATGCATTTTAATAATATCCCCAGATAATCTGTATACACATTAAAGTGTAAGAAATGGCCTCCAAAGTGGAGTACAAAATTAAAATAATAGAACTTTTATTTATTGTTATCTCATACTCTTACCAATTCAATAATATGTATATATTTTATAATTTATTATATCACTATAGTAGTACATATCTATTATTACTGGGGTTATATTTATGGACCTTTTTTCTTTAATAGACAGAAATACGTGAACAGAAATTTTTGGAGATCACTTCTTGGAAGGTTGCAACTCTAAGTCCTTGAAGAGAGAAATGAAAGAGGAAAGAACAAAACTTGGAGTATTCTAATTTTCTGGAGTGACCTTCAAGCTTAGTCTGTTATCCCAAGGTCATGATGACTAATTACTGCATCTATGAATTCATTAAAATGCTCATACAGTCCTCCAGGAAACTTCTTAACCTAAGCCATCCTCAAGTGGCTTATTCTTTTCCTGTAATACTTACTACCTGCTCCCAGAACACAAAAGCAAGTTGAATTCACAAATCAATGCTTAGAAAATTATCTAGTGATAAAGAACAAAGCAAATTCAGAATTTGCACAATCCTTTCTTAGTCTGATTGAGGGAGTCTTAAATATCCACTTAAAATTTTTTTATTTCAGTATTTTTTTTTTTTCTGGATAAACAATGAAATGCAAATACCATGGTCATTAATGACCTGATAAATGTTTCATCCCCTTGGAACAGGGAAGTTCATGCTTGGTCTGGCCCATTTCTGAGATGTACCCTCCTATGTAATTAGTGATGCTTTGACTCAACCACCTAGGCCCAAGTCAGTTTCTTGTTTCTTTCTTACTTCCTGTATCTCTATCCTCTCAGAATTCTCTTTTTTCTGCCCTCTTTGCCACACATTTCAGGTTATATGTGACTCACATTAATAGAGAAAATAAAGAGAAATCAGTCAAAGGCTTTGAAAAGATGTTAATAGTAACATTTAACTTGAGAACTACCTGAGGATTAGATAAGTAGACTTTTTTTTCAAGTAATGCTTAAATTTATTACTTTCATATATCTGAATGAGGCATTTGAGGGAAATTCAAATTGGCCAGGTCCTAGGTCAAACGATTTTCTATTCAGCCTTTGCATTCAAGCTGCTCAAGAATATATGTTTATAGTGCAGAGAAACCACATTTAGAAGATTGTCTCTGTTCTCCCTTCCAATGTTCCATATCGTGCTTGACTCTTACAGGCACCTGGGTCCACACATGGCTTTTGTTTATGGAAGTTTCCCTTTTTCAATGTTTTCCCTGCATCACTATCCCAATCCATGAACTGAGAATATCCATTCATCCAATCCTCTTTTATTAAGCACTAACTATGTAATCGTAGTCAGTGTTAGGCTCCAGCTATACAGAGTAAAAACACTCAATGCCTTTTACTTGAATTTTCCCAGAAACAGTCTGTAAGGAAAGGAATTGGATGCAGGCAATATTTTGAAGGTGATCCGAGGAAGCACAAGCAGAGGTGTGGGGGAAGTGAGGTGAGGAATTTGTATATGCGTATTTATGAATGGGTCCTTGCTGTGGGTAGCCAGGACTCAGTCCTACTGGGGACACTTAAAAGAATCATGTAGAACACACCTCAAATTGTCCCAGTAAGGGACAAGGAAGTGGGGTGTGGCATATTTCCCTTCCAAATATGCCCACAACACTATCCCCCAGGCCATAACCTCTTCTTGCAATGTGACCTTGAGCTTCCTTTATTCAAGGGCTTGGGTGGATTTGAGACTTTGGTGGAGGTGGTTCTGTATGACATCAGAAGCTTGGACTCAAAGGGCGATACAGTTTCTTCCTGTTTCTCTTGGGATGCTCATGCTTGTAGGAAGCCCTAATGAGCCTTCACAGAGAAATTATATGGTGTTCCAGCCATCAGACCCAGCTGAGGACCCAGCTATAGCCAGCACCTACTGCCAGAAATGGGAGTGGGCAGTTCTTCTGATGGTTCCCAACTTCAGTCAAGTCACTCTGAGCCTTTGCATCTTCCCAAATGTGACCCAAACATCATAGAGCAGATCCTCTATGCTCTTTCCAACCCCTAATGCCCAGACTGGTGAGCTCCCAGGTAAGATCCATGTGGTCCTTTGGCTCTGAGTTTGGGGTGGTGTGCTATGCGGCGGTTGATAACCAGACACTGGGGCACTCATCCATCAACATCCAGCCCTTGTCAGTTGTGATGCGCTAGGTCCCCAACACACTCAGGCTGCCCTGAATGGCCAAGCAAGTTCCTGCAGCCTTGTGGAAAGTCCACAGGCAGAGAATGACACTCAAAGTGGGAGCTGCTAGCTGTACTGTCCCTGCCCCTGCAGTTACAGTTGAGTTCTGAGTGGATCCAGGGCTCAGGGGCTGAGCAACACCACCTCTGGTCAAATGGCTCACACAGCAGGTGAAAGATGAACAGTTAAACTGAAAGGGTGGAATATGCTAAATCCAATGACAGAGTTAGCACAGGGTGCTCTGCAGCTCCAAGGAGACCCTCTACTCCAGGCCACTGAGGACCAGGAAGGTTTCCCAGAAGAACAGTTAAGTGAGCAGTTTAGCCTCCAAGGCTAAAAATTGGAAACCTCTCCAATACGACAAAACTCTCTGGAGAAAAACATTTACAAAGACATCTGTTTTGGGGATAGCATTATGTTGGCCAAAAAATGAAATCCTCGTAGGTTACAATTAAATATATGATCACTGTTGGCTTCCCTTTCTAAGAGAATAATGTCTCAGTGGACGAATAATAAATCAGCGGACGAAACTGATTTAATGACCTGCCTATCCTTAAGACAGGGAGGGATACCTTTGCTGTTTTGGTTAAGTGAAGAAAATATGCTCTTTCATATAGATATTCTGTAAATTCCTACTTAATTCAAGAAGATATCATTTTCCAAAATGAAGATAGAGAAGGGAAAATTTTAAAATATCATTATCCTTTGGCTTTCCATCTGAATATGATGGCTTTGTTAAACACTGCTTTTTTAAACTAAAATTCTGACCCCCTACTCACCCAATATTTCTGACAATTTCCATGATGCTGAGCAAACCCTTCTCTGTGCCATCTCTGTGCGAATACATTTCCTAGTGTTTCTGATTTCTTGACTCTTAGTGAACTCTCCATTTGAGTATAACATACAGAGAAGTACACAAATCATTTTAGCTCAATGACTTCTACAAATGTACACACTCATGTAACCAACACCCAGGTGAGTGAGAATAAACAGAACATAACCCAGCACCTCCAGAAACAATGCCCCCAGAGGTAATCACTCCCCTAATTTCTGACACAGACTAGCTTTCCCTGCTTTAAGCACTGTATGGAAGGAATCACACTGTGTGTACTGGCCTGGGTCGCCCTACTTTATGACTCAGCATTACTTTAGTGAAATTCATCTATCTTCTGTATAGTTGTTTATTTTGATTGTTTGATGTTAACTGCTATTTGTTAAATTTTTCTGTTACTGGAAAAAAAAAAACAGGAGGTTCATGGTTATCATCTGACATCCTGACATTCTGCTTCCAACTGAGGAAAGCCTTTATTAGCAAGAAAAAAAAAAACAACTTTCTGAAACACACTGCATGAGTTAGTGTTTCCTCTGAAAGTTTGGCAAGGGCGTGGGAAGCGGACTATATTAGTCATTCAGAGGATTTTGTCCTCAGATGTCCTGATTCGGAGGTTGAACAATTCCCATTGTAAGGTAGGATTAATGCTGTTACACGCTCTCTGTGCGTGACTCCATATTACAAATGTAAAAGTTACATTTTAAGTTCAAAGTGCCACCAGTGATGTTTATTTGCTTGCATTATCATAGTTTGGGTTCACTGTCTCTTTTAGGGCTCGGAATTTGGGGCCAAGGGTATGGGAAAGTTCCTTTCTAGTATGAACATGTCAGTGACATTTTAAGTTCAAAGTGCCACCAGTGATGTTTATTTGCTTGCATTATCATAGTTTGGGTTCACTGTCTCTTTTAGGGCTCGGAATTTGGGGCCAAGGGTATGGGAAAGTTCCTTTCTAGTATGAAACATGTCAGTGCCTAAAAAAGTATACGTGTATAAATTTTATATATATATATATATATATATATATATATATACACACATATATATATAAAGATAATCTTAACCTAGTGATTTTATTGCTAAGTTCTACGACACTGCAGTAAAACTGTACAGCCTTCATATTCCTTGCTCAGAAAGCAGCAGCATGCGGGGGTTGCACATGCCTCCAAAGAGGAAATAAACTATTTAAAATGCGCAGACAATTGAAATTGCAAAAGCAATTCCTCCAGGAAGTGGGTAACCATCACCCATGAGGTGTGAGCAAGACCTTAGTTTAATAACAAATGGGTAAGAGCACAGGCCAACAGTTCGGGCCACGTTTCTTGTCTCCCTGCATTCCTAAATTGCTTTTGCAAGGACACCCCAGACAACTGTAGCCTCTGTATGTATCTAGAGTCTGCTATGAGGTTCTGAAAAGCTAGAGCGTGCTGCGGCTAGTTTAACAGCGGGAGCTATAAGGCAAGGAGGGGACTGAACTGCTCCTTTTCGTGTTGGTCAAACTGACCCTGGTACACTGGGTTTCATTGTTGGTGCCCTTTGTAAGACAGTTAAACTGAGTAGCTTTATGAGTAACCAACCACAACAGTGAGAGGCTTTAAGGCACTCAATAATGGCCATTAGCATTTATTATGCACTCAGCATGCCAGACCTTCTCCAAGGATGCGATGGCATCTGCACCTCCCGAGAGCCCCCAGGGTGGTCACTATTACTATGCCTGCATTTTCACACCCAGGAAAGTGAGACTCAGAGAGATCTGCCAGAGTCACAGAGCCGTAGAGCTGGTTTTGAACCTTAAGTGGTTTGACTCCAGGGTCAGTGCTCAGAGCAGCACATCACGTGACTTGTCACTAAAGGACCCTATGACACGCCGAGGGGATAGGTTCACCCCTGCCTCATAGGGTCCTTGAGCCATTTAAGCAATATGACCACGTACAGGGCTCACCTGAGGTCCTGACCATAATAAAGCCCTCCATAAATGTTGGCTACTATTACTATGAACAGAACGGTAGTGAAAGAGTGGTTAACCGGAGAATTTAGTGAGGACACGGCAGTGGTCTTAGAAGTAACTTCCTGTGGGTGGTGATGTGTAAGATGGCAGGCAGCATGGCATCTTGGGAAGGGCATTCATTGCTTCAGAACCAGGGCACTGCTGTTTCTTTTTATAACTGACTTTTGGCAAATCACTTAACCACGCTGAATCTCTTTCTGCATGTCAGTGATGGAGACAATAATTACTACCTTTCAGAATTCTTATGAAAGACATGTAAAAAGTGCCCTAAAGATGTCTGGCACATAACGGAAACCTTGCAGAGGTTAATTTTCTTCTCAACAACCCCTGTGACTCAAGACTAGAGGACGGAATTGTGATCTACCAAAGGAAGTTTAGATGTGGTCCAAAAATCATTATCTAAATGGGCTTCCTCAAGAGAAAGTGCTGGCTTGCAGTGGAAGTTGCTAAGTATTTCAGAAGAGGGGTGGGCTAGTGAACTATTTGACCTTCAGTCCTTCAACTATTATGGAACCAAGAAAATATTCACACAGCCTTTCAGAAAACTCCCTTGAGAACACTCAGGCTACAAACAGTTCTTAGTAAATCTTAGGATCCATTAAGCTTGTTTACGGCCAACAACAGTGATGGGAAGATGCATCAGAGCCTCACAGGTCCTGCTCACTGGTGTGCTTCTGGCAAAGCCTTGTTTCCTCTGCTGTTTGAGGTGGTGGTGGTTTGTGTTGGTTTTCTTCATGACAGCGTTGAGGATGATGCTTTATTAAAATAATTTTTAAGACCTTCTGTTCATTCTAAAACTTTCCTTTCTCCTTTTCAAACCAGGAGCCAGGGCCTTTACCTTTTCTTTCCTTAGACTTTTGCTGAGCAAAGGTAATGTGAAGGAGGGAGGCACCTGGTGGAATGGTTTGGGAGGTAATAAAGGAAAGAAGAACGATGCGTCTCAGTCCAGGAAGGGGTTCGAAGGCCTCCATCCTGTGAGCAGGGAAGACGTACCAGCCCCTCTGCTGGGACCAGCCCTGGGGAGACAGTGAGACCTCAGAGGGTACTGCCTGGTGGACGCAGAGAACGTGGGGAGCTGAGGTTTCCTAAATCGGCCGACATCACCCTGAGCAGATGCAGCAGTCAGCAGACCTGGAGGAACCAAGCAGTGGGCATCTCACTGTGAACTGGGGAGAGCCAGTGACCCAGGACCATGATGGATGTCCCTCCAGCCCCGCCTCCCTGGAAATTCCTGAACACTAAGGTGGGGGGGAGGGGCGGGGAGGGCAGCAGCTGTAAGGGCAGAGAGCAAATCTTCCATCAGCCTCGGGAGTCTGGAGTCTGACTTAGGTTGATCCGTAAAAAGGAAGGAATTGTGATTATTTCTGCCACATCTGATTTTGTAGGGCAAGTTTAACCTTCCACAAAAATAAACCCATTTGAGAGTTTCAATCTAAGGTCATAGCATCTGGGTCTCTCACTACGATTAGAAAGTGTTGCCTCATTAACCCAGTCAAAGGTGAGGACCAAGGGAACCTCAGAGTATTAAGTGATTGATCCAGATGGGCCCAGGTGAGTGAAATCCATAATTCTCGATTTCCCAGCTCCTAATTGCTCCCTCTTCAGGTTTGAGGAATGCTGTCTCAATATGATATCCATTATGTCAAGCAAGATTTTATTTCTGCTTGTGATATTTATGGAAACCAGGTGGAAGAAAGAAATGCAAGGGTGCCCCCCCCGGGTGCCTTTTAGAGCCCGGCCCCCACCCTTCTGTGCACAGCTCTCACGTTGCTTCTGCGCGGTGCTGAGAGCAGGGGGCTTAGAGGAAGCGCTTCATGATTGAAAAGGACTTGAGCATCCTGAGATGAAAGCTGTCCGTGAGCCTGAAGTGCCGCTCCTTGAAGGATTACCTCTGTTTATGTTTTGGCTGCCACTTGGTCGTGTGGAAGAGAAAGAATGATTTCAGAAATTGATCCCTTTACCCTTTGAGCAAAGCCGAAGTGGGCAGAATTGAAAAGAGATTTCAGGCTGCTGTTGCTGGCTTTGCTGTGGAGGCTGTTATCGGCCCCTTGTGGGGACAGTCTCCGGGGCTTGGCTGGCCTCCAGCAGTTAATGAAGGGCCCTGGAGAGTCACCTCAGTCTCTTTGCTGCTGCAGCTGGCACACTTGAAGGTGGGTGAGAGAAGAGCTCCTGAGCAGGAGGAAAGGGGGCACCTGCCCAGCTGCCCACTGTCAGCTCCTCTGCCCCACCTTTGGTCAGGCTGCTTTCCAGACTGAGATTATCAGGCAGTGAGTGCCCGCACCATGGGGCTCAGATGGGATGGAGACTGGCTTAGCTTGGGTGGGGGCGGGGAGAGGCAACAGGAGGGGGAATGGACTCCAGGAAGATGCTCCTGATTCCCGGTCACTGCAGAGGACGCTCCTGTCTGCGGTCTCATGAGCTGAGGTGCCTAGGAGGCTGCATCTCCCCGTCTTTCTTCTGCTTTATCATCACCCCTCATCCACACTGGTTTCCTGGTCTTGGACAAACTTTCTCTTCGTATAATTTTTACTTTTTCTTCCCAACATCTCAATAGAAGTAGAGATTGTTAGAGTTTGAAAGGATTTCAGCAACCATCTCCTCCAATTTCTCACTTTATAGGCGGGGAAACTGAGGCATGTGAGTGACTAGCTGAGCTGATGACAGAAGCCAGCAGCAGGAGTCTGGGCATCCTGTCCCCTCTCCAGGGTTCTTCGTAGGGGGTCCCGCTGCCTTCTCCCCTCTGCCCCCTTCTCTCCCCCAAGCAATGGTGTCAGAAAGTGGGAAATCAGAGTTCTTGTCCTGTCACTAAACCACCATGTGACTTGCTGAAAATCACCCAGTCCCAGGCCTTCTGTTCACCCATCTGTGAAATGAAGGATCAGATTAAAGGGCCTCAGTGACAATCCCATGTGTTCACCAAATCCAGCTTGTTTTCCTTCTGGGCATAGGGGAAGACTACATTTTCCGGCCACTGCTCCATCATTTTGAACAGAGGACTGAGTTCAGAAAGGGTTGGAAGTGGGGTGTCTCACTCTAAGCCTTGGTCAAGATCCCCCTCATCACTCTTCTTCCACTTTGTGGTGACCTTGAGGCCCCCAAGCACGTTGATGGGCTCATAAGAAGGAGGATGACCCTGCAGAGCATTACGCTTCCGCCCTCCTCACATCCCCTACCTGAACAAGGACGTGAACACACTGAACCTTCATCACGTGACTGAGAATTGGGGATTGGTAGTTACTGCAGTTTCCTACCCTGGCTAATAAAATCTCGCAGACCCCTTCAGCCACAACGTGCTAAGATTTTCCTGATCATTGTTAGTTTATTTTATTCTCCTTTATTCAGCATTTATTAAGCACCTGTGATGTACCAGAAATCGTGTTATGATCTAGTTCCTTGTCTCTGCCAGGAGCCTCAGCCCCAAATCTAATTCAAACATGATTGTGGGGGACTCAGCGTGCAAAGCATAACCTGCCTTTGACTTCTCCATCTTCCTTCTCACCACAGTGGTAAAGAGGACCCTGGGAGGAACGGCTTTCAATTGCCATCACCCAGTGCCATTGTAAGGAGGTCTCAAAGCAATGATTAAGTACCAACGGGCCAAGTTACAAAGGAATGAGAGGCAGAGGTGTTTCACATGATGGGGCTGGTGGGGCTGAGTTGAAGTGATTCCACAACATTCACTCCAGGGGACTGGACTGTGTGACCACCATTTAGAAATACCTGTATTGGGTCTTATGGGTTCTTTTGAAAACATCTTTAAATCAGGCCCGCAGACAAGCACCACCTATCCTCATTAGAACTGTCTGTTTCCTGCTGGCCGTGGTGTCCACTGCTGCTCTCAGATTCTTTAGGTACGTTTTTCTTCTCAGCATTGAAGCTGAGAACACCCATCTGGCCGGTGAAAGAATATAATAGGGCATATTTTCAGCATGACCAATTAGATGTGCAACTCCCATGAACAATAACAGGACTTGCGCTCCAGATTCTTCCTCAATAAATCCGGCCTTTCCCCTTATGAGCAACAGATGGGTTTTTCACAATGGCTCATTACCTCCTGGCTTGGCTCTGCTGCCAGAAGTGAAGTATAAAGTTATTTATGGATGGAGAAAGATACATAAGTCACCGTGGATTATTTTCTGCCATCCTTTTTCGTTTATTTAGTTAGAGTTTTCTACCGCTCGAGATGAGCAAGTTAGAGAAGATGGTGGTGTCCCCACTGGGAATGGAGATGGATGTCCCTTCAGCCTCGTTACTTTTCCTGATGGCTGCGATCTCTGAAGGTGATGCTGTGTTTCCCACAAGAAATGGTAATTGGGATATTTCAATAGAGAAGATACCCATTCCTCAAAAGATTCTCTAGCCTTTGACAGGCCATCTCTGTGAGATTTGGTCAGTGGGGGCACAAGTCAGTGCCACTTAACTGCATGCGATACGTTTGAGAAGAGAAAACAAATTGCTTCTTTAAGAAATGCCAATATTTTTCAGTGCTTGACATCTCAGCCAGATAGAGAGTATTCCTCTGTCAGTTGCAGGGAGGACAGGGAAATAGGCCAACAGACTGCCAGGCTAGACATTATATGGGAAATACACAGTAAAAGTATAAACATACATGAAGAGAAAGAGCGGGGAGGTGGGGAAAGGATTGAGAAAGTAGCACTGAGTCCAGTGATCTCAGATTTGTGAGTGTGGAGAAGACTATGCCCTGTGAACATACTTCTTTCTATTCTGTCTAGTTCCTCCCTGGGCAATTCCTTAAATGATCTATGCCTCAGTTTCCTCATGTCTAAAATAAAAATAATAAGAGGATGGCCTAGGATTGATATGAGCATTAAATGAATTAATATTTGTGACAGTGCCTACCATATAATAAGTGCTGTAAGTTTTTAGATAAAGAAACTCAAACCAGCAGTGGACATGAATTGATTTGTCTTCCCGGGTTGTTCATTGGGGTTGCCAATTATGGGAACTTTCTTCCCCCTCAGGCCACAGGAATGGATGCATATCCAGTCCATGCTCTTCCTGAGGATTTTTTCAGTGGGTACAAAGGAAAGACAGTCAGTTTCTCTATTAAGGGTAAGGCTCTGAGTTATAAATCTAGATGCTTCCAGAGGCCTTGTGACCTACTCTGTTGACAAAGCTGATTAGCAATAGGAGAGATGAATCCAGCACGGAGGGAAGCAGAGACAAGAGATGGAGAGTCCTAAGCTGCGTTCCAGTCCCATGTTCATTGGTTTCTAAGCCAGCCATACACATGCCTTCCTGCAGTTTGCTTACATGAATAAAGATGTTCCCTTTTCTGGGACAGGAGGAAGGGAATAATCACTTCAAATTGGGTTTCTGTCACAACAACAACAAACCAAAATTTAGTGGATAAAGACCAACATTTACTGGAAAATACAATTCTCAATACAATTGAGAATTCTCAATTCTCTCATATATATATATATATATATATATATATATATGGAGAGAGAGAGACAGAGAGAGAGAGATATCGTGAGGTATGGGGATGATAAAGAGTCATTTTAAAAAGACACCTAGGGTTATTTCTACAGCCCAAGCATGCAGATCACAGAATCACAGAGTCCCAGAGCTGAGAACTGCCTCCCAGATTTTATTCAGATGATATGGTTTCAGACTTTGCCTGTTGAACACTGGGAAGCCATTTCTTCTGAGCTGGGCAATAGCTCTACTGATGAAGACAGTTATTTGAGCAAATCTGACTTAGCAAGTGTTCCCTCATCATTTCTAGTCCTTCCCTCAGGAAAACTACTAGGCTCCTTCCTATTCACATGAGAGGATTAAAATATTTGAACAGTTTTTATTTCCTTGTAAGTCTTTTCTTTCTTGGGACAGACATGTCTACCAGAAACATTCCATTAAATAGCACCGAGAGAGAAACCTTAGGATACTCGAGAGTCAACAGGGTTGGTAGAAAGAATGTTTGCTCAAAGTCAGACTAGTGCCGTGTTAAAAAGTGGCAAGGCTTGTTGGAGTCTATCACGTGAATGAAAAAGAAAAGATCACGTGTCTGGGACAGACTTTCAGCAG
>NW_006771500.1:163672-197812 GCF_000442215.2 Lipotes vexillifer | reverse complement strand
CAGCAGGAAGGATGTGTAGCTTCATGGCACAGTTGTGATTCCCGGGACTGGTAACCTGACTTCTGCAATTACTAAACTAGAAAAGCATTGGTAGCACATACATCCCATTTCATTATTTCCTAGGTTGATTTCCTTTAGAATTGATGATAATTAAAACAGACACTATGTTAAATGGTATCCTGTGGTTGGTACTTAGAGTTTTCATTTAAAACAATACATGCGGCAGAGAGGCTGCTGAGACACCACCTACCTTACCTGTGCGACAGTTTTAGCTGAAAGAACACATTTCTGAAACCTTATTTCCCTGGAATCGTGAGGGAGAAATTAATACCGGAACAGAGAAGATGCCTCTCCTCCCCACCTCAGGTTTCATCCCATGGGTCCCGGAGGTCTGAGGACAAATTACTGATATAGGCAACACCATGGATGGATCTCAAATGCTCTGTGCTAAGCAGGGACAGACACAAGCTACTATGTACTCTGCGACTCTGTTTATATGACAATCTGGAAATGGCAAAACTACAGAGACAGAACAGACCAGTGATTAACAGGGGCAGGGAGGGTTGGAGGGGGATGACTGCCAAGAGGAATGAAGGAACTTTGCGGGAGATGAAAATGTCCTGTGTCTCGACTGTGGTCACGGTTTCATGCCTGTGTGCGTTTTTCAGAATTCATAGAATGGCAGACCTAGAAAGGTTGACTGGCATTGCATGGAAATTATATCTCAATAAATGTCCATCTTAAAGTGCTATACAGCAAACCCCTCTAAAACTCAGTGGCTTAAAAATACCATTCATGGTCAAGGCCCCGTGGGTTGTCTGTGGGGGTGGACAGTTGACCTGGATGGACACAGCTCTGGCAGAGCTCTGCTTTCTGGAGGCCTATAGGTCCGGGTCTGCCCTACAAGCTTCTCATCTCCCTGGAGCCTGCAGGATGACTGGGCCACGTTCTTCTCGTGCTGATAACGGAGGCGCAACAGAGCAAGTCCAAACACAGAAGGACGTTCCAAGTATTTGCCTGTGTTCCATCTGCTAAAATGCCTTTGGGAAAAGGAAGTCACGTGACAGCCCAGATTCAAGGGGTCGGGAAGAAAACACCTCTAGTGGGAAGAACTATCTGGAAAACGCAGAAATGAAGTGTTGGAACAATAACCCAACCTTACAGAAGGCTCTTTTCTGAGCTACAATGGAATGGCATGCCCCTTGCTTCTTTAAGGGTGGTAAGAAGCAGCGGTCATATGAAGATCATTTTTACTTTTTCTGCATTATTTATGTTGAAGATTTGTTTTTTAATTTAGTGTTTCAATTATGAGGATCCTCACTATAAATTCTTAGAACTTAGACCAGACACTCACACTGTTTTCTGGGGAAAAAAAAAAAAAAGTATAGTTGATTTCATCAGACCATCAGAAATCTGTGATTCACCTTGATGTCTTTTCACGTTGGTAACCAGGAAGCTCAATGCCAACGGTATTGCTCGGTGGAGACAACCATGCTATTCCTGGTTCCTTCCATGTTTATCCTCTCTCTGCAGGACTACAAGCTTTTTTTACATCTTTATATGTATCCACCTTATTCTCTTCGTGCTTTTTGTTGCAAGATTCGCAAATATCTTCTGAAAACAGGTGGAAGGAGAAGGATCACAAATAATGCAAAGAACAGTGGATGAGGAGGTGGAAAAATATACCCTAATCATTTCCCTGGCGCTTACTGTGTGAGCTTTGCAAATCTCTCGATCTCTCTCGGCCTTGACTTTTTAATCATCTTATAAGGCTAATTATGTCTCTCTCTACTTACTGTTCAACATAATGGAGAAAACATGTGAAATCATGATGCATTTTTAGGCACCACTGACTCTTTGGTTATAAGCCATTTTCATCAAGCGAGTACACAGGTGTGACTTTGGCTCTAGAGGAAGCCCATATTGTTCTATAAATGGAACAAAAGCCTCCCCTTGATTTCTTGCAGTGGCTTTGCCTGCCAAGTGGTTTAGGAGATTTGTAATAAGCAGGAGAAGGCACAAATTCAGTTCACTGGCAGTTTCAGACATGTACAGAGGGATGAGAGTTCTTCAAATGCTGAAATGAGCCAGTGGTCTCAGGGTGATTTTAAGTAGAAAACCTGCCACAGTCCCAGTAAGATCCTATTGGATTTACAGTGTCAGAACCAAGGTTGAATAAAGTGCAGGGATAAAGGAGTTTGACTGGCCACAGAGGGGAAGCTTCTAGGTCAGTGAGTCACTGAAATTGTATAGATGACAGTGCTTTGGTGAGAGGGCAGTGAGGGGATTCCCCGAAAGAGTATAATTGGTTCTCTGACCTATTTGTACTCTCACCCTGATGCACAGAGTTACACTGGGCAAATGTCACAACTTCTTGGAGTCATTTTTTCATCATAAAAAGTGAGAAGAAAGTGACTTAAATGGACAATTATTTAGAATTTTTAGAGAAATTTGAGCCATAACATTTGTAAGCTACCTGAGCTCAGAGTACATGTTTGATTTCATGAAAGTTTTAAGACCCATGTGTTTCCGAGAAGACTTGAGTCTGCAAAATTACTTAAAGCTCAGGGCAAAATTATACCTTGGGGTCTATTTCTCAAAGAGCCCAACAGGTACGAGAAAAATCATTCAATCTATGTCTGATAAAATTTGAGTGTTAATTGACTGGTAGTCTCCCTTTGCAGAAAGACACATGTAAAAACATAAACCTATACCAGAATCACCTAAATTGTGTATTGTAAGTACTAATTAAGGGGCCCCCTTCAGACATCCTGAATTAGAATGTCAAAGGTGGGGCCCTGCCTGAAACTTTAATTTTAAACAGATGCCTCAGCTGACTTTAAAAGATGATACCATGAGAACCAGGGTATTTAAGCAGGGACTACCCTAAGTCATGTTTCATGAACCCAGGTTCTTGCTTCTCAGGTGCACAAAACCACAGAATAAACATGCAGCGCTGCCCCATTTCTCTTCACTTTTAAAGTAGTTAACTTGGTATCATTAAGCACTGCTATATTTAAAATAGATAACCAACAAGGACCTACTGTATAGCACAGGGAACGCTGCTTAGTATTCTGTAATAACCTAAATGGGAAAAGAATTTGAAAAAGAATAGATACATGTATACATATAACTGAATCACTTTGCTGTACACCTGAAACAACCACAACATTGTTAGTCAACTATGCTCCAACATAAAATAAAAATTTTTTAAAAAGAATTTTTATTTTTTGTCCATCAACAGATGAATGGATAAAGATGTGGTAAGATTCAAATGAGGCAGCTCTGCCAACGTGTCTCACACAAGGGGGTGCTATCCTTTCCAAGGATGTCTGGCAACTTGAAT
Organism: Lipotes vexillifer; assembly: GCF_000442215.2. Lineage (NCBI taxonomy): Eukaryota > Metazoa > Chordata > Mammalia > Artiodactyla > Lipotidae > Lipotes > Lipotes vexillifer. The sequence continues at coordinate 194,466 of NW_006771500.1, read as the reverse complement.
CCTCCAATTTCACAGAACCATTTAGAGGTTAACTCACGGCATCATCCCTCCTGTAAAGGCTACACACCTCAGTGTATTCCTATATCCTGTTCACATAAGGATGGGGTGGGACCAGCTCTCAACAGCCAATCCACTGATCCCACATACATTTTATTTCACCAATGCAAACCTATTCCCAGCATTTGTCATGGCATCAAGATACCAGTTTCACAAATAAAAACTACTTGCCATAGTTACACGCAAATTTTAAAACCTTTGGTGTTGGCTGAGGTAAAGATTGCAGAGACATGTGAACTAATGGCTTCTGCTGATAGGCTCTCAGATTAGCCCGCTAGCTGAACAACCCTGGGGTAAGCATTCTTGAGTACTATGCAGTCTGTACCTGGGTTGTAGATTTATCCAACCAACACTCAGAGAATATCATTCTTTCTATGCTAAACTATTTTCATGAAAACAATACATATCTTGAACCTGGCCCCAGGGACCTTGGTAAATTGGACATTGTAGCCCTGAACTTTGCACTGTGTCACACAGGGGACGCCCATCCCTTATTTGTTGAATTAACTAATGAGTAACTGTATGACTGAGTGTATGAATCAATCAGTGACAGCATTTCATCCTTGCCACCACCCTGTGTGATATCATCACCAGTTTATAGGTTAGGAAACTGACACTAGAGCGCTTAAGCAAACTTCCCAAACTCCGTCCACTTCTAAGTAGTGGAACCATTGTTCTGAGTCTTGCCTCCTTACAGCACACAGGCTCACCTCCCTGTGCACAGAGGTATGGAAACCCACAGTATGTTTGAGAAATGCAGGAAGTTCGGCTTGGTACAGCGTGAGACCATGAGAGTGATGAGGGAGATTATGTGGCAAGATAGGTATAATGTATCTGAGAGTCACATGCTTTATTTTATAGATAGTGGGTGATTCATCAAAGATTTTTTTTTTGATAGAATAGTGACCTAATTCCAGCTATACTTTAGAGAGATGGATCTTTCTAAATGCAGAGGCGAGTAGTTGCTTTAGAGATCATATGGTCCATAAGTCTAAAATATTTACTATCTAACCCTTGACAGAAAAACTTTGCCAGCCTACTCTAGAAGAAGATATTCTTAGTTATTTAGGTTGGTTAGCACTATTAGTGAGAAAAATCTAGATCCCAGACTTGTGAAAGTACAGAGGAAGAAAGGAGGTTTTGCTGGTCTACTCAGTATGAGCAAGCATGACCCAATCATCCTGGTTTGCCCAGATTTTCTTTGGTTTTAGCACTGACTATCCCATGATCCAGGAAATCCTTTAGTCCTGTGCAAACTGGGACAGTTGATCACCGTAATCTGCATAATGATCAGAGCAAAGTCATGAGAAAGCAAGTCAGAAACTTGAGAACAGAGACATAAAGCCCCATTTGGAGACAAAATCAAGTATGAACATTTGAAGAACCATCATGGTCAACGTTCACAGGGTGAGTTTGGTTTATGAAATATGTAACATGCCCAGTCTATCAGTTAGGATTAAGTTCAGCTGTGAGTGACAGAAAACACAGAAAGGCAGAAGAAGATGAGAGGTAAGTAGTTCGGGACTTGTACAACAGCCTCTTGATCATCAGGGACCTAGACTCCTTCTCCTCGACTGTATTACCATCCTCAAAATGTTGCTAGAACTTTCTGGACCAAGGTGGCTGCTTGAGCTCCAGCCATCACAGCTACATTAAAGTCAACAGAAAGGAAGAAGAGGTGAAAAGGGGAGCATCCTTATCCCATAATGACTCTTCCTCAAAGTTGCATACCTCATTTCTACTGGTATGTCACCATACCTACACAGAGGAGAGGCTGGAAAACATAGTCGTTATTCCTGGAAGTCAGATGCCCAGCTAAATATAGGGAAATTTATCACTAATGAAGAAATAAGGAATGGATACTGGGGGACAACTAGAACTCTCTGAAACATTTAGATAAGTATAGTTGTTATAAATTCATAGCTAATATTGTTGGGCTGCCTTTATTTATCAGGCACCGTGCCAAATCCTTCTTATAAATTTTCTCATGTAATTCTTCCAAAAATATGTAAGTTAGATATTATCATTATTCTGTATTTGCTATATGGGGAAATGTAGGCAAAAATAGGTAAAATTAATGTTGCTAGATTACACAGCTATGAGGTAGAGCTAGGATTTGAACTCAGATTAGAACCATGAGCTCACTGGCCTTGTAATACTGCCCCCCAGAGCACTCTATAAGGCATGATTTTTACCAAGATTTTGCCAGCGCATAGACCAAAATCTTGAGCATAAAATTTACATGAGGTCAACCACTGGATTGCTACAGATTTCTAGAACAGGTAGATCTCATGTCACTAATATGGCTCCTCAAAAAAAAAGAGAATGTATACATAACTATATCTAATCTATATATACATATATTTACAATAAAATTTACTAATGAAAAGGAAGAGTGGCGCACAATTTGTCAAATAATAAATATATAGTTCTCTTCATTGTAAATTCTACACAGCCAATTGATTCCCACTGATTACTTCCTTTGATTTTTACCAAACTCCCGTATTCATAACCAGACTACAGTTGTAACTGACAAACGAGTAGCTCTGACATGAATGCAAGTTGATAATTTTCATTTCTGTTAACCACTGAGATGGCAGGAAAACAGAAAAGGTGATGGAACCTTATTTACTCATCAATAATGTGACTGCTTTGCCAAACTGGATAATAATTTTCAAATAATAGAAAAATATTTACTCAGTTTTTGTGTTACTGATAATGTAACAGCTATAGACACAGCACACTTTTTTTTTTTTTTTTTTTGCGGTATGTGGGCCTCTCACTGTTGTGGCCTCTCCTGTTGTGGAGCACAGGCTCCGGACACGCAGGCTCAACAGCCATGGCTCACGGGCCTAGCCGCTCCGCGGCATGTGGGATCTTCCCGGACCGGGGCACGAACCCGTGTCCCCGGCATCGGCAGGCGGACTCTCAACCAGTGCGCCACCAGGGAAGCCCAACACAGCACACTTTTAAGTATAGTCTGCATTACTAACATTTTCTTCATTACTTTCTTAAGTTTAGAACAGGGATTGAAAACTATGACCCTTGGGCCAAATCTCCCTCTACCCATTTTTGTAAACAAAGTTCTTTTGGAACACAGCCAGGCCTATTCACTTACGTATTCTCAATGTCTATATTATTTATATGTATCTATGTCTATAATATTTACAGATTATCTGATTTTATGCTACATTGGAGTTAAACAGCTGTGACTGAGGCCCTATGGCCCACAGACTTGAAAATATTTACTATCTGCCTATTTAGAGAAAGAGTTTGCCAACCCTTGGCCTAAATAAATGAAAGAAATCTGTATTTTCAGGGAAAGAAGTCAGGCCTTTCACAAAGATGAGAAGCTGTTTTGAGAAAAGAGATCTTAGGTCACCTTCAGAACAACAACAAAGGTGGGTAAAACGCGTTGGGTTGATCCAAGTAAGAATCTTGGAATTTAAAGGAATGAGGCAGAACCTTTTGTCCCAGCAGAAGATATTCATTGTATTTTCCCTAGATTCTGATTAAAAAGAAATTACCAATGGAAAGAGATGTTGAAGAGGAACCAAGCCAACCCTGGATGGGCACCAGTGGTGTCCCTGCCTATAATTTCATTACATCAGCATCTGAGTTTCATAGCATGAATGAATTGAGCAACGGCCAGAAGCAGAAGCACGAAGCAATCAGCAAAGAGTGTCCTCTCCAAAAATTCACCTTTCCTGTTCTGAAGCACAAAGGACTTATGTTTCAAAGATGGCTGCAAGTCATATTTCTGCAGTTCTTTTTCAAAGTTTATAATGCCCAGACAAGAAAAAAATAAATAAACGAAGATTGCAAGAGCAAATGAGGGCATGTGTGAGCAGCAAAAGTAGCAGATGTCTTAAAAAGATAAATGATATTATAGGGGAAAACTGACAAGGTAATTCTCAAAATGCAAGGCCTTAATTACTTATTTCTATTCTGGGTATCCAATCCAATTATTGCTGGAATCAGGAATGGAAAATTCTTCATTGTGTATTTAATATCATTACTAGGCAGCATATTTAATATGAACCAAACCGTATTTATACAGCTAATAAACTGTTCAAGGGTGGTACACTAAAATGAGAAGCCAACCAAATGTCCTCTCAGGGTGAGTACTGGACACTTTGCTGCAAAGCCAGTTCTTCTGAGGTTAGCATCATCTACTTCTGAGGTTAGCACATCTACCCTGTGTCTCATCATGCCTCAATTCTCTGATCATTTTTCTGTTTTGGAAATGCTGCTGAAATATAATTTGTTTTGATTCCAGAGTATCATGTAATTTTAGCAGAGGCCTGAATTAATAAACACAAATGGAAACTTCAACACTGAAATATTGTGACAAAGTTTCATCATAAGGAGGTCATATACATGATCCAGGAAATGTGAATTTTTTGATGATTATTAAACTAAAAATACAGAAACAGAAAGTTTAAAAAGTCTTATAGAGAACTCCCAGAGCACTGAGATTATGTCCAACGATTCTGAGGAATCCACTTGAAAAGAGTCATTAGGCAATATTTTTCAAATGCATTTGACTTTACTTATTTTATTTTTGGCTGTGCCGCATGTCTTGCGGGATGTTAGTTCCCCGACCAGGGATTGAACCGGCGCCCTTGGCAGTGAAAGTCCTAACCACTGGACCACCAGGGAATTCCCGAAATGCATTTGACTTTGAAACCATGTATTTGCGGAGCAAATGCAGTAGAAACGCATTTTGTAAAGGATGGGATTCATGGAAGAGTCAAATTCTGTTCATTGGTGTCACCCGCATGATAGAACAGCTAACTGGAGAAGCAGCCTGGCCCGGGGGTTGTTTTCTCAAGGTCTGGGGGAAAGCCAGCTCCATACAAAGCTGGACCACCACCTTCACACAGCCCAAAACATTTTTAAGTTTGAAAAGTAAGAAAGAGATCACTGCACACTCTGGGTCCTGAGAGGACAAAAGCCAGGTGCTGCCCTCCTGTAGAAGGAAAAGCTCTTGTGGTGATTCTCTGACGTGGCTGGAACTCGGGAGAGAGCCTGTTCTTATGAAACTTCGAGATGAGTTGTGCAGTCTTCCTAAGTGTGGATAAAGTCAAGTCCCTTTCAGACCCTTTAGGGCTTTCTCATGATTATGCCTGTACATTTATAGAGCATTTTTAAAGGGCTTCAGGCATTTTTATCAATTATGAGAGAAAGAGAGAGAAAATGAGCTTTTGTAAACATAATACATGTATTAGTCCATTAGGGCTGCCGTAACAAAACACCACAGCCTGGGTGGCTTAAACAACAGGAATTTATTTTAGCACAATTCTGGAGGCTGGAAGTCCATGATCAAGGTGCCGGCAGGGTTGGTTCCTCCTAAGGCCTCTCCTTGGAGACGGCTGCCTTCTTTCTGTGTCTTCATGTGGTCTTTGCCCTGTGCACACACATCACTGGTGTCTCTTCCTGTTCTCATAGGATTAAGGCCCATTCTTATGACCTCATTTATCCCTAATTACTTCTTTAAAGTCTCTATCTTCAAATACAGCCACATTAGGGGTTAGGGCTTCAACATATAAATTTGGGGAGAACACAGTTCAGTCCATAACAATGCTTGATCATGATAGAGCACTTCAACAAATGTCAAAGTATGAAAAAGAGAGTGAATTTTTAAACATCACTCAAAAATAACAACTTTAGCTTTAGGTAAACATTATTCCACACATCTCTCCAACCATCTGGATGAATCATTACCTTGATAGACTGAAAATGAGGTGAAGAGATCCCAATCTATGTAAATGGATTCATAGTATATAAGTTTGTTTTAATTAAATAATTTGAATTTTTAGTGTACAATATTTTACCTTGCAGTTGATTCTAAAACTAGTGCATAAGGTTACTATTTTTCCTATAGACTTTTAAATCACCTACACAGTATACTTTTCGTATATACATGCTGTTCGCTACCTCCTAGGAACATTATACTTGAGATCCTTTAAGCTGGACTAAAGGAAAGGAAAAAAAAAGGAAAACCTATTGTGTATATCTAGTCATTTAAGCCATTCAATAGATGTCAAAGAAAGGGTGAAAAATTATGAAGCGCTCCTACTTGCTTGCAAGGGTCATTTCTGCCTGTTTTAATATGGTCTCTACAAGTTTATAAGTTGGTTTATTGTTTTGATTATTAAACCAAATAATATATATGACAGCACCTAGCAGAGACCCATAACAGCTACTCAGAGTGGATACTCACTAAATATTTGTTGAAGTAAATCTAAATTTTACTTAATCAGAGCCACAAGTATATTGTTTTTCGAAAAATCACTGAGAAGAATGGCCACCTGTCTTCCCAATTTGGCATTTTGCATTGGAGTCTTATTGAATAACTGTCTCTCTTATGCCCCAAGGCATTGGTCTAATGGAATGGGATTTTACAAAGATGTGAAGTTTTATAGCCATCCATAAATTAAATGATGCAATTATATTATACTTAATGTAGCAGAAAAAAAACGTAAACGCAATAAACTCATTTAAAACTTAGAATCGATATTGCTTAAACTCAACATATATTATTTCCTAAAATATTTCTTAAACTTTATAAAAAATTTAGATTATAAAAACAATTAAAATTTTGGTGTCAGTATTGTATTTTTACAATGCATGCTTCTGTTTTAGATTCCTTGCTATAAATGATGATGAGATTAGGCTCTTATAATTCCTCCTAATTCCTGTTCTCAACACTTGATTTTTGTTATGGGCATATGCGTACACAGATTCGTGAGTTCTCGCAGTGAGAATTATATAGGTGTTCCATAATTCCCACTGTTTCTTAGTTCCATTTCTCTGTGAATTTAATATTCACCAACAGTCTTTTTCCTTCATCTTCTGTATTTCCAAGTTCACTAAAATTTTTTCTTAGTGATTGGAAACTCATAAAGTACTTTTATTCCATAAAGAATTCATGAGTACCGTGTGGCTATAGTTCTTGCGTGTTTAAGAACGTATTCATATGACCTTTACTGTACAATGACAATGTAATTGGGCATAGTATTCATGGCTTGCATTTTTTTCCTCTCAGACTTCGCTCCTGTATCCTAGCTTTGAATGTTGATGTTGAAAAGTTTACAGCCAGACTAACATCTCCCTCCTTGCTGTCTGAACGCCTGAAGAATTTCTTTTTCTCAATGAATTTTCCAAGCTTAGGTGAGTCTGAGTGTCAATCACTCTGAATCTGGTTTTTCTTCTAAAACAAATTGCTTTTTCCCAACTTACAAATCAAGTTCCCCTCACTTTTCAAGGCAGTTCTTTGAATGCCTCACTTTTTCATTTATTATGTTCCTAATCTTATTGAGAACATTCAGGGGTAGCAATTTTCCTTGTGTTGAGTTAGTTTCTCCACTTTTACACAATATCTTCTTTCTAGAATTGGTTTAGTCATTCTGTCATTTTTTATGCAATTGTCTCAATACTAGGCAGGTGAAAACTAACTATAAAGACCAATTGTTTGGGGCTTCCCTGGTGGCGCAGTGGTTGAGAGTTCGCCTGCCGATGCAGAGGACACAGGTTCGTGCCCCGGTCCGGTAAGATCCCACATGCCGCGGAGCGGCTGGGCCCGTGAGCCATGGCCGCTGAGTCTGCGTGTCCGGAGCCTGTGCTCCACAATGGGAGAGGCTACAATAGTGAGAGGCCCGCGTACCGCAAAAACAAACAAACAAAAAAACAAAAAAACGCAACTATTTGGGGGCTTCCTTGGTGGCGCAGTGGTTGAGAGTCTGCCTGCTAATGCAGGGGACACGGGTTCGAGCCCTGGTCTGGGAGGATCCCACATGCCGTGGAGCAACTAGGCCCGTGAGCCACAACTACTGAGCCTGCGCATCTGGAGCCTGTGCTCCGCAACAAGAGAGGCCGCCATAGTGAGAGGCCAGCGCACCGCGATGAAGAGTGGCCCCCACTTGCCACAACTAGAGAAAGCGCTCGCACAGAAACAAAGACGCAACACAGTAAAAATAAATTAATTAATTAATTTAAAAAAGCCTCCTACCCCCAACATCTTTAAAAAAAAAAAAAAAAACAATTATTTGTTAATATTTATTGTTGTAACACCTAGCACAGGACTTTGGGACTCTAAGATGATTCTATTTATTGTGAGAGCAACAAAAATACTGGTGATTTAAGTGTAAGAGTTTCAGAGGGCTCCAGAGGCACTGGCAGTGAGTGTTGGCATTTTCTGCAGATAGGAAAGCAGATGCACGATTGCAGTATCTTGCTCAAGGTCAACAGCTGTAGACGAAGCATTTGAGCTCCTGTTAGCACCAGGACTGTGCATTTTAAATGTTCCTTAGGCAAGAAATATTAAACAATGATCACCGCATTGACCTCCTGACGGTACAGAACCTGAGGCATGCAGAGGCCCACCAGCTGACCCAGGCTCTGAATTTCCAACATGGAGTAGTCAATTTCCTATGGCTGCACAGAGGTGTGAGCATTTTTTCCCATTCCTGTTGGTTAATACATTTCCTTCTTTCACTGTGGAATTTTACTGGCTTAGACACTGCCAAGTTTGTGTCTCAAGTTTGTGCTGAAATTCAGCACACACTCTCAGTCATAAAAGCAGAAACCCAACTGATTCCTCCCCTAGTGAATTTTAAGAGCTGATTGAAACTATCCAAAGAAATCACTTAAAAAATTCAGCTTTATTGCATGGGGATGAAGAAACGCAAGGGGACTATCAGGGGCCCCTCCAAGATGGGAGGGAGGCAGGAAGAAAAAGGTGTCTCTTCCCTCCTTCATTCTGATCTAGGAAACCCCAGCAAAACAGAACCAATACCTCTAGACATGCCCCCAACTCCACTCTCGCCTCAGAGTCGTAACCCCAAACCAGCAGCTTATGAGAATACAGGACCCTCCCAGTATCACAACAAACTTTCTTTAATCACATGGATTTTTCTTTTATTATTATTAATGAAACTTTAGGTCCCTTCACTGGGATAAGTAGAATAGGCACTTTAAAAAAATTGAATGGCATGGTAGAAAGACCAATGTCCTCCCCAAAGATGTTCATATCCTAATCTTCAGAAAAGGTGAATATTTTACCTATATGGCAAAAGGAACTTAGCAGATGTCATTAAATTAAGGATCTTGAGATGGGGAGATTATCCTAGATTATCCACGTGGGTGCAACGTATAACAAGGGTCATTATAAGGGAAAGGGAAGCAAGGGGACCAGAGTCAGAGAAGGAAATGCGAGAAGCAGAGGTCAGAGGAGAGACTTAAGATGCTGGGGCCATGAGCCAAGGGATACAGGCAGCCTCTAGACCCTAGAAAAGACAAGGAAATGTTCCCTAGAAACTCCAGAAAAAATGCATCCCAGCTGACACAGTTCAGAATCCTGACCTCCTGAACTGTAAGATAACAGTGTTGTTTCAAGTAATTATTTTTGTGTTAATTTGTTACAACAGCAAAAGGATGGAAGAACTATCAGATATTATTAGTTCAGGTGGGTAGTGTGAAACGAACACAAGTCAGTATATTCAAGTCTTGTCTCATCCTCTGTTTTCGTGGTGGTGTTTAAATTATTACACCTTTCTGACCTCCAGTTTCCTCTATATTTTAGAGGAAATATAGATAAAAATAATAATGAATTAGTCACGATACTTTGGGTTGCAATGCACAGAAATGTGATTTACTTTGGATTAAGCAGAAAGGGACTTTTTAATCTCATCTAATTTAAAGAGTAACAAAATAAGTTCACCTTCAGGTACAGCTGGATTTGGGTAAACAAATGATATCAATCTCTTTATTTATTGGCTCTAATTTTCCCCTGCGATGCCTTATTCTCAGGAAGAGGTCCCCAGCTGGCAAATACCACAGGTGTGATTTACCATAAAGTCTGTTCTTGCCCTCTTACAGGTGACTGCAAGAATCAGATAGCTCTAAAAGTGCTTTGTGTACAGAAATGACCATCTGAATATTAGCTATTATTAAAATGCCCAATCAGAAATGATAACTAGTTGCCATCCAAAGCATCATTTAACACTACAATCTGATTAGAGTAGTGAAATCACACCTACTGTGGCAAAAATTCCTTGGAACAGATTTACTACCATCAGGATTTTCAGCTCTCATTATAACCTGGATGTATAGCCTTTTGAATTTAAAAATACTCCTTCCAGCCCTAGAAACTCAATACCCTTAGAGACAGCACATCGCTGGGGGTCTTGCCAATCCCAGTTTAGTAACTGAAGGGTGTTGAGATGAAGCTAATTAGATGATGGCACGCAGACAACCAGAGCCAGGCAGGATGACAAGGAGGATTTTCTGCTTTCCAGACCACAGTGCTGAAGGATCACACTTTTCTCCATCTCAGGGCAGTGTGAAGGGCAGTTCATAGAACACATCAAGTTGATACAGGGCAGAGAAGTTCCTCTTCAGGTCTGTGCGATTTCTTTTACCAAGAGGTAGAGCATTCCTTGAGTTTGGTACAAAAACTGTGACCCTGCCATTTTTGGAGGACAAACTTGAACCCAATACAACTTCTGTCTCCATTTTCTCATGCCATTTAATTTTGATGTCTACCTAATAGTAACTAAAGTATACCATTTACAATAACTAGTGAGATTTTTAGAATCCTCACTTCAGGGAGAGCCTTTGCCTGACTTATTGGTCTTCCCCATGACACAGACATGAAGGTACTTACTTGTTCTGGTCAGTGATGATGATGGGGTCTGAGTCGGGTGTTGCTTTAGGGAAGTGTGGAGAGGTGAGATGTTTCCACCTGCTTCATTACCACACAGATTTCTGTTTCTTTGAGGAATGGAAGAATTTCAGGGTTTTCTGAAAAAATGTATCTGGTGTTGCTGTCACTGTGTGGGAACAGATGCAGTAAGAGGCTGGGGAGAGTGTCGAGGAGAATATGGGATTGCTGCTTAGGACAGACCCATCTCCTTGAACTTCAGACAGCCCTTAGGCCAATATGAAACAACTTATTTTAAAGAAAACCCTGGCTCATTTCTCCCTCTGAAACGCTGCTGTTCCTGCCACTGTGATCCATTTCCCTCCATAAACTTTGGTAAACAATCCACTTCTCAACCCAAGGATTTCTGGAATTCTAGATGTCAAAAATGTCCCCATCTTCGTGGCTCCTGGGAGCTGGAATCCAGCCAGTTCTTATAGATTTCCACCTGGTGGAAGAACTGGCAATAGTCGGCATATATCATGGTGAAAAACATGTCTTTTTGTGGATTTGCACTTGAAAAATTACCAGTATCTATGACCAATACAGTGCTTGTTTTGAAAGTTAAATACTAGGAAAGCTGTGAGGTTTTCCCAGGCCATTTCTTATCAAATCCATCTTAGTCTTACCTGCTCATAATGGGCATACAGACGCCCAGGGTATTAATAGCATCACTGAAAGTAATCCCTGCTACTAAGCACACATTGCATCTGCCTTTTTCACGTTGCCCATAACAATAGATAATAGCATCACTGTCAGTAACAGCAGCTTCTCACACAAAGGACAACCATCGCAAGCATTTATCTTCATCATTTACTTGTCATGCATTTCAATCCACTCATTAGTTCTTTCTGTCAGATTAATTATAAAGATCTCTTTCCATTTTTTTGCCCCAGATCTAGGGTTTGATCTCTGAATCCACAGATTCTGTCTTTCTAGTTGTACCCTTCCCTGTTGGGAACATTGGCCAGATGACTCCTAAAACTGGCTGGGAGTGACTATTGCTGGTCTGAAAAGACTGGAAGTCTGTTATATCCTGCCCTTGCTCAGGACCTTGGTGGCTGTCCTATGCCCACCAACCTAGGTGGGCTCAGAGTGAGAGGCTCACTTTTTTCTAAAGAAAGCTTTCTTATCTCTGGTGGAGTATAAGAATCACCTCAGCAGCTAAAAACAAGACAGCAAACAAAAATAAGAACAATAAAATCCTGCCTAGGTGACATCGTAGGTCAGTTAAGTCAGAATCTTCGAGACTGAGCCCAGAGCTACTGAAAACCACTGTTCTACAGTTGTAAATAGTCACAATGCACAGGTCTCTCTGCCTTTTCAAATGCTGGACTATCTATTGAGATGAAGAAGCAGAGTAAACCTGCAAAATCCCAGCATGACATAGTAAAGCAGTGGTTTTCCACCAGGGGTGTTTTGGCTGCAGACATTTGGTGACGTCTAAAGACATCTTTGGTTGTCACAGAAGGGGGAGGGGGTGCTGCTGGCATCGAGTGGGCAGAGGACAAAGATGCTACACAGCCTCCAATGCACAGAACGGTCTCCTGCAACTAACAGCTTTCTAGCGTGAACTGCCAATAGTCCTAAGGTTGAGAAAGCCTGCCTTAAAGGGAGGTGACTCTCTCCTTTTGTCAGGACCCTGTCTATAAGATCTACTGAACTAAAATTCAAAGCTCCCAAAAGGTCAAAGGAGGCTTCGTCCATTCCTCTTTGGGGGTGATTAGTAAGGTAGGCTGCTGATTTCTTTAAATCATCTTCATATTCTCCTTTACTCTAAGAGAAGGAAGGTAATTTTAGTGACGGGGGGGGACGATCCAGATTTCTTTAAATCTATTCTTCAGTTGACTAATGGGAAATCTGTTTCTTTTCCAAACACCAGTACAAAGACAGGGGTAAGCAGAAGGCTGCTGCCATCATTCTGAAAAGTTTTTACTCTACTAATAAAAAGGACAAACATAAGTCCCTCCACTTCCTCCTGCCCTGAATGCAGACATTCGCCTAGTATGCGGGCAGCCATCTAATGCGCAAATCTGAAGACGAGGCTGAGAGAGTGACAACAGTCAGCACTAGCACCTTCAAGCCATGGGTGCCATGAACCCATACCAGCAACTGCCTGCATCTAACCTACATGCCACATGAGAAAAATAAACCCCTTGTAGCTTAAGTTAATAGGAGTTTTCAATCACATGGGGCCATGAACATCCTTGACTGTGACAGAATGTATCTGGTAAGAAAGCAGAGAAAAATCTTGAAACGAAATCACCTAAATGGAAATTCCCAACTGAGTTGAAAAATAATCACCATTTTTCTTTTTGCAGTATAAATATTTACAATCCACATCTGCGTGATACTTTCCCCAGGTGCACAAGGCAGGGAAGATGGAAAGTCAGGTTGCTCTGGTTTTTCACTTGTGTCTGGGAACAAATATAGAAAAATGATTCTCCATAGAGAAGAAAAAGCCAGGATTCAAATTTCCAGTGCCGACTTTCCTCTGTACCCAGTGCCCCAAGCCTGAAGCTGGACTCCCCACTCAGGTTTCATAAGCCCACATGCCTGATTTTGAAAAGCCGCTTGTGTTGGAACAATGGAGCTATGCAGGCTACTTCTTTAATGTGTTTAAATTGTTATCTATGTCTTCAGTAAGAACACAAGAAATTTACCAAAAAAGAAATACATTAATGAAAGAATACATCTTAAGGAGTTGCGGCTTAGCCTAAGACAGCTGGGCTTAGCATTAAAATTTTTCATATTCTTCTAGATAATTACGCTTCCAGGCTGTGGTTATATATTTGAGTCAGCTTACAAGCAAAGAACACCAGCACTGGAGTCAAATGAACTTGAAATTGAATCCTAGTTCCACCATCTGTAGTGGTAGAGGTAGCTGCAGTTAGCACACTGTTTACTTATTAAGATGATCACTTTGGACAAGTCATCTAGTCTACCTGAATCTCAGTGTTCTCACCTGGAAAAGAAATTATTACTACCTGTCACCCAGGTTGTGGGAAGAAGTGAAGAAATACACCTGGCCTACAGTATCAGCTATTATGATTATTAACCAGCACATGACGGGTAAAGATCCTCCCTCCCGGCACAACCCTCTGCAGGAACTTCCCACAGAGTCGCTTTGATAACCTGACCCACTACTCAGATGTTCAGTTCATTCTCTGCAACATTCCTGAGCAGCTGCTTAAGCCATGTGGACCAAGTTCACCTTAATAAACAGACAGATTCATCTGAGTGAAGATGGTCTGTGTTACCCTCTCTCCAAGGCCCTCACTGTTGGCAAGGCTGAAAGTCAGAGGTAGATGGGAGGTCAGAACCAGTCCTGTTTGGAAGTCTCGGCTACAGATCCACTGGAAAAGTAAAAGCCCACGAGTTCCCTAAAGAGGCCCTATTCACAATGACACAGACAGGAAAAGCAGATGTTTATTCATCCTCTCCCTGCACTGCTAGCTCCTCTGCTCCTCTGTAGATTAAAGGCTTACACAGCCGCACTCTTTGTTACTTTGTTGATCTTGAATAAAGGAATTCTAGACAAGTTCTTTATTCAGTACAACTTGTCCAAGAGGTATACGGTATGTCATAAAAGGATGTCTGCCAGATTGTTTCACTGAATTGTAAACCAAGCTGATTTCTTATTCTGACAACTATAGAATAAGAGTTTCCAATGCTTGAAACCTATCCCTGTGAATATGAAATGCAAGAGTCAGGTAAATTACAGACAGACAGACACAGATAGATAGAAAGACAGATAGATTTATTTATTTATTTCAATGAGTGGGAAAACTGAGGTTTGGGGATTTGCCTGAGTCCAGAACTTACCCTTGAATGAGCTAATGTTCTCCAGAGATCACATGGACTTGGGCCAGACCTCAATTATAATTTTGGATTTGCTATTAAATAGTCATGGTTGCCTGGAGGTCCCACTGCGTTTCTAAGTCTTTGCTACCCCATCTGTCATATTAGTTTATTTGGATTCACATATCACCAAGGACGGTACCAGATCTAAATATCATGATTCTTTGATTAAAAATGGTAGCTTTGCCAGATGCAAAAATGGATGCCATTTGCCAGATGCAAATGGTAGCTTTGATTAAAACTGGTAGCTTTACCGACTATATAGCACAAGGAACTATATTCAATATTCTATGATAAACCATAATGGAAAAGAATATTTTAAAAAGAGTGTATACTAAATCCTCTTATTAATTCTAAGAATCTGACATGGATTTAAGTTTTTTCTGTGTATTACTCAATGTAATGTGTGTGTTTCATGAGCCAGTGCTAGTTCCTGAACTGTGTGTTACTGGTCTGCAGTGAGATAAGAAACTGAGAGTAAGAGGTAAGAAACTTTCATAGTAATTTGATAGGGTAATTATATATCTGCAGAATCTAACGATAAAAATTTTGGTTTGTAAAAAACAAAACAAAACAGTGTGTATATATATATATATATATATATATATATATATAACTGAATCACTTTTCTGTACAGCAGAAATTAACACAACATTGTAAATCAACTATATTGCAATAGAAAAAAAATTTTTAATGGTAGCTTTGCAAAGTTGGGTGAATGGTGATGATTAAATAGTCATAACACCTTTCCTAATCCCCATCATGCCATGTATGGAATCATGCTCTATGTTCTGGGGCTGGGATGCTGCCTTTTCAGGTACACAGATTTTGCCTTTCAATACACACATGATGCATGAAAGTCAAACTTGCTGTAGAACTTCTTGTGGGTGTGGGGTAGTGGGAAACGTCTTCTCCACCACAGTCAGATTCATTTGCAAGCAGCTAACACATATTATTGATCCTTAGGGTTTATAAAAATTGGAGCCTATTAGGCTATTTCACTGGGCACTTTGTATTTCGAATTGAAAATATGCAGAGGTGCAGATATTCTATTACCATAAAAAGAGCAGGGAAGTCAGCAACTGAAGTTAAATTACACAGGCCTGCAGCCCCACCTGTTGGCTGCTGTGTTAAAATCACCACAGAGTCCTAAACTTTCAGAAGAGAAACAGAGCTGATCTCCAAAATACAAAACAAGGGGGCAGGTTATGTGAAGGTCAAATACTAGTTAAACTCACTTACAGTTGAAAAGAAAAAGCATGTCCCTAGGAAATGGGTGGAGCATCTTAATTCTAGATGGCCATGTGGTAACTGCTGATTTTCATTCACTTTATTTTTGATGAATCACTAGAGAAAAATGAAGAGATAGAATGATAGGATTTCAGAACTGGATAAGTCTTTAAATAATAGAGTAACCTATTCATTGTGGAGATGAGAAAACCAAGCTTCTAGGACATTATATATTTCAGAGCCACAGAGCTCAGGAGTGTGGGTACCGGACCAGAACTCACTCTTCAGATGTTTAGTTCGTTACGGTTGACTTTCTTTAAGAAAATTCATTTTCATAATCCAAGTCCACTTTCAAATAACACTACGTTATTTCATGGGTAGTACTTTATAATAACAAAATAATCCTAATTTCTCCCTCCAGTCTCTTTTATCATTGCTGTCATTTATTTCACTTACACATAAGCATACATAAAGACACTGTGGACAAATTATTATTTTTATATCAACTAAAGAAAAATGTTTTAATTTTACCTTTAAGAAAAAGAAAATTCATTTTTTGAGATCTTTATATTCTCTATTTTTAATAGCATGCTATTGAGAACCAGAGGCAGTTCTCACAATATTACTTACTTAAATTTACACCATTCAGGAAGCAATCTCAATAATAACCCTTATTTCAAGCTCCTGGTCAAAAACATCCACTATGTGTTGTGGTGCTTACAGAATCAAAACTTAGCACAGAACAACTTCTTTCCTTCTCCTTGTTCATCCTTCTCAGCAATACATTCATTTTCTTCCCACTGAGTTTACGGTGCCTGATGAGGGGCTGTGTTTCCCATGAGACATATGACTCCCAGGTTGTGGTTCACTGGGATGCTAATGACTCTCTTGAGACAACCAAGTCTAATGACGAGACAATTCTCTCCTTACTCTCCTATCGCAACCACATCTTCATGTCCATCCAAAGGGGATGGAAACTCAATTGGGAAATAGGTCATCAAAGCACAGACAAGATGCATCAGGGAGAAAGGTTAGTGAATGCCATCCTCAGTGATCAAAGACCAGTAAGGTCTCAAAAGCACCATCTTGGACAGAAGTCAGGAAATATCTACCAGGATCTCTAATTTGTAGGACTTTGTAGTCTTCCAAATGTAAAGAAACTTACCTCTATTCCTTATTCAAAAAGAATAATTAGTAATTAACAGCACATTCCTTAAAGAGAAATAATGCTTACACTCCCTTCCTGAGAGCAGCAGGGAGGAAGAGACCTTGGGAGAAAAGGTCTTGCTTCCTGGTCGGTTTTGAGAGTACATGGTGATGAGGAGGGAGGCTTTAGGGAGGAGAGGAAAGCAGATTGCATCAAACTGGACCAGCTGAATGCTGCCTTAGGGCCTGCAAAGTGGCCCTAAGGACTTGATATTGGAAACATGTATGGATCCCCAAGCTAATTCCCCATTCGGTCCATTGCCCGAACCAGAAGGCTGAGGGTTGTCAATAATCTTCCCTCCCCTTGAAGCTTTATCATTCGCACCACTTCCAAAATATCTGAATCTGCCCCTCTCCCTCCATTCGCACCATCACTCCTTGGCACCTGGGACATATTGCCCTGCAGCTCCCTCCAAACTAATCCCCTTCCCCTCAACTCCATTTTCCACACTGTCACCAGCTAATCCATCTGAAATGCAAATTGAATCCTGTCTCTCCTTACTTGAAGCCATTGAGCAGGGACAAAATTCAAGCTGCTGCTTCTTTTTTTTTTTTAAATATTTATTTATTTATTTGGCTGTGCCAGGTCTTAGCTGCGGCATGCAGGATCTTCGATCTTCAGTTGCGGCATGCAGAATCTTTAGTTGCAGCATGCGAACTCTTAGTTGCAGCATGTGGGATCTAGTTCCCTGACCAGGGATCGAACCTGGACCCCCTGCATTGGGAGGGCAGAGTCTTAGCCGCTGGACTACCAGGGTTGTCCCAAAATTCAAGCTTCTTAACACGGCATATAAGACTTCCCAGTTTGGCTCAAACTTTCTGTTCAACCTTATTTTCTGGCTCAACACCTCCAATTTTCCCTAAAAATTCAGCTCCCTTTTGCCACACACTTGTCTGACTCCAGCATCTCTGTCTGTATTGACAGTCCACTCCTCCAGCCTGTCATGTCTTTCACTCTCATCACTGGGCAAATTCCTACTCATCCTTCAAGGTCCATTTCTATTATCACTGCCACTGAAGAGCCTTCTCTAAAGTTTTCAGGCAGGGTGATTCTCTGCCCTGTGTCCCCGTACTCTGTTTCCTTATTACTTATATGTATTATAGCCCGAAGTTCACTGTGTTATAACCCCACTACCACATTAATCTTTCTTACATAGACAATGAGTTTCTAACAGAAAGATCCTGATAGATCTTTTTAGCAGTTCAAATTCTTATCAGGTACAGTTCCACAAATGTTCACTGAAGGTTAACCATGAATCTACCACTGCGCTAAATACTAGAGACGCAAAGATTAGCCATAAATGGTGTCCACTCTAATTTCACTCAAGGCCTGTCTCCTTTGCATCCTAAGTATACAAACAGTTGGAAAGCAGAGAAAAATTTTGCGTGCTCTACACTGGCTAAACTCCTCTGCAATGTGGTGATTCTCTGGTACACCAAAATCAGTGGTGAGACATATCACACGTAACATGTGCGATTTTAGCTCTTACCAGTGCTTTGGTCCCTGGATAGAACGGATGACATCATTGTTACCCCTGTGCCGTATACCAGGGCTTGACAACCACTGAATTCTCATGACATGTTTGTGGTATGAGTAAAGATTGGTTGGGTGGATGCATGGACAGATGAGATAACGGATGAGCTACTGGGATGATGGGCATATGTATAAATTTGAGTTCCTGATCTTCCTCCCATGAGTATCCATTGCACTTGGCAATTAATACTGTGGACTTTCTTGTGGTTGCCAAGGGGAAGGGGGTTGGGGCAAGGATGGAGTGGGAGGATCTGTATGTATAACTGAATCACTTTGCTGTACAGCAGAAATTAACACAACATGGTAAATCAACTATAATTCAATTTAAAAAAAACTGTTGACTTTAAGGTTATACTATTTGCTGATTCTTAACCATCACTGTGCTGTACAGCAGAAATTAACACAACATGGTAAATCAACTATAATTCAATTTAAAAAAAACTGTTGACTTTAAGGTTATACTATTTGCTGATTCTTAAAACCATCACTGTTTTTCTGGGCTGCCCCCTGTTGTGTGCAGGTATAAAGAATGGAAACTACATTTTTCGGATGTCCCCTGCCAGCATGAGTCTGGTTAGATGCCACCAGTGAGAGGCACTTACATGAGATGCAAAAACAGAAGGGGATTTGCCTGTGGCTTTCAGACGTCTTACAAGAAATTACCCACTGGTGCCATAGGCAAATGAGTAATTGAGGGTGACTTTGTTGAAATTCCTGAACTTCTGAATTCCCCGCCTATTACCCCCAACCAGAGTATAGAATTCATAGTTCACAAAGCATTGTGTAGAATACCAAGAAAAGTTTTGCCTCTAATTTTGCCTACCAAGGCTTGAAAGCAAGACCTAAATAGATCAAACTTTTTAAGTAACTTAACTGCATCCAAGAACAAGTCCTGAAATATTTATACAAATACAAAAATATCCAGCACCTATAAAGGTAAAATTCACAATGTCTGCATACAATAAAAACTTACCATGTATGTAAAGAAACAATAATGCAACAGTAATAAGGAGAAAAATAAATCAATTAAAACTAACAGAGATGCCACAGATGATAGTTAATCAACAAGAACATTAAAACAGTCATTATAACTATAATCCATATGTTCAAGAACTAGAGGAAAAATTTAATACGTTAAGTAGAGACATTAGAATATGTATTTTTTAAAAGACCCAAAATCAAACTTCTAAAGATGAAAGTTGCATTAAAGGCAGATTAGAAATTACAAAAGAAAATATTAGTGAACATGAGAACCTAGACTCAGAAACTATCCACAATGAAACTCTAAGAAAAAAGTACTGAAAAAAGAATGAATAGAGTATCAGTGAGCTGTGGGTAAACCTCAGTGGCTTAACATACATGAAATTTGTATTCACAATGGGAGGAGGGACAGAAAAAATAGTTGATGACATAGAGACTGAAAACTTTCTCAATTTGAAAAAAAATTATAAATCCACAGATCCAAGAAGCTCAATGAACTACCAGGACAAGAAATCTGAAGAAAACTTCATCAAGGCATATCATGATTTATTTGCTTACGACCAGTGCTAAAGAGAAAACTCTTAAAAGTTGATGTAGAATAAAGAAACACTATATACAGAGGGAAAAAGAAAGATAAGAATGACAGCAACTTTCTTGTTGAAGACAATGCAAGATAGACTTTGTTTTAGTAACATTTTTAAAGTGCTGAAAGAAAAAAAATGCCAATTTTGAAATATTTTCCCACCAAAAATACTTTTCAAAAAATGAAAGTGAAATAAGGACTTTTTCAAACATATCAAAGCTGAAAAAATTTATTTCTAGCAGACCTAAACTATAAAAAATGCTAAAGGAAGCCCTTCAAGCAGAAGAATAGTGATACCAGACAGAAATCTGGATCTGTATAAAAGAATACAGAGCACCAAAAATGTCAACTATGTGGGTAAATACAAATATTTTTTTGTTATTTAATTCTCTGTAAAAGAAAATCAACTGTTGAAGCAAAATAATAATGTATTGTAGGGTTTATAATATTTGTAAAAGTAAAATGTCTGACAACAATAGCACAAAATCCAGGCAAGGAAAAATAGGTATAAAAGGTTCTAGTACAAAAGAAGATGTGTTGTAATATTACATAAAGACAGACCCTGACAAGTTAAGGATGGATATTGTAAACCCTAAAGCAAACACTATAATAACATAAACTGAAATCAATAAGCCAGAGATGAAACAGAAACATAATTAATCCAAAAGAAGTCAGGACATTTTTAAAAAATTGACAAAGAATAGGTTGGACCAAAATAAAATGAACAACAAGTTGATATATTTTAATGCATTCACATCAATTATAACTTTAAATACAAATGGTCTAAGTATCTCAGTTAAAGGTGGAAATTGTCAGATTGGATAAAAAGCAAGATTCAACTCTATGCTGCCACATGAACCTCACATTAAATAAAAAGACACAGCAATTCTCCAATAAAATGATGGACAAAAGACAGACCACACTTTCAGAAGAAACCAGGAGTAGCTTCTATATTAATATCGATGAAGATTTCAGAACAAAGGATATTATAAGGATAAAGAGATTCATTTCATAATGTTAAAGGTATCAATTCATGAATAGAACATAAAAACCTTAGATGTTTATGCAATTAATATCAGAGCTATTTCTACATACATGAAACAGAAACTGACAAAACTGCAGATATATAGATAAATCCATAATTGTAGTTGGCAATTTCAAAAACACTCTCGACTACTGATAGAAAAAGTAGTCAGAAAATCAGCAAGAGTAGAGATGTTAATAAAGTCATCAACTATCATGACCTATTTGATATTATAGATCACTCCACCCTGAAACCACAAAATACACATTTTTTGCAACTGTACAACAAATATTTACCATGACAGACCATATTCTAGGTCATAAAAAGAGTCTCAACAAATGTAAAAGTATTCTAATCATACAAAGTATACTCTTTGCTGCAGTAGATTTAAATTAGAAATAAATAATAGCCCACGCACCTATGGTCACCTAATCTATGACAAAGGAGGCAAAAATACACATGGAGAAAAGACAGCCTCTTCAATAAGCAGTGCTGGGAAAACTGGACAGCTACAGGTAAAAGAATGAAATTAGAACACTCCTTAACACCATACACAAAAATAAACTCCACATGGATTAAAGACCTAAATGTAAGGCCAGACACTCTAAAACTCTTAGGGGAAAACGTAGGCAGAACAATCTTTGACATAAATCACAGCAACAACTTTTTTGACCCTCCTCCTAGAGTAATGTAAATGAAAAGAAAAATAAACAAATGGGACCCAATTAAACTTAAAACCTTCTGTAGAGCAAAGGAAACCATAAACAAGATGAAGAGATAACCCTCAGAATGGGAGAAAATATTTGCAAATGAAGCAACGGACAAAGGATTAATCTCCAAAATATATAACCAGCTCATACAGCTCAATATCAAAAAAACAAACAACTCAATCAAAAAATGGGTGGAAGACCTAACTAGACATTTCTCCAAAGAAGACATACAGATGGCCAAGAGGCACATGAAAAGATGCTCAACATCACTAATTATTAGAGAAATGCAAATCAGAACCACAGTGAGGTATCACCTCACACCAGTCAAAATGGCCATCATAAAAAATCTACAAACAATAAATGCTGGAGAGGGTGTGGAGAAAAGGGAACCCTCATACACTGTTGGTGGGAGTGTAATTTGATACAGCCACTGTGGAGAACAGTATGGAGGTTCCTTAGAAAACTAAAAATAGAACTACCATATGACCCAACAATCCCACTACTGGGCATGTACCCAGAGAAGACCATAATTCAAAAAAACACATGCACCCAATATTCATTGCAGTACTATTTACAATAGCCAGGACATGGAAGCAACCTAGATGCCCATCAACAGAGGAATGGATAAAGAAGATGTGGTACACATATACCATGGAACATTACTCAGCGATAAAAAGGAATGAAATTGGGTCATTCGTAGATACGTGAATGGACCTAGAGAGTGTCATACAGAGTGAAGTTAGTCAGAAAGAGAAAAGCAAATATCACATAATAATGCATATATGTGGAATCTAGAAAAACGGTATAGGTGATCTTATTTGCAAAGCAGAAATAGAGACACAGATGTAGAGAACAAATATATGGATACCAAGGGGAAAATGGGTTGGGTGGGAGGAACTGGGGGACTGGGATTGACACATATACATTATTGATACTATGTATAAAATAGACAACTGATGGGAACATTCTGTATAGCACAGGGAACTCTACCCAAAGCACTGTGGTAACCTGAATGGAAGGAAAGTCCAAAAGGGAGGGGATATCTGTATGTGTATGGCTGATTAATTTTGTTGTGCAGTGGAGGCTAACACAACATTGTAAAGCAACCATACTCCAATAAAAATTAATTTAAAAAATTTATAGGTTAAAAAAAAAGTAAATTGCAAACATCATAACATTTTACTCTTAAAGACTTTGGCATGCCTCTGAAGACATGAAGAATGAAGACATTTTCTTGCATAACCATAAAAAGAAAGAAAGAAAGAATGGAGATCTTGGAAAAATCTTCAAATATTTTGAAATAAAATAACAAAATACTAATTAACCCACAGGTCAAATAAGAAGTCAATAAAAGAAATTAGAAGATAAACGAACTGAATGCAAATAAAAACAAGACATTTGCAAATATGTGGGCTGTAGTAAAGGCAGTAATAGAAAGAAATTGATAGCACTAAATTCCTATATTTGAAAATAAGAAAGCCTCAAATCAATGACCTATTTTCTACCTTAAGAACAAGGAATAAGAAAAACAAATTAAACCCAAAATAAGGAAAAGAAAGGAAATAAGAAAGAGCAGAGAAGATATCACTGAAATAGAAAACAGAAAAATAGTAGAGTAAATCAATGAAATGAACAGCAGTTTCTCTGAGAGCATCAATAAAATTGATTTTAAAAACTTCTAGACAGGTCTTCCCTGCTGGCGCAGTGGTTAAGAGTCTGCCTGCCGAGCAGGGGACACAGGTTCGAGCCCTGGTCTGGGAGGATCCCACATGCCATGAAGCAACTAGGCCGGTGCACCACAACTACTGAAGCCAACATGCTTAGAGCCCATGCTATGCAACAAGAAAAGCCACCGCAATGAGAAGCCCGCACACCACAACAAAGAGTAGCCTCCACTAGCCACAACTAGAGAAAGCCCACGCGCAGCAATGAAGACCCAACACAGCCAAAAATAAATAAATAAATAAATTTATTTAAAAATAAATTCTAGGCAAATTGATTAGGAAAAACGACAGCAAACACAACTTATAAGCATCAGGAATGAGAGAGGTAAAATTACTAGATAGATTCTACAACTATTGAAAAGGATAACAAAGAAATATTGTGAGCACCTTTATGCCAATACACTCAACATCTTAGGTGAAATGGATGAATTCCATAAAAGGCAAAAACTACCAAGCACACTTAATAAAAAACAGATACCTGGAATGTACTATATAAAGAATTGAATTTGTACATTAAAAACTTCTCACAAAGAAAACTTCAGGCCCAGATGGCTTCCCTGGGAATTCTTTCAAATATTTAATGACGAAACGATATCAATCATGCACAAATTCCTCCCAAAAAATTGGGGAGTTGAGCATTCTTCCCAACTCTTTTTACTGAGAATAAAAATATTACTCTGATATCCAAACTAGGCAAAGATACTACAGGAAAAGAAAAATATAGACAAATGGCACTTGCTACCATAAATACAAAAATTGTTAACAACGATTTAGCAAATCAAATTGAAAAATATGAAAAGTGTAATATATCATGACTGTGTAGGAAAGAATTTCCCCTAGCCAAAGAGAGGTCTAGCCTTTACCCTTGACCCTTGTTTTCATTGTCATTTGTCTCTAGGTATTTTTTGATGTCCTCTTTGATTTCTTCAGTCATCCATTGGTTGTTTAGTAACATATTGTTTAGCCTCTATGTGTTTGTGGTCTTTTACAGTTTATTTTTTCCTGTAATTTATTTCTAATCTCATAGCATTGTGGTCAGAAAAGATGCTTGATATGATTTCAATTTTCTTAAATTTATTGAGGCTTGATTTGTGACCCAAGATGGATCTATCCTGGAGAATGTTCCATGTGCACCTTAGAAGAAAGTGCATTCTGCTGCTTTTGGATGGAATGCCCTATAACTGTCAATTAAGTCCACCTGGTCTACTGTGTCATTTAAGGCCTGCATTTCCTTATTGATTTTCTGTCTGTATGATCTGTCCATTGGTGTAAATGGAGTGTTAAAATATCCCACTATTACTGTGTTACTGTTGATTTCCCCTTTTATGGCTGTTAGCATTTGCCTTATATATTGAGGTGCTCCTATGTTGGGTGCATATATCTTTACAATTGTTATATCTTCTTGGATTAATGTCTTGATCATTATGTGGTGTCCTTCCTTGTCCCTTGTAACAGTCTTTTTTTTTTGTTTTTTGTTTTTTTTTGCAGTACGCGGGCCTCTCACTGTTGTGGCCTCTCCCGTTGCGGAGCACAGGCTCCGGATGACAGGCTCAGCAGCCACGGCTCACGGGCCCAGCCACTCTGTGGCATGTGGGATCTTCCCAGACCGGGGCACGAACCCGTGGCCCCTGCATCGGCAGGCGGACTCTCAACCACTGCGCCACCAGGGAAGCCCCTAACAGTCTGTTTTAAAGTCTATTTTGTCTGATATGAGTATTGTTACTCCAGCTTTCTTTTGATTTCCACTTGCATGGAATATCTTTTTCCATCCCCTTACTTTCAGTCTGTATGTGTCCCTAGGTCTGAGTGAATCTCTTGTAGACAGCATATATATGGGTCTTATTTTTGTATCCATTCAGCCAGTCTACATCTTTTGGTTGGAGCACTTAACCCATTTAAATTTAACATAATTATCTATATGCATGTTCCTATTGCCATTTTCTTAATTGTTTTAGATTTGTTTCTGTAGGTCTTTTTTCTTCCCTTCCTCTTTTGTTCTTTTCTCTTATGGTTTGATGACTATCTTTAGCATTGTGTTTGGGTTGCTTTTTCTTTTGTGTGTGTGTTTCTATTGTAGTTTTTTGGTTTGTAGTTCCCATGAGGTTTTGATATAGCAGTCTCTATATATACAAGGTTGCTTTAAGTTGCTGGTCTCTTAGATCAGCTCAGTGCTTTGTGACCACCTAGAGGGGTGGCATAGGGAGGGTGAGAGGGAGACACAAGAGGGAGGAGATATGGGGATATATGTATACGTATAGCTGATTCACTTTGTTATAAAGCAGAAACTAACACACCATTGTAAAGCAATTATACTCTAATAAAGGTGTTAAAAAAAAGTTGCTGGTCTCTTAATATCAAAAGCAATTTCCATTTCCTGCTTTTGTACTCTCCTCATGATTTCTGGTTTTGATATCATATTTATGTGTGGATTATTTCCTACTTTTACTGTATGTTTGCCTTTCCCAGTGAGATTTCCCATTTGAGATTTTCTTGTTTCTAGCTGTGGTCTCTTCTTCCCCACCCCCAACACCTACAGAAGTTCCTTTAGGATTTGTTGTAGAGCTGGTTTGGTGGTGCTGAATTCTCTTAACTTTTGCTTCTCTGTAAAGCTTTTGATTTCTCTGTCAAATCTGAATGAGAGCCTTGCTGGGTAGAGTATTCTTGGTTGTAGGTTTTTCCCTTTCATCACTTTGAATATATTGTGCCACTCCCTTCTGGCCTGCAGAGTTTCTGCTGAAAAATCAGCTGATAACCTTATGGGGATTCCCTTGTATGTTATTTGTTGCTTTCCCCTTGTTGTTTTCAATATTTTTCTTTGTATTTAATTTTTGTCAGTTTGATTACTGTGTGTCTCTGCACGTTCCTCTATGGGTTTATCCTATACGGGACTCTCTGTGCTTCCTGGACTTGGGTGACTGTTTCCTTTCACATGTTAGGGAAGTTTTCGGCTCTAATCAATTTAGGAGAGCCTGGGTAAGGGTACCTGTTTTCAACAATTAAAATGATTCATCCATACCTTCTCCTCATCCAGTGGCCAGATCCTTAGTAACTCAAATCTCTTTTACCACAGCCTCAATCCAAGCATAATGTCCTGCCACCCTGCAGGTGGGCCCAAGGTCCTCTACACTATATTCTCCAATTGGGGCAGAACCCTGCTAAAATCTTTCATGGTTCTCCATGGCCTGCAGTTAAAGACCCTCCCTTAATGGAGCATCTAAAACCCCTGGTAATCTGGCCTTTCTCATCATGTCTTCCTCTCTCAGCTCAAACTGCTCACATTTCCCCAGGTGCCCTGTGTTCTTATGATCATTTATACCTTCACCCAGACTCTTCCCTTTGCGTGGAATGTCACCCACCCCCCTTATCTGCTTAAAATTCAAATCTCTGTGTTATGAGACTCTTGGTAAAAAAGCTTGGTTCTTTCTGCAAAGGAAAATTGTTTTTTTTCCCCTCATGTTCAGGTCTTGTTCATAACATCCCTGTAACTCTTATCACAGTGCTACGTGGGCTTTCCCTGTCTATGGGACCCCTCCTCTAAACCCTGAGCCACTGAAGCACCTGGATTGGGTTCTATTCAACTCACTCACAGATTCTAGCACAGTGCCTGGAACATATGAGGCACCTCTCAACGTCCCTTAAGTGGCCGATTGATATTTTAATTTATTTTCTCTCTCTCTTTTTTAACTAACTGAAAAAGATGGCTTAGAATAGAATGCGACAATGTTGGCATGCCCACAGCTACATGAAATAAAGATCTGTATCAATATTAACATAATGAAAATGTGTGAAAGTATTTGCCTGTACAAGGACATCTGAGCAGTGATTTTTCATTCTCTGCCTGACATTGCTAGATAAAAACATTTCGCTGGACCCTCAAACATGATTTATTTTCCCCAAAGATGGCTGGGCTCCATGAGTAGATAGGCATGGAGAATTTTGGAGACCAAAACATGATCAGATTATTATTACCTGGATGGTTTTGCTTATTATTTTTCTCTGTAGTCATAGATAAGAGTCCCATAGATGAGGGACAAACTTACTTGAGACAAAGAAACTAAAGCACCCATTTTGGATTTACAGTGTCCTGTGTTTGTCACAAATTTCTCTCCTAGTGGGGACAGTTCATGGAATTTCCATACTTGAAGCCCCTGGTTTAACTCTTGTTAACCCAGAGTTCACAGAAAGAAGAAAAGAAAATTGAGTAAGGGGTGTCCCTTCCTATTTTATCTTCATCTCAGTAAGAAAGCTCGGAAATTTTATAATCCCATGTTGTGATATGAGTACTCCATCCTGTTGACTAATCTGCAGACATGACATGGTTCCTTGACCCACACCAAACCTACCTCCACGCATACGACATTCTGTGATCTTCCTGTGCTGCTATTTCTTTCCTTCTCCGCTCCTATTCATTTATTTCCACAAACCAACTCTGTAAAGTATGTCACTTAACTGTCACAATCAAATTACTGTGTGGCAGGAAAAATAATCCACTCATAGAACAAGAGAAACATGCTATAAGTCAGTTATCTTCAGGAGTTTTCTCTGTAGGTGATTTTGCAAATGCCCTAAAGAGTTTGAACCTCTATGAACACTGTGCTAGTTCTGTTACTCAATATATTTTTTAAACGATGGTGATTACATGCATATTTCTCCCACAGTTTCTCCTCAGAGTTGAAATATTTTCTGGTTGGAGGACAAGAGTGGTAATTAAATTATTACTTAATCATCTCCTCAGGAAGGTAACATTTAAATTTATTGGCATTGAATGATCCACCATGAGAGAGAGCAACATCAGATTTTAGCAATTGGTTATATATTCAGAACAGAAATACTAGAGTGGGTTCAGGAGGGAGGCAATGGTGACCATGAAAGTGCCAGAAAGGAGAAAGCAGAAAGGAAGATCAAAGCAACTGCGGTTCCTTTATCTGATCGGGAGGCATGGGAGAGCAGGAAGACCTTTCAAAGTAGCTAAACAGACTTCTTGGGATTTTAGAACCATGGTAGGGGGGAAATTAGGTAACTTATCTAGAATTAATACACTGAAGAAAAACAGAGATTTGACAGATAATATTTCATTTACTTAAATGGGGTGTTATGTTAGAGAGGCATGGGGACTAGAGGGGATGCCAGGTCAGAGAGGTGTGGGGACCAGAGGGGGTGCCAGGTCAGAGAGGCATGGGGACCAGAGGAGCTGCTCAGTTAGAAAGGCATGGAGACTAGAGGGAGTGCCAGGTCAGAGAGGTGTGGGGACCAGGGGGGTGCCAGATTAGAGAGGCATGGTGGGCCAGCTAGTCTCTGCTTTCACAAAAGATCAGATGAGAAGAATTTAGGTCACCTCCCTGGTCATTTAAGGGCACTGAGGCTTTTCAGCATTGGATGAAGAGTGGTGAACAAGCGTGTCTTTAGAGTTTACTATCATTTGCAGAGAACTATGCAGAAAAAAGATGAAAACACTATCTGAAGTTAGGGGGAAAAGTAATGTTCTCTTTACTCTGAATTGATAAAATGTGTCCTATTCGTTGATAACAGGAAGAAAAGGTATGACAGGTACCTTCTGGAGTTTCTACCATGACTTCCTGCCCATCTAGCTCAGCACTGCTCAGGCTTGTAGAGAAGGCGGAGAGTGAGTTTGCTGCCTGCTCTAGTTTGTCTTCCCAGCTTCCCATGTAACGTGGGAATATCTCACTTCCTTTGAATCAATGGAAAAGCCCATCACTGCCATTCTAAAAACACATTCTACATAAGTGCCTAACAAAATCAAGGAAGCCTCTTTAAGTCTCTCAAAGGCTACAAGAAGGACATTTTGCTAAAGAACTACAGAGCTTCAAAAACCATCAGAAGAATGTTCTTTGCGGTTGCCATTTTAGATTCCTTAAATCTTCATCATTGTACTTGAACCTCCTCTTTCCTCTTGAGCACTGATAATTTGCCAAGACACGTCTAAGAGCTGAAAGAGAAAGAGATGGAAAATATGGCACTGGTGATAGGGTGTGTATCAAAGAGCAATGAAGCATATTCCAAAATCTGGTTGGCATTGAATTAAGGACACTGTACCTGCACCTCCACCTTTCCAAGATTATTAGCAACCCAGGGCTGAGCTTCCTGGCACAGTCCAATACCCAGGAGAATAAGGCTTCCATTCAGTGTGTGGTGCCATAAACATTCTGGCCATGAAATAAAATATTGACAGTCTATCAAAAGAATCAAAATTTCTTATTTTTTAACTGTCAGGCTGTATGTGGCATTTTAGCTGAGTCAAGAAAAAGTACACTGAAAAGAAAATACATGGACGAGGGGAAGACGGCAGAAGAGTAAGATGTGGAGATCACCCTCCTCCCCAGAGATACACCAGAAATACATCTACACGTGGAACAACTCCTACAGAACACCTACTGAACGCTGGCAGAAGACCTCAGACCTCCCAAAAGGCAAGAAACTCCCCACGTACCTGGGTAGGGCAAAAGAAAAAAGAATAAACAGAGACAAAAGAATAGGGACAGGACCTGCACCAGTGGGAGGGAGCTGTGAAGGAGGAAAGGTCTCCACACACTAGGAAGCCCCTTCGCGGGCGGAGACTGCGGGTGGAAGGGAGGAAAGCTTCGGAGCCGCAGAGGAGAGCGCAGCCACGGGGGCGCGGAGGGCAAAGCGGAGAGATTCCCGCACAGAGGATCGGTGCCGACCGGCACTCACCAGCCCGAGAGGCTTGTCTGCCCAGCCGCCAGGGCGGGCGGGGGCTGGGAGTTGAGGCTCGGGCTTCGGATGGAGCGCAGGGAGAGGACTGGGGTTGGTGGCGTGAACACAGCCTGCAGGGGGTTAGTGCACCACGGCTACCTGGGAGGGAGTCCGGGAAAAAGTCTGGAGCTGCCAAATAGGCAACAGACTTTTTCTTCCCTCTTTGTTTCCTAGTGCGTAAGGAGAGGGGATTAAGAGCGCTGCTTAAAGGAGCTCCAGAGACGGGCGTGAGCCGCGGCTAAAAGTGCGGACCCCAGAGACGGGCATGAGACGCTAAGGCTGCTGCTGCCGCCACCAAGAAGCCTGTGTGCGAGCACAGGTCACTCTCCACACATCCCTTCCGGGGAGACTGTGCAGCCCGCCACGGCCAGGGTCCCGGGATCCAGGGACAACTTCCCCGGGAGAACGCACAGCGGGCCTCAGGCTGGTGCAACGTCATGCCGGCCT
>NW_006771500.1:142847-163662 GCF_000442215.2 Lipotes vexillifer | reverse complement strand
CCAAGTCAGCGGCTTCTTTAACCCCGTCCTGTCTGAGCTAAGAACAGACGCCCTCAGGCGACCTACACGCAGAGGTGGGGCCAAATCCAAAGCTGAGCCCCTGGGAGCTATGAGAACAAAGAAGAGAAAGGGAAATCTCTCTCAACAGCCACAGGAGCAGCGGATTAAATCTCCACAATCAACTTGATGTACCTGCATCTGTGGAATACATGAATAGACAATGAAACATCCCAAATTGAGAAGGTGGACTTTGAGAGCAAGATTTATGATTTTTTCCCCTTTTCCTCTTTTTCTGAGTGTGTATGTGTATGCTTCTGTGTGAGATTTTGTCTGTATAGCTTCACTTCCACCATTTGTCCTAGGTTTCTATCCGTCCATTGTTTTGTTTTTTTTTTACTTTTTTTTCTTAATAATTATTTTTTATTTTAATTATTTTATTTTATTTTACTTTATTTTATCTTCTTTCTTTTTTTTCCTTCCTTCCCTCCTTCCTTCCTTCCTTCCTCCCTCCCTCCCTCCCTACTTTCTTTCTTTCTTTCTTTCTTCCTTTCTTCTACTAATCCTTTCTTTCTACTTTTTCTCCCTTTTATTCTGAGACTTGTGGATGAAAGGCTCTTGGTGCTGCAGCCAGGAGTCAGTGCTGTGCCTCTGAGGTGGGAGAGCCAACTTCAGGACACTGGTCCACAAGAGACCTCCCAGCTCCACATAATATCAAATGGTGAAAATCTCCCAGAGATCTCCATCTCAACACCAGCACCCAGCTTCACTCAACGACCAGCAAGCTACAGTGCTAGACACCCTATGCCAAACAACTAGCAAGACAGCAACACAACCCCACCCATTAGCAGAGAGGCTGCCTAAAATCATAATAAGGCCACAGAAACCTGAAAACACACCACCAGACGTGGACCTGCCCAACAGAAAGACAAGATCCAGCCTCACCCACCAGAACACAGGCACTAGTCCCCTCCACCAGGAAGCCTACACAACCCACTGAACCATCCTTAGCCACTGGGGACAGACATCAAAAACAACGGGAACTATGAACCTGCAGCCTGCAAAAAGGAGACCCCCAAACACAGTAAGATAAGCAAAATGAAAAGACAGAAAAACACACAGCAGATGAAGGAGCAAGATAAAAACCCACCAGACCTAACAAATGAAGAGGAAATAGGCAGTCTACCTGAAACAGAATTCAGAATAATGATAGTAAAGATGATCCAAAATCTTGGAAATAGGATAGACAAAATGCAAGAAATATTTAAGAAGGACCTAGAAGAACTAAAGATGAAATAAACAATGATGAACACCACAATGAATGAAATTAAAAATACTCTAGAAGGGATCAATAGCAGAATAACTGAGGCAGAAGAACGGATAAGTGACCTGGAAGATAAAATAGTGGAAATAACTACTGCAGAGCAGAATAAAGAAAAAAGAATGAAAAGAAATGAGGACAGTCTCAGAGACCTCTGGGACAACATTAAACACATCAACATTTGAATTATAGGGGTTCCAGAAGAAGAGAAAAAGAAAAGGACTGAGAAAATTTTTGAAGAGATTATAGTTGAAAACTTCCCTAATATGGGAAAGGAAATAGTTAATCAAGTGCAGGAAGCACAGAGAGTCCCATACAGGATAAATTCAAGGAGAAATACGCCAAGACACATATTAATCAAACTGTCAAAAACTAAATACAAAGAAAACATATTAAAAGCAGCAAAGGAAAAACAACAAATAACACACAAGGGAATCCCCATAAGGTTAACAGATGATCTTTCAGCAGAAACTCTGCAAGCCAGAAGGGACTGGCAGGACATATTTAAAGTGATGAAGGAGAAAAACCTGCAACCAAGATTACTCTACCCAGCAAGGATCTCATTCAGATTTGATGGAGAAATTAAAACCTTTACAGACAAGCAAAAGCTGAGAGAGTTCAGCACCACCAAACCAGCTTTACAACAAATGCTAAAGGACCTTCTCTAGGCAAGAAACAAAGAGAAGGAAAAGACCTACAATAACAAACCCAAAACAATTAAGAAAATGGGAATAGGAACATACATATCGATAATTACCTTAAATGTAAATGGACTAAATGCTCCCACCAAAAGACACAGACTGGCTGAATGGATACAAAAATAACACGCATATATATGCCGTCTACAAGAGACCCACTTCAGACCTAGAGACACATAGAGACTGAAAGTAAGGGGTTGTAAAAAGATATTCCATGCAAATGGAAACCAAAAGAATGCTGGAGTAGCAATTCTCACATCACACAAAATAGACTTTAAAATAAAGACTATTAGAAGAGACAAAGAAGGACACTACATAATGATCAAGGGATCGATCCAAGAAGAAGATATAACAATTGTAAATATGTATGCACCCAACATAGGAGCACCTCAATACATAAGGCAAATACTAACAGCCATAAAAGGGGAAATCGACAGTAACACATTTATAGTAGGGGACGTTAACACCCCACTTTCACCAATGGACAGATCATCCAAAATGAAAATAAATAAGGAAACACAAGCTTTAAATGATACATTAAACAAGTAGGACTTAATTGATATTTATAGGACATTCCATCCAAAAACAACAGAATACACATTTTTCTCAAGTGCTCATCGAACATTCTCCAGGATAGATCATATCTTGGGTCACAAATCAAGCCTTGGTAAATTTAAGAAAATTGAAATTGTATCAAGTACCTTCTCTGACCACAACACTATGTGACTAGATATCAATTACAGGAAAAGATGTGTAAAAAGTACAAACACATGGAGGCTAAACAATATACTACTTAATAAAGAAGTGATCACTGAAGAAATCAAAGAGGAAATTAAAAAATACCTAGAAACAAATGACAATGGAGACACGACGACCCAAAACCTATGGGATGCAGCAAAAGCACTTCTAGGAGGGAAGTTTATAGCAATACAAGCCCAACTTAAGAAACAGGAAACATCTCGAATAAACAACCTAACCTTGCACCTAAAGCAATTAGAGAAAGAAGAACAAAAAAAACCCAAAGTTAGCAGAAGGAAAGAAATCATAAAAATCAGATCAGAAATAAGTGAAAAAGCAATGAAGGAAACGATAGCAAAGATCAATAAAACTAAAAGCTGGTTCTTTGAGAAGACATACAAAATTGATAAACCATTAGCCAGACTCATGAAGAAAAAAAGGGAGAAGACTCAAATCAATAGAATCAGAAATGAAAAAGGAGAAGTAACAACTGACACTGCAGAAATACAGAGGATCATGAGAGATTACTACAAGCAACTCTATGCCAATAAAATGGACAACCTGGAAGAAATGGACAAATTCTTAGAAATGCACAACCTGCCAAGACTGAATCAGGAAGAAACAGAAAATATGAACAGACCAATCACAAGCACTGAAATTGAAACTGTGATTAAAAATCTTCCAACCAACAAAAGCCCAAGTCCACATGGCTTCACAGGCGAATTCTATCAAACATTTAGAGAAGAGCTAACACCTATCCTTCTCAAACTCTTCCAAAATATAGCAGAGGGAGAAACACACTCCCAAACTCATTCTACAAGGCCACCATCACCCTGATACCAAAGCCAGAGAAAGATGCCACAAAAAAAGAAAACTACAGGCCAATAACACCGATGAACATAGATGCAAAAATCCTCAACAATATACCAGCAAACAGAATCCAACAGCACATTTAAAGGATCATACGCCATGATCAAGTGGGCTTTACCCCAGGAATGCAAGGATTCTTCAATATATGCAAATCAATCAATGTGATAAACCATATTTACAAACTGAAGGAGAAAATCCATGTGATCATCTCAATAGATGCAGAAAAAGCTTTCAACAAATTCAACATCCATTTATGATAGAAACCCTCCAAAAAGTAGGTGTAGAAGGAACTTACCTCAACATAATAAAGGCCATATATGACATACCCACAGCCAACATCGCCCTCAATGGTGAAAAACTGAAAGCATTTCCACTAAGATCAGGAACAAGACAAGTTTGCCCACTCTCACCACTCTTATTCAACATAGTTTTGGAAGTTTTAGCCACAGCAATCAGAGAAGAAAAGGAAATAAAAGGAATCCAAATCGGAAAAGAAGAAGTAAAGCTGTCACTGTTTGCAGATGACATGATACTATACATAGAGAATCCTAAAGATGCTACCAGAAAACTACTAGAGCTAATCAATGAATTTGGTAAAGTAGCAGGATACAAAATTAATGCACAGAAATCTCTGGCATTCCTATATACTAATGATGAAAAATCTGAAAGTGAAATCAAGAAAACACTCCCATTTACCATTGCAACAAAAAGAATAAAATATCTAGGAATAAACCTACCTAAGGAGACAAAAGACCTGTATGCAGAAAATTATAAGACACTGATGAAAGAAATTAAAGATGATACAAACAGATGGAGAGATATACCATGTTCTTGGATTGGAAGAATCAACATTGTGAAAATGACTCTACTTCCCAAAGCAATCTATAGATTCAATGCAATCCCTATCAAACTACCACTGGCATTTTTCACAGAACTAGAACAAAAAATTTCACAATTTGTATGGAAACACAAAAGACCCCGAATAGCCAAAGCAATCTTGAGAACAAAAAATGGAGCTGGAGGAATCAGGCTGCCTGACTTCAGACTATACTACAAAGCTACAGTAATCAAGACAGTATGGTACTGGCACAAAAACAGAAAGATAGATCAATGGAATAGGATAGAAAGCCCAGAGATAAACCCATGCACATATGGTCACCTTATCTTTGATAAAGGTGGCAGGAATATACAGTGGAGAAAGGACAGCCTCTTCAATAAGTGGTGCTGGGAAAATTGGATAGGTACATGTAAAAGTATGAGATTAGATCACTCCCTAACACCATACACAAAAATAAGCTCAAAATGGATTAAAGACCTAAATGTAAGGCCAGAAACTATCAAACTCTTAGAGGAAAACATAGGCAGAACACTCTATGACATAAATCACAGCAAGATCCTTTTTGATCCACCTCCTACAGAAATGGAAATAAAAACAAAAATAAACAAATGGGACCTAATGAAACTTAAAAGCTTTTGTAAAGCAAAGGAAACCATAAACAAGACCAAACTACAACACTCAGAATGGGAGAAAATATTTGCAAATAAAGCAACTGACAAAGGATTAATCTCCAAAATTTATAAGCAGCTCATGCAGCTCAATAACAAAAAAAGAAACAACCCAATCAAAAACATGTAAGGCCAGAAACTATCAAACTCTTAGAGGAAAACATAGGCAGAACACTCTATGACATAAATCACAGCAAGATCCTTCTTGACCCATCTCCTAGAGTAATGGAGATAAAAACAAAAATAAACAAATGGGACCTAATGAAACTTCAAAGCTTTTGCACAGCAAAGGAAACCATAAACAAGACCAAAAGACAGCCCTCAGAATGGGAGAAAATATTTGCAAATGAATCAACTGACAAAGGATTAATCTCTAAAATTTACAGGCAGCTCATGCAGCTCAATAACAAAAAAATAAACAACCCAATCCAAAAATGGGCAGAAGACCTAAATAGACATTTCTCCAAAGAAGATGCCACAACTAGAGAAAGCCCTTGCACAGAAATGAAGACCCAACACAGCCATAAATAAATAAAGTAATTAATTTAAAAAAAAAAGTTTAGAATTAGTAGGAAAAATGATTAAAAAAAAAAATCTAGAAACAATAAATGCTGGAGAGGGTGTGGAGAAAAGGGAACACTCTTGCACTGCTGGTGGGAATGTGAATTGGTACAGCCACTATGGAGAACAGTATGGAGGTTCCTTTAAAAACTAAAAACAGAACTACCATATGACCCAGCAATCCCACTACTGGGCATATACCCTGAGAAAACCATAATTCAAAAATAGTCATGTACCAAAATGTTCATTGCAGCTCTATTTACAACAGCCCAGAGATGGAAACAACCTAACTGCCCGTCATCAGATAAACGGATAAAGAAGAGTGGCACATATACAGAATGGAATATTACTCAGCCATAAAAAGAAACGAAATTGAGCTATTTGTAATGAGGTGGATAGACCTAGAGTCTGTCATACAGAGTGAAGTAAGTCAGAAAGAGAAAGACAAATACCGTATGCTAACACATATATATGAAATTTCCTTTTTTTTCTTTAAATATATATGGAATTTAAGAAAAAAAAATGTCATGAAGAACCTAGGGGTAAGACAGGAATAAAGACACAGACCTACTAGAGAATGGACTTGAGGATATGTGGAGGGGGAAGGGTAAGCTGTGACAAAGCGAGAGAGAGGCATGGACATATATACACTACCAAACGTAAGGTAGATAGCTAGTGGGAAGCAGCCGCATAGCACAGGGAGATCAGCTCGGTGCTTTGTGACCACCTGGAGGGGTGGGATAGGGAGGGTGGGAGGGAGGGAGATGCAAGAGGGAAGTGATATGGGAACATATATATATGTATAACTGATTCACTTTGTTATAAAGCAGAAACGAACACACCATTGTAAAGCAATTATATTCCAATAAAGATGAAAAGAAAAAAAGTACACTGATATCGTAAAATGAGCATGGGAGGACTTTTGACTCCAAAAGAAATCTGTTTTCACTCACTGATTATCGATATGACCTTGGTCGTATCATTTAGCATCTCTGAGGATCAGTTTCCTCAATCGATAAATGGAAATGCTTATGTACATTCACATAAGAATTGTAAGAATTAAGTAAATAAATAAATAAAAATATATCCATTTTTACATAATATTGATAAGAACGCAGTACAACTTATTTTACTTCCCCTAAATACTTTCCCCAAAACACTTTTCCTGCCCTAAAATTTTGACAATTTATTCATTCATTCATTCATTTATTCATTATTCATTCACTCATTCCTTAGATATTTATTAAAGACCAATTCTTGCCAGGTTCAAGGCTAATTTCTGGCTATCCCACTACCAGTAACACATAGTTGGTGTATCTAAAGGCATTTGGTGTAGTCAGGATAAGTAAAGTGGGGTTTGCAAGCTGGCAACTGAATTAACAGACTTATTTGTCTTTGCTTATTATTATTTTTTTTTTTTTGGCATACACACTTTTGTAATATTTTAGATTTGAGTGCTTTTGGAAGGACATTTGATCTTCAATTAGCCAAAAGTCTACTGTTTTCTACAATTTTTACCCTGGTTTATCTCACATTTCTTTTACTTTTCTGAACCCCAAAAAGTTTTTTGTGTGTGACCTGCATGTAAACAATATTAACTATAGAGTAGAAAGAAAGAGTATTAATGCACACAGGTTCAATGTGTTAAAAGAAAAAGAGGATAACGATGTTAACTTTAAAGTGAATAAAATAGAGGAAATGGTCCCTAATGTGTCTCACTGATGGAATCTACTTTGGCTTCCTGTCATCTAGATCCAAATCCCACGAGAGAAGAAAGCAATCACGTTCCACTATATCTCTGAGAAACATCTGCCTCTCGTACACAGATACAAGAAAACTTGGCTTGAACTCAAATTTCAAGATGAATAATTCAAGTGTAGTACATTTTGAATTATTTTAATTCAAAAATTCATTAACTGGAAAACAATCTTAAAACTATGTTAATAAAGGACATTCAATCATCTAACAGCATTTGTTTGCATTTCCATTTCATTTTCTTTCATCTGTCATATATCTTATTCGGACTACAGAATGATTTTGCTTTAAGTAGTAAAAAAAAAAGACAGAATTTGCCTAGGTGTGGGCAGAGTTGGAATAGGAGTCCTAGTTTGAGGCTGGGATCCACCCTGGGCCTGGGTACCTGTGAGTGTGGCTGTAGGTTCTGGCCTAAATCTCAATGGGGAAACTTCTGGGTCATACAGCTGACTGGCACATCCAGGACAGTTAACAGCAGTACTACAAATTTCCAATTAATAGCTCCCAGTTATCACCTGGAAGAATACCTGGGATGCAGGGGTTACCAGCACTTCCATACCCGCCTGACCATTTCCTTGCCCAGACTTACCTGCCTCTCTATGTCCACTTTTGCCCATCCCCAGGTGTGAGAATAGGTGCTACTTGGAGAAAAGAGGCCAATCATCAGTTATATTGTATACAAATTTTGTTATTATGGGGCATTCTCACAGGACTTTGCTATATAAATATCATGTTCCCTTAGAAGTTAAGTTGCCCTTGTGCTGTCCTTCTGAGACTATGAAGTGTCTGAGGTCAGGGATTCTACCTGGCCTCTTCTTCCCAATGCATTAAATATAGCATTAATTGTAGTAGATACTCAATAAGTGTCAGTTTATAAATAAATACAATTGATGAATGATCAATACAGAATTAACATCAGCAGTCCTCTAACCATGACCATCTTTATGACCTGGGGAAGTCACTCAATGCCCAGGTTCTTCCTTTAAAAAGTAGGGATCAAAAGGAAAAAAAGTAGGAATCCTAATACCCTAACCATCACACAGGGCTGTTGTGAGGACCAAATCAGACAGCTGGTGTGAAAGCACAACTGCAGTGATCACACTATAGAAGTGACAGGTGGACTAACAATTTTAATACTTATCGACAAAAACAAATTCTTGTGAGACTTGGCAGGAGATGTCCTCGTTCACTGGGGCCACCACACAGGCATGATGTTTATGCAATGTCTTCCACCGTGATTTGTACTCTTCAGGGATAAATAATACAGATGGTCTTTACGGTGGAGTTAGTCCTTCAATGTATGTTTTATTCTAGTTTAAAAGTTAAAAGCTAAAATTATTCCTGGAGGGATTACCCATAATAATACACAAATACGGTCTGTGGTGCAGAGCAGAGATAGGTCATAGACATAGAGAGATGATATGCCTCAAGCCAGGATTGCTTTGAGGATGAAAGAGTTTCTTTCTCTCATTTCCACTCTTACCGTCTCCTGACCTTTAGAGAAGGTATTCTTACAGTATCTTGCCTCTTCTTCTTTGCTTTCAGATCATTAACAAGCTACCAGGTGAAATCTGTACACTAGGTATATCAGTTTCTAGGACTGCCATAGCAAGTTACCACAGATGAGTGGCTTCAAACAACAGAGATTTATGAAGTCCAAAATTAAGGTGTCAATAAGGCTGCACTCTCTCTAGGACCGTAGGGGAGAATCTGTCCTCTGCTTCTTCCAGCTTCTGGTGGCTCTAGGCATTCCTTGGCTTGTGGCCACATCACTCCAGGCTCTGCCTCTGTCTTCACATGTCTTTTCTCTCCGTATTTCTTTTTTTAATTTGGGCTTTTATTAGGACACTTGTCATCAGATTTAGGGCCCTCTCAGTAATCCAGGGTGATCTCGTCTCAAAAACCCTTAACTATATCTGCAAAGATCCTTTTTCCAAATAAGATCACATTCACAGGTTCCAGGGATTAGGATGTGGACATATCTTTTGGGACCCATCATTCTACCCACAAGACAAAGAACTTAAAAGTGGATTGGAATTCCTCAAAGCCAAGATAATTCTGCCAGCTAGTCTTTTGTTTAGAATAGATAAAATGCTCTGAACATAAACATGGCAGAAAACTCCTAACTTTCTTTTAGTGAGGATAATCCTCTACCCAGCCTCTCTGATGATTTTATTTAGGGATTATTATCAAAATCCAGACTATCTTCCAAGCACTTTCTGGGACAATCAGTAGGGTAGAACCATGAATCTCCATAAGCCCCAGTGATATTAATAAACTATAATAAACACAGAAGATTCATTCATGAAATGAGTGCAATTATACCGTAAGAAATGAGTGGTTTTCTCTTTTCCAAACTCCATTGAGTGGGCAGCATATATTAGGCAGTAGAAAGGCTGGAAACCTTTACACTCAGACTGATCAGAGCTCAGATTCTCATTCCGCCACTTACTCAGTGTGGGCCCTGCAGGCAAGTTGTTTAACCTCCCTGAATCTCAATTTCCTTGACTATGAAACTAATAATATCAACAGATAATATTTATAGAGTACACGCTATTGCCAGATAGTCCTTTAAATGTTTTCACATATGTTCATTCTAAATCTTTATAATAGCATCATGTAGTAGAGCGAACTTCTAGAGGCCCACCCATTATCTCTCCATTTTTCTTCCTCAATAATGAAGTTTGAAATGGGCTTAATGGCCACCCAGACAGGGGTTACATTGGCAGAAATAGGTGGTCATGTGAGTGAGTTTCCTCTCAAGTGATTTGAGCATATCCTGTATCACTTCCCTAAAAGATAATTCCTTGCTTTGGGTTTTCACCAACATAGCAGTGACTCGATATCCACCCCCTGGACAAGGACAATACTCAGCAATTTATAGTAACCACTTCTATTTCTACAGATTAGTTGGCATTTCCTAATGTACTCTGTTCATCTGGCTATTTTCACTCAATATAATTAGAGATTCATTCTCATTGTTGAGTACCAATACCTCATTCCTTCCTATTGATTAGTACTAGTCAATTGTATGGATATACCAAAATTTGTTTATCCGTTCACCTGTTGATGGACTGTTGGGTAGTTTCCAATTTGGGGCTTTTACAAATAAAGCTACTATGAACATTTGTGTGCAAGTGTAGGCTTTCATTCCTCATGCATAAATACCTAGAAGTGGCTGGGTTATATGGTGGGTGTATGTCTTACTTTTCAAGAAACTTCCAAACTGTTTTCCAAAATCATTGTACCATTTTACTTTCCTCCCTGCAGTGTATGAAAATTCCAGTCATTCCACACCCTCACTGACACCTGCTATGATCCATCTTTAAATTTTAGATATTTTAATAGATGTCTGGTATCTCATGTGGTATTATTTGCATTTCCCTAATGAGTAATAATATTGAGCATATTTTAATATATTTGTATATGTTTATGTAGATGAAGTACCTATTCAAACATTTTATAGGCTATACATTTTTTCAGTTATACCCAATCGTCAAACAAACATTGTACATGTGCTTTAAGCAGTAAACTTAAAGTCAGACGTGATACACACCATGAGTAGTTATACTCTGTAACAACTTCATTAAACAATTTTTTCCATCCTGAACATTAGAGTCAAAAGTATACTTAGAAGCAAAACTTTTTCTAATAGAAAGCATAGATTTCCATTAGAATTTTTAAATTTTCTTATCAATATTTCTCTCTGAGACACCTCAGGGGCCCTCTGGAAAACTCAAAGTTAGCTAGAGAAAGAAACTTACAATCTGTTATCAAGAACAGTTCAATAATCCAGGAGAACTTTGTTCTCCTAACAGAGAGAAAAAATCAAATTCAGTCTCGTTTCAGTTTACTGTTTATAACAAAATTCATTTATCTAATTAATT
Source organism: Lipotes vexillifer (assembly GCF_000442215.2). Classification (NCBI taxonomy): domain Eukaryota; kingdom Metazoa; phylum Chordata; class Mammalia; order Artiodactyla; family Lipotidae; genus Lipotes; species Lipotes vexillifer. Next base: position 152,329 of record NW_006771500.1, on the reverse strand, counting down.
TCAATCTAATCTTAATCCTGACAAAGTACAAAATTCTTTTCTCAAAGTTCCTTTTTTCACTTTCTGGATCCATATTAATTTGTCCCTTACTTTCCCCATATATTAGCAACCAGCTCTAGGACAAAATTATTCTTGTTTTTTTCCTCAACAAAAATATCTCCAGTCTATATATAACTTCTCTCACTGACAACACATATCCTACTTGTTTTACTTACTGAAATGCTTCCTTTATCATTTTTACATATCACAATTTTTAACCCTTGAAAACCTTTACAAAACCAAGAAACAACTAATTGAACTACTTGTTATATCATCATTTTCTGATTGGCAAACTTAAGAACATATTCCATGACCTCTAAAAACATCCATTTTTCTCATAGCACAATTTCTCTTTAATGTGGAAAAAGATACATGCTTAATAAACCCAAACCCTCTTCCCCCTTCCCCCACCACACTTGAAGTTTTACTAATTAACCCAAGGCTGAAGTCTCAGGCAAAGTGGGCTGTGTTTGTATTTCAAGGACATGATAAGTTAACTTCAAGCTTTCTCCTAGGTGTTTTTTTGTTCTCTCAGGGTCAGAATTCTGAAAACAGTATTTTATCATTCTAGCTTTCTCTAACTGCATATGTAAAAAGAACTCGTTTTGGAGTTTCAAAAGAGTTTCATCTTAACCAATTTTCTCTGGAGTGTGAAGAATATTATTGGTGGCCACACAGTGGTTTTGTTTTTGTTTGTTTACAATCATCTTTCTTTTCCTTTAGTCATAGTTTTAAAGCTAAAAGTTTTCTTAATGAATTGAACCTGAATTTCCCATTTTACAAAAGGTAACAAAAATACCAATCACACAAATGGAATACACACACACACCAGAAGACAGAACCATTACAAACCCTCCAGAGGATGACTGATATGGAGTCCCAAACGAACGAAAGATCCTCAATGTCTGACACATGTCAGAACCAATTGGCAAAATGTCCAAATAGAACTTCATGCTCAAAAGAGAAGTTTGCCGGGTGCACCGGTGGACTTACTTGGTCTTGTTGCTCATCGGCTCTTCCAGAGGCATCTTTCCGTTCTACCAAGGAAAGCATACGTTGGCAGCCAGTGTCGAACCGGGGACAAACAGGCAGAAGGCCCAAAACAAATGGTTTCGGCAGCTCCTAGGAACATCCCCCTAAGTCCCCGTCTCGGAGCCAGCAAGCCAGAGAAGCAGGCTTCTCGCAGCCATCCCGGCGGCGTGTCGTCAAGGCAGCGGCTGTGCTTGGAAAACCCCCGGGAGCCAGATATCGCGAGAGCCCAGCCCCACATTGGGAGCCAAAATCTGTTAGTGAAAGTGGGTCCAGGTGCTCGCCGTTCAAAAGCCAATAAAGAGGCAAGTTTGGTGGAAAGGAAAGCTTGCGTTATCTCAAAGGCCGGCAGCCTGGAGGGGAGGGCAGACTCCTGTCCAAAGGCTGACTCACACACACACACACACACACACACACACACACACACTGACAATCAGTGGGCAAGAGCTTTTATAGACGAAGGGAGGGGGCTACATGCAGAAACAGCACAGTCAGCTCTGACAGTCATCTTGAAACTGGTCAGGCGGTGGTCTGACCACCATCATCTTGATTGTTTTAAGTACAGTTAATCTTCAGTTCCAGGGTTGGTTTGTTCCCATTTTTCTGAGGCCAGTTCTTGGAATTGTGGCAGCTTATGTCATGGCTACAGTCTGGTCATCATGTAGTTAACTTCTTTCACCTGGTGTGGATTTCAATGTCTACAAGACAGCTCACAGGATATGGCTCAGAATATTATCTATAGCCCATGAAGAGGAACTAAAAGTCCTTGACTTTGCTTACTGACTAAACTTTTATTGTTGTGTCCTGTTTGACCACTTTGTTTCTGCATTTCCTCACTTCTCTGTAAACTTATTCTTTGTCTAAAGTTTTTCTACAGGCAAAAAGTCAGGCTGAGGACATGGGGGGCAAGGACAATAGGGTCCTGCTCCGTTTCAAAAGTGTACCCGAGAAACTACTAGAAACCTCCCTTTTAGAAAGAAGGAATTGTTTGCATAAATCTAAGTGTTGTAACCTCCCCCCAATTCTATTGTTTTATAGAAAAAATTGTGCCTCCCCCAGAAAGCCCCCAAATTCTCCAGCAGTATACAGCTGTTGGGTGTGAGTCAGTCTACGCAGATATGAACTACCTAGGCTTTAGCCTATGTGCTAATTAGCATGTTAGATCATGGGCACAAGGATGAGCCATTCACAGGTTCAAATCCCAATTCTACAACCTACCATTATGTGGTTGCCTCATTTATATAGAGATAATATATTTTAGGGTGGCCCTGAGAATTCACACATGTTAAACACTTGTTTCTGTCTTGTCCAATTAATGGTAGCTGCTAAGATTATGAATATCAATATCTACTGAACCCAGGCATCTACAAGATCCTAGAAATCACTTCTATAAACTCCTGGACCAGAAAATGTGTCCTACTAGATGGTAGGTAATACTGTGATGTCAGTAGGTGAGCATGGAGACAATAATAGTAAGAATTATTAGGGTTTTCTGAGCATTTACTAAGTACCAAGTCCTGTGCTAAACATTACACATGTGCAATATCTTTTTTCATTGAAGTATAGTTGATTGACGATACTGTGTTAGTTTCAGGTGTACAGAAAAGGGATTCAGTTACATACACACATTTTTTCACATTATTTTCCATTGTAGGTTATTACAGGATATTGAATATAGTTCCCTGTTCTGTATGGTAAATACTTGTTGCTTATCTATTTTATGTATAGTAGTTTGTTAATCTCAAACTCCTAATTTATCCCTCCCCAACACTTCCCCTTTGGTAACAATGTTTGTTATCTATGTCAGTGAGTTTGTTTCTGTTCTGTATATAGATTCATTTGTACTGTTCTTTAGATTCCACATATAAGTGATATCATCTAATATTTGTCTTTCTTTATCTGACTTACTTCACTTAGTATGATAATCTCTAAATCCATCCATGTTGCTGCAAATGGCAATATTTCATTCTTTTTTATGGCTGAGTATTATTGCGTTTTATATATTATACACACCACACACACACACACATATCACATCTTCTTAAGCCAATCATCTGTCAATGGACATTTAGGTTGTTTCCATGTCTTGGCTGTTGTATATAGTGCTGCTCTGAACACCGGGGTGCATGTATCTTTTCAAATTAAAGTTTTCATCCTTTCTGAAGATACGCCTAGGAGCGGGATTGCTGGATCATTTGGTAACTCTATTTTTAGTTTTTTTAAGGAAGCTCCATACTGTTCTCCAGAGTGGCTGCACATGTGCCTCCCAATGACTCCAGGAGTGCTGGTGTTATCCCACTTCACAGGTAATGAGACTGAGGTATAATAAATTAAGTAAATTGCCCAAGATCACAGGACTAGTAAGAGGTGGAGCTCAGATCTGAACAAAGGTCTAACTCTGTGGCTGACCTCTTCACCAATGAAGTATAAGAACAAACACTTGTAAAGCATTTGCTAGATGTAATCTCTCGTTACTAACTCAAGAGAGATTATTATTCTTGCTTTTAGTCTTAATGTAGTTCTATAAAATAAACACTGAGTATTATCTCACATCACTGAGATATTATCATGTGAGTGAAAAACTATTACCTGGACACTCAGAATGAAGCATGGCCCTATTTCCATTAGTTACATGGCTTGTTGGAAGCTGTTATTATGAAATCATCCCCACTCCATTTAAATAGGACAGACTGTAAATTTGAGTGATCTCACTGTCTCTACTTAGACAATATCCCAGTGTTTAGTGGGGGTTGGGTGATAGGGTGGGGAAGGAAGAGGGAGAGAAAGGGGGCCATAGTCTAACAGATAAATCTATCCCTTATTTTCGCACTGCTGGCGGCTGGTAGCACTGCAGGAAAGCCATCTAGGTTGGACTAGGTTTGGAGTGGACAGAAGACTTTTTACAATTCTGCTGTTTACCTAAGAGAAGCATCTTGTGGTCATCCCGGGGGAATTCACCTTCCTGCTCTGTTTGCCATGGAAGAGAAGGAGGGCCTTACAAACAGAGCCCTTGGGTTTGCTCAGCTGTGAGATTTCCATTAATCGCCCAAAAGTTCGCCTGGGCACACCGTGTATTTGCTCAGCCCATGGTGGCATCTTCTCAAGACCCACTGTTGTCTGGAGAGCCTTCCAAAGTCCTGAGTCTGTAATAAAGCAAACAGCTTGCACAGTCATTACTGTCAGGCTCTGGTTTTATTACACAGCCTCTGAATATCACCGGTTGAACTAAATCTCAAGACCAAACACCATGCATGATAGGTAAATATGTTCTCATACCTGTGGGCACCTTAGCTACTTCCTGCAAAATATTTCCTCTCCACCAAGTTACTGGAAATTTGATTATAAACTGCAGATAGGGAGAAATTCACTCTCTGAGCTCTACTGAGGAACTTTTCCCTAACTAGTAACCGTAAAATATTTTCCCATAAGAGTTCAGATTAGGGTACATAGTAATCCTATGTATGTGTGTGCGTGTACATATATACAATATAGCTTATGTATGTATCCTATGTATGTGCATATATCTCCTACGTATGTGTGTGTGTGTATATATATATATATGTCTTATATCCATAGCTAGCAATTATTTACACGGCCTGGCTTTTCAAAAATCATTTGCCCATGTATTTTTTCATTTGCTTGGAACAAGTCTCATTATTATCTCATTTTATTTATTAGAAAACTACTGCTCAACATGGTTCGAGGATTTTGCTAAGATTTGTCATCTAGTGAGTGGGGGAATCAGGGTGTCTGTTGTTCTGCCTCCATCTTTCCGCTCCTCATTTCCATATACAAACCCACTAGACCTTTGCTACTCAAAGTGTGGTCTGTGGAGCAGCAGCATCCCCATCACCTGGGCACTTGTTAGAAAGGCAGAGTCTCAGGCCCCATCCAGACCTACTGAATCTGAACCTGAATTTCTAACAGGGTCTCCAGTTGACATTAAGGTTCAATTGGAGACCTTGTTAGGTCTAATCATCCTACAAGTGCCATGACTCACAAGTACAGCATGTCCTGTCTCCAACTGAACAATATATTACCACGTGATGGCATTTGAAATCATGTGTACTGAATACCAAGAGGGAAGCTGACATTATGCCATTTCTTAAGATATTATACAGGCTTAAGGTCTATAATTTTATCTTCACTTCTTGAAAATCCCAGTTTTGGTACAAATACAACTGTATCAACAATTGCCTGTACCTATTGTTTGTAAGCAAGGGAATGTACCCACGTAAGCAAGGGAATGATGCTGTGTGTCTCTCCCTGCTTGGGTAACAACGCCCCTTGGCATTAGCCTGGTATAATATGGGTGTAAGCCACATGAAGATTGAGCCAGATATTCCATTACGGGCTTTCTACTTGATGCACACTTTTAAATTAAAAGATCAATGCCAAGTAAAGGCTTGTGAAATTGTAGTCCTCCTGCCATAAATCGTGCTGCTTCATAATGGATTATATTTGATGTTCCTAAGACAAATTATCTACTGGAAATCAATGCCATGTCCAATAGCTTTGCTGATAACCAGTTAAGGGAGCTCAGATAAGTTATTTAAATTCCTTGGTGCTTATTTTTCTTGCCTGCAGTGTTAGATCAAGTAACCTCTATGCATCTCATCCAAGCACAGACTTGGAATTTTAAATGGAACCGAAGATTTATAGAGTCTGGAAGAACAAAGTGTATTCACAGCCAAATAATATCTTTCCCCTCCTGCATTCTTTCGTGAATGGAATCTCCTAGGCCCTTCATTAGTTACACTTAAGGCAACCATTTCCTTTCTTTTCCCTAGCAGGAGAGAGCTTCTAAAATCTCAGCAATGTAGAGCTTGGACCTCAGATGAAGTCTGCATGATTGAATGCCAAGGAGCTGCTGGAGCACGCCAAGGAATTCGTAGTATAATCACAGGGCCAGATGCTGGAAAGCTACCCAAGTGGCCCAGAGGAGGAGATTGTTGGTGAAAAATTACACAACAGCAGAACCTGGATGCTGAGAAGTAGATAATACTCCTTTTTGTAATAGGAATATTCTTTTAAAATAATCTCCAGGAGAATGGCTCATTTTCAGTGTTCAAAGTGATCTAGGCCCTTTTGTTCTTAATCAAGGATTTCCCTCTCAGTTTCCTGGGCAAACATGGCTGGTCCATGAGCAGACATTTTAGATGAGACCCAGATTCCTGGGATGAGGGGATGCTGCCCAGCTGGTGCTGGTGTCTGAGGTCACCAGCCTCCTAACCTCAGACTCCGGTCACCTGGGATTGTAATTAAGGGTGTGTGTGTGTGTGTGTGTGTGTGTGTGTGTGTGTGTGTGTGTGTGTGGTTAGTAGGGATAGAGAGAATTTTAGAAAGAGAAAACTAATCCCCGAAGTCCAGGAAACATTGCATTGAGTCAAGTCCAAAAATAATTAACAAAGGGCCTAATACATTTCAATGATGTGTTTCTAAGTTGAACGGCTGGTATAATTTTGCTTCAAGTGAGGTGGTCGATTCTGACCCCACACTCATTTTAGTGAGCAGGCAGGGATGAGGGCATGAGTGTTCCAATGTAGAGCAAGAATGGGAGAGAACAGTAAAGGCAGCAACGCCTGTAACAGACGGCAGGCAGGGTCCAGGGGGCCGCTGCATGGTCATGGGTGCTCACACCTTCCTGGACCCTCCATTTCTCAGGTTTGGGGGAGCCCTAGGATTTCCTACTGGGAGCCCTTTCCATGAATGAAGAGCCCTTAAGACTGAGTAACTGTATAGACGTTTGCCCAGATCAATCTTCTTGGAATTAAAAAGCACACACGCCTCATGGTTTTACACGAATCCCTAATGGAAGCCTCCCTTTTCCTGCTCTTTTCTTTTATTCCAGACCCACATTTTAAAAAAGCATTTTATACCAGTACACACACACACACACACACACACACACACACACACACAAAGTTTCACATATAATACGGCAATGTCCAGAGATATTTTTCACCATCACAATGGAGGACAGGTGATATTGGCCTGTAGAGCAGAGGCCACGGATGTTGCTAGACATCCCACAATGCACCCGCAGGCCCAAACAACAGCCCAACTGTCATTAATGTTGAGGTCTAGTTACATCATAGAATCGACTCCACAAATGACACCAGGGTTTTATGTTATTTCACAGAAGGAGCTGGGCCTTACAGCATAGCCACACTGCTCTCTAAAGAAATGTTCCCCCGGCACTTCCCTGGTGGCGCAGTGGTTAAGAATCCACCTGCCAATGCAGGGAAACGGGTTCGAGCCCTGGTCTGGGAAGATCCCACATGCCATGGAGCAACTAAGCCTGTACGCCACAGTTACTGAGCCTGTGCTCTAGAGCCCACGAACCACAACTACTGGGCCCGTGTGCCTAGAGCTCGTGCTCTGCAACAAGAGAAGCCACTGCCATGAGAAGGCCACGCACCACAACGAAGAGTAGCCCCTACCCGCTGCAACTAGAGAAAACCCACATGCAGCAATGAAGACCCAATGCAGCCCAAAACAAACAAATAAGTAAATTTATTTAAAAACACAGAAACGTTTCCCATCATGCTAACCTCATTCTTGCCATGGCTGATCCCGTTTACAGGGTGAGAGTCTTGAGATTCTGTCTCAAGACTGGATCAGAGGTAACATGGTTGCAGTTCTGCTTTGGTGTCTAACTCCACGCTTGGAACATGGGCGTATCTGACAGGTTCATACTCTGATGCTTTACAGTCTTCAAAATGATGTGTGCGGTCCATCTCTGGAAATGTTCAAGAGACCCCAGGAGCATCTGTCAGGGAAGAAAGTGAGGGGAGCTCTTTGCAGCCTAGAGGGCTCCCTCCAAACCCCAGGGGTATCTGACTGCACTCAGAAGAGGTCTCTGGAACAAAATGTGAGTCAGTCCATGAGCTGGAAAACCAATGGTCGCCGGCAGTATTTTCTTACTGAGACCAGAGTGTTGGTCGCTCTTGCTGGGGCCATAGAGCCTCTCAGTCCCTCAGACCTGCCCTCACCATGTGGGCTGATCCCCTAGGGCCCCCTAGTCCTGGGAGGGTTTCTGGGCTCCTGGGTCTAAAGCTGCAGCACTGTGCCCCCGTGAGCACGTGTAAGGCTTGGCAGGACTAAAGGAAGGGTTGTCTGCTAACCCTGCCCACCCCGACATTCCTGTACATCCCACCCTCACTCCTGGCCAATATCGCTTGGGTATTAAATCAAGAATGTTTGAGAAATAGCTTTGAAACCAGCCCCGAAGAAATCCAAAGTCTCTGAGTGTGACAGTCACACGAAGAAACTCTCTCCTGAAGGTCTCTACCTGCCTCCAGCACAGGGGCTATTGGAATGAAAGCCTTTGCCAGTTAGAAATCAGGAGAGTCTGGGGGTTGGGAGGAGCCTGTGGCTTAATTTCAGCTCTCGGCCACTTTCCTCTAGCTCATTTCTCTGGAAAATAGTTGAGGTTGGGGTGTGTTTGGTATAGATCATGTGGAATTCAGCAAAGAAGGGGAAAAGGCAGTGTTTTAATATGTTCCTTACACAAAGGAATAAATTCTGCTTTCTCTGTTTACCAGGTGGGCAACCTGTTAACACATTGCAGGCTACATGATCTTTGGCTTAAAACATCTGCAGGCCATAAAACATCCAGGCTTCATCAGGTGACTCATAGGAAGAGCACAACCCCCTTCCCTTCACCCCCAATAGTTCCTGAGTGATCATCTTAATCAACTGGAGGGTGGGTTACACGGACACTGTGTTTCTCACTTCATAGGACTGGGTGGAGCCCCGGAATCTGCATTTCACACGTGTTCCCAGGTGACGCTGATGCTGCTGGTCTGGGTTGATCTCTCTTTAAGAACCATTATACTACATATAAAATAGATAATCAACAAGGGCCCACTGTATAGCACAGGGAACTATATTCAATATTCAATATCTTGCAATAACCTATAATGGAAAAGAATCTGAAAAAGAATATATATATATATAAAGAACATAGATATATATATATGTATATATCTGAATCACTTTGCTGTACACCTGAAACTAACACAATGTTATAAACCAAATCTACTTCAATTAAAAATAAATAAATAAGGGGAAAAGGAAAAGAACCTTTATCCTAAACAGTATGATCAGAGTCAATGGTTTAATTGGTTTAAAAAGATTATTATTCATGTGACCCCCACCTTAGGAACCTTCCCTGGACCCCATTTACCTGTTGAATAAAGTTCATAATCTCAGTCCAACTTTCAAGACTCTTCAAAATAGACCCATTTCCCACCACTTCTTTCCAATCTCCACTCACATTCAGTTACAAGGCTGCTCTCCATCCCCCAGAACATTGAGACCTTTCATGCAGCATCTTCTTCCACCACTTTTGTCTGAGCTGAGTCCTACAAATGCATTGACAAAGAGATTCAGCATCCCACCTCTTTCCC
>NW_006771500.1:125081-142837 GCF_000442215.2 Lipotes vexillifer | reverse complement strand
TTTCCCTACCCAGCAGAAACCCTGGTTTTGTCACCCTCGTGACCCTGCTCTCTTAGCAGTGGGCTCCTGCCTATAGCAAAGCTCTTCTCATTTCATTAACAAAACCGCACCACCTGCATGGATGCCTACTTTACGTGGGACAATGTGTCAGGCCATGTGGAGGTGAAAAAGTCATGGAGGGAAAAGAGCAAGGAGTCTGCTCTGCCGTTGGCATGGTCTCTATTGAATAATTCAGGTGTGCAGGAAATATCCCATTTCTGCTTTTTACATGTTAATTGAAGTCTAACACCAGGCCTTTACTGAATTAGGTTGGTAGGAAATGTAAATGCAGTCACTTGAGAGCTGTCCCCTCCTCTCAGGCTCACACCAGAATCCAGGAGGTTCAGGTAGCCACTGGAAAGCAAGGCGGGGCTTGTAATGGGCAGTTCCCAAGTGTGCTGACAATCTCATCCTCCAAGCCCACAGTGGTGGATCTCTGCTTCCACCACAGGCTGGAACCAAGGGAATCACTGCTGAGTCTGGAAACTTCACACCCAGGGTCTCGCCCCCTGCAGCCAGCCTTCATGAGCCACTGTTGCTCTTAGAGCCCCTCTATTTCTTTCTGTTGAAAAACTACCATAAATAACTACAGACAGAAAGGATCTGAATCTATGGGGCTCTGCTTTCCTGTGTGTTTACCTTATTGTTTACTTTATTCTCCACTAACTCTCCCCAAGTGATGGCAAAGAGAGCCATTCAGCAAATGCAGACTGACTTTCTACCAGTTTGCAGCCTGAGTGGAAAGAGACTTTTTCCCAAACAGGGTTCTCATTGGCTGCCTTGAGTCACATGTCAACCCTGAAACAATCAATGTGATCAAAGGGATTTGGCATTCTGATTGGCCAGGCCTGGTTGCCACACCCAGCCCTGGGACCAGAAGTGGGGCAGCCCCACACATGCTGCCTGGTGGACAGTGAGAAAGGTGTAGTTTCCTGGAAAGGAAGAGATGGGCTGTATGCGCAGAGACAAACCACGCATGCCCACTGCAGGGTGCCAGAACTCATAGATGGGTCACCTATAAGATCTTTTTTTTTTTTTCTTAATAAATGTATTTATTTTATTTATTTATTTTGGGCTGTGTTGGGTCTTCGTTGCTACACACGGGCTTTCTTTAGTTGCGGCGAGCCGGGGCTACTCTTCCTAGCGATGCATGGGCTTCTCATTGCAGTGGCCTCTCTTGTTGTGGAGCATGGGCTCTAGGCACGCAGGCTCACTAGTTGTGACTTGCGGGCTCTAGAGCGCAGGCTCAGTAGTTGTGGTGCACGGGCTTAGTTGCTCTGCAGTATGTGGGATCTTCCTGGACTAGGGCTCGAACCCGTGTCCCCTCCATTGGGAGGCTGATTCTTAACCACTGTGCCACCAGGGAAGCCCACCTATAAGATCTTGACAAGCAAAATGACCCTGAAGAAGACACAGCCTCTTCTAGCTGCAGTGAATGAAACTAATGCACAGTGAACTTAAGAAACTTGCCCAGGTTTGCACAGTAAGTTAGAGGAAGAATGCTCCCACGTTTGTATTTTTCATGCTCTTTAACTGTCCTAGGTCCTCCGCTCTGGGGGACCTGCCTGAGCCTGTCTTGCTAAGACAAACCTCAAAGTTCAGAACTAAATTGTTTCATCTCTCTGCAATCCTCCTCTGTTCTTCAGAGTAGATGCGTTCGAGAATTAATTTAATACACCTTTCGGGGTACTATTTGCATAAACATCCATGGATATTCTCCTTCTCCAAAAAGGTAGGAACTAAAAATAATTAATACCGTAGTGGACATTTCAGATGCTGTTGGCAGAAGATGCTACTTTAAAGCAGGAAGTACTTTTGATCAGTATAATACGCTGAACATCTACCCAACCTCTGCACAGCATCTGCTCTAGTCAAGGAAGATGCTGGTGTTTTGAATAAGAGAAGGTAATACGGAAAATATATTCATGAAGGATTACCATGTAAAAATAGTAGTTTATGAAACAAAACGTATTATATGATCTTATTTATGCCAATATATATATGAGTATACAGAGAAAGAGATGTTTGGAAATGTGTTAAAATATTAATAGTACTTGTATTTGAATGTTAAGATTATGGTTGATTTTTTCATTATACTTTTTGGATTTTTTTTAAAAGGAAAGTTTATAATAAGCACATCTTGCTAGTATAATGATGCATGCATTTCCTTAATTTTAAGACAATTGATTATAAGAGTACCATAGAATTAACAGCTTTTCAGTTTAAAAAATCACTATTACCTTATTACTATACATTATTTTTTATCTCGGTGCAATGTCTGACTTGTTCATGGAGGGAAATAATAAAAACAGTTTTTTTTCAATAAAAGGGAAAAGTAATAATATGTGATCATACCTTGGTTACCCTTTATATTATACACGACGTGGATGTGTCAACATTTAAAAATGTTAACACTGAGATGGACATCTGCCATTAAAAGTAAACACAAATCCCTTGCCAACGTTGTAAATTCACAGACACTGAAATAAATCGCCAAAAAAATGAGTATGGTTTAAGCATTGAAGTTTCTTGGCAATGTTACAAACCAAACCAAATGTCAAGTACAAATAATGAAACAACCAAAACATGACCTGTTAAGACGTGGCTGTTGGGAATTGCACACGGATATTACAAAAACTAATGACAAACCAATTTTAGCGGTCAAAACCATCGAAAAAGTATCTCAACAATGATAATGTTCATGTGTGTTTCTTTTAAAAAAGAATATTTTATGCACACAGATGAAAATTTGCAAAGTCTGGTGGTGGGTGCCCTAGTTTGGCTCCCCAGAAGCAGACTTGAGACAATGATTCAGGGCAAGCAATTACCTGGGAGTTTCAGGGAATGATAGTGGGAGGGGGGCAGTGAGAGAGGAAGGGGTGCGTATTGAGACACCTCTCCTGTGGGCGGGTGGAGCTCAAGTCCATGGGGAAATATTGAGGAGCAGAGAACACATACCTTGGAATGAGCCCATCCGATGGGTGAGGGTGAGGGAGCTTGTGTATTTGTCCATTTACTCAGTTACTGGTTGAGCCCTGCTCCCAGGCCTTGTTAATTTCCTGGCATTTCAGGCTTGCTCCTCAGGCTTCTGGAGAGAGCAGCAGTCTTCTGTGGTTTTGAGGCACAATGTGCAGAGACCAGCTGATGGCTGATGGCAGGAGCAGACTGAACGGTCTGAGGGATGTGGTCGCAGCCCTGAGAGCCTTTCCCATGGCAGGTCCATAAAGTCAGTTCCTTCACCCTCAGCTCATAGAATATAGTCAAGTTTCTCATCACAGTGTATACATTTCTCACAGCCTTCATCTCTAGGCCTTCCATCTCCTTACTCCAAACAGTCACATCACCACTAGTCAGTATCCCTAGTCAGTATCCTGGAAGCCACTTCTGGAAATAAAGATTCAAATTCTCCTTGTAGCAGCTCTGACAGATTTGGATTTGTTGGTTTACAAACTGGCTCCATACACAGAGGACAAGGAGAAAGCGGAGAAAGCAGCAGACCACTCCATATGGGTAGGTGGCAGGCATCACAAGCAAGGGAACTCACATACCAGGCTGGTCTGGAGTGCCGCAAGCCGATCAGATCCCCACGCGTGCTTGCCAGAATCTCAAACAGTTATGTGGATGCCTTAATGGGGTTCAGTCAGATAAGCCGTCCACGAGGTCTCAACACCACATTACTCTCTCAAGGCTGTGCCCTGGAGACTGGCTCCCTTGGTGGGAACAATGGATGAAATGTACATTCCAAGGTCAGGGCAGGTTGTGAGCATCCAGGTGCCCTGGGTCAGCTCTCAAGTCAACCAGCAGTCATGTTCTCTCCACGACCTGCCCCAACAGAATTGCACGTTCCACTTTGGCATTTTCAACATGAGTTTCTGCAACACTGATTTCTGGTTGTTTCACAGAAGCTTCACATATGGATTGTTCATCCACATATGGATTGACTTTTCTTCCGCATATGGATTCATCCACATGTGGATTGACTAAAGTTCATCCACATATGGATTGACTTTTCTTCTCTGAAACTGCCACATTGAGGTGAGTGTCAAAACCTGTGTTATCAGGCAGCTGGAACGCTTCACCAGTGGTGCCATAGTATTTTCATCGAGCTGTAGTGTCTGGGCACGTACGTGCAGATGCAATGCCGCGTAAGACTCAGAACTACAAAACCAGAGGTAACTACCCTTCTGTATAGGAGGAAACTAGCTTAGCTACATTCCAGCCCCAGCCCCATATTTGTTTGATTGTCAAAATAGTTCACTATTACTGTATATACACACTCAGTTGGGTTTCAGGAATGCTAAAATACGAGGAGAGATGTACATCTTAGAATAAAAAGAGGGGGGAAGCTACGCAGAGAGATAAATAATTTTTTAATAGTGCACAACAGAAGTCTTTTGGGAGAGAATTATCTTCATCTGGGAAATGCTTTGATAACCCTGAATGAAGTAGGAGACTGGGTGTGGGTGTGGATTATGTCCAGATACCAAGACCACAGCAGTGGGCTGGGGATGGGGATGCTGAGTTTAAAGGCAGGTGAAATTTGATCTCCTTAGCAACACAGAAAGAAGGGGCTGAGGAGCAAAGCCAAGAGGAGCAGAAAGAAAGAGAGGAAGCAAAGGGATGAACAGATGCCAGGACTGGGTGCGGCCAGTAAAATTCCACTATGGTGGAGCAATGCCTACTTGTTCCTTGAAAAGTTGTTTTTGTCGCTGAAAAGCAAATTCCTACTCTTCTGTTCTACACTTTCTTCTTCTTTCCCGGTTTAGGAAAGTCCATTACTCTCACGAATAATTTGATGTGTATAATTTTTTCAAGATGGAAAAAAAATGAACTGAACTGGGATTTGAGTCAAGATGCATGTGGCGGGGGCAGAGACTCCATAAGAGGTCCAAGGACCTGAAGGCTCTAGTTGCTCTGAGAACATAAGCCCACCCTAGGAGCCTGCAGCAACAATGCCGTGAGGACTCTACCTTCTCAACCAAGGCAACGGGATGGAGTTAAGCTAGTCACACCTACTAATTAAAAGTCCAAGTGACCCTCAACTGAAATCTGACATGCGTGTTTGTACGTGTGTGTGCTGCTTAGCAGACATCTTAGAACATCATGGCCAGTCTTCCTTTAAGAAACCTCTTCAAAAATTCATACCATATATTGATTGCATTTAAATACATATGTATTTTATATACTCATGTATAGTCAAGGTTGTATTTTTGTCTCTTTTCTTGAATTATCATGCATCTACCTTTGGCTTTTAGTATTTGATGTGAGGCAAACTCATTTGTCAATCAACAGCACTGGGGTAACACCAGATAAGAGGAGGAAGAGAGGAGATGGCCTCTGGTCTGCTTTAACTTTTTAAACTGTTGTGGGTTCCTTATTCCCATAAAGAATGAAGACGCCATGACCCTGTCAACATTAAGTGTCTAGAGAGAAACTTAGATGCCAGTATGATGCCAATTTTCATGAAGATGTTGTATTGCTTACAGGTAATACTTATCTGTTTCATCTTATAAAAATATGAGTGCTGAGATTGCATATTTACTAGCTTATATATGAAGTCCCATTGTGTCTGAGTACTGAGTATCATTGCTCATTAAACTATTAATAATTTATTAAAATTAAGTAGATTGTGATAAAAACAGCATATTAATGGGAACAGGGTGAACGAGTGTACATTTTATTTATCGTTTATATTGATTGTTTTTTTACAAAAGACCACTGTCCATGTAGAAGTATAGAATATCTCTGAAATGCTACCTTGTTACCAGTAGTTATCTTAGGAGGTGAACATCTGCATGAGAATTCTTCTTTGTTGTAATTTCTTAATTTCACTCCAGTTTACAGTAGGAGAAAATTAACATTGGAGTTTTATTTTGGTTGTGTTTGTGTTAAGTGTGGTGTATGGGAAAATGCCCTGGCATAAGATTGGGAAGAGGAATCCAGTCACTGCTCAGCAACTCAGGGGCAAGTCATATAAACCCTCTGAGCTGGAGTTTAATCATCTTCCAAATGGAGAAATGACATTTTATTTTATTATAGCTTCCCATGGAGGAAAGGAAAGAACCATGTCTCTCTATTCCTCCTCCCCCTCCTCCTCCTTCTCCTTCTTCCCCCCTGTAACCCTGTTGCATACCACAGAGCCACACTTGTGTTTAATGAATGCTAGGTGTTTCATATATAATAATAGAATAATAATTAGAACATACTATTAATGTATAATATATAATTATTAATAGTAAGTAAAATATATGCTTGGTGTTTAATAATATTTGTTGGCTGGTTCAGGGAATGAGGCATGAATGAGTATTTTTAATTATTCAGCAAGACATCAAGCTAAGAGACAATTAGTATGTAAGCCAGTATGGAATGGCTCCAATAACTAGACTGCCAGGAGATTCCCTAAGTCAAACCTGTTGGCAAAAGGGGAGAATCATCTGTTCTCTGTTAGGGGTGCAAGTTGTGACCTAGAAAACTCTAAAGATCTCTTAAGTTTCAAAGTTTAAGTGCAGAGCAATTGACTAATTATTTAATTGTTTATTATTTAAATATTAGTGCATAAATGATAATGTTTATTAAATAAAAGTCTTAAAATAAGCATAGGCATAAGGAAGATTATTAAAATCACCCATAATTCTACCACCCAAAGATAACTGCTATAAAGATTTTGGTGTATCTGTATAGATGTGTGTGTGCGTGCCCATGTGTACACACAAAGGGGAGGGGTGGAGAGAGAGAGAGAAGAGAGAAAGGAAATACATCTGCCTGTATTCATATATCATCTATTTTACTGTGAAGACTGGATCATGTCAGCTATACTCGTTAACATTAATTTTTCATCTGATATGTCATATGCATCTTTCCACATAAACACATTTATTTCTACCACATCATTATAATAGTCACCTAATATGAATGGATCTTATTATCGTGTTGTATTTAACTAATTCATTTCAATAGGTTATTTAGTTTATTTTCTGTTTCAAATCCTTTCTGGAATGAAAACCCTTGCACACCCACCTGGGCCTTTGATTAAATATCAGTCTTTTGGGGCTCTTCTTTGAACATATTTCTGCCCTCAGACAGAGGCTATTGCCTGGCACTGCTTGCAGTCAGGGAATCCAGCAGACATAACAGATGTCTTTTACGTGTCCACATGTGCGGTCACGTGGTATTTGACTAAACCAAATGGCCAATTAAATTCAGAATTAGATTGCCTTTTTCCTCTCATCTATTTGACTTACTATCAATCAATGTGGATTAAACAATCGATTCTCATTTTTAGGCAGACTTTGCTTTCTTTACGTATTCTCTCTTAACCTTTCTCCACATAAAAATCCAACAAAAGGAAATATCTATGTAAAATAAATATATTGAGTATAAATTATAAATATATTGAGTTATAAAGTCTTAAATATATGACATATGCAATATAAATTATAAATCTCTTTATTCTGGAATTATTCCCGAGGCAACAACTCACTATGTAAACCCAGAGTTAACCTTGCTGCCAGGAGGGATTAAAGAAATTACGGGTCATAAAAAAGGAATCCTATGGTCTTCCCTGGTGGTGCAGTGGTTGAGAGTCCGCCTGCCGATGCAGGGGACACGGGTTCGTGCCCCGGTCCGGGAAGATCCCACATGCCGTGGAGCGGCTGGGCCCGTGAGCCATGGCCACTGAGCCTGCGCGTCCAGAGCCTGTGCTCCGCAACGGGAGAGGCCACAACAGTGAGAGGCCCGCATAACGCAAAAAAAAAAAAAAAAAAAAGGAATCCTAAAATAGGTAACAGAGAAATCATGTAATTTTTTCATTGAAGCCAGTGGTTGAATGGACTCCCCTGGAGGGAAGTGGGAGGTGCTGGTGGCTTGCATTCTGTCACTCCCCTTTCAGGAAACTCCATGGACCTAGGATGCCATGACCTCATTAATTTCTTTCTCTAACTGAAAATCTAGTTGACCTTCTAATTTCCTTTTTTAATCTTTACTATTTAAGTACCAATTGATAGAATTCTACAGTGTCTGGAACATAAGAGATGTTCAATAAATATTTCTGTGATTGATTGAAAAATGAACGAATAAATGAATTATTGAGTACCAAGTGTTTGCAGACATTGTCTTAGGCACTGGGAACACAACAGTGAAAAGAACAAACAACAATCCCTATTCTTAGTAAGCTGACATCCTAGTAAGGAAAAAAGGGCTATACATGAATAAAAAGTAAAATGTATAGCAAAATGTATATGGATAAGGGCTTTAAAGAAAAGCCTGGGAAGGGGAAGACGTGTATGGAAGGTGGTGATGAAGCTGAAATTTTATTTATTTTTTAAAATTTAATCTTTTCTTTTAATTGAGGTATAGTTGATTTACAATATTATATACGTTTCAGGTGTACAACATAGTGATTCACAATTTTTAAAGGTTATACTCCATTTATAGTTATCATAAAATATTGGTTATATTCCCTGTGCTATACAATATATCCTTGTGGATTATTCATTTTATACATAGTAGTTTATACATCCCCTACCCCTATATTACCCCTCTACTGTCCTCACTGGTAACCACTAGTTTGTTCTCTATATCTGTGAATCTTCTTTTTTATTATATTTGCTATTTTTGTTGTATTTTTTAGATTCCAGATATAAGTGATATCATACAGTATTTGTCTTTCTCTGTCTGACTTATTTCACTAGGCATAATACCCAGCCCCCACCGAGTTCATCCATGTTGCTGCAAATGGCAAAATTTCATTCTTTTTATGGCTGAGTAGTATTCCATTGTACATATATACCGCATCTTCTTTATCCATTCATCTACTGATGGAACTTAGGTTGCTTCCATGCCTTGGCTACTGGAAATAATGCTGCTGTGAACATTGGGGTACATATATCTTTTCAAATTAATGTTTTTGTTTGCTTTGGATATATACCCAAGAGTGGAAATGCTGGATCATTTGGTAGTTCTATTTTTAGTTTTTTGAGGAACCTCCATACTGTTTTCCACAGTGGCTGCACCAATTTACATTCCCACCAAGAGCATAGGAGGTTCCCTTTTCTCCACATCCTCGCCAATATTTATTATTTGTGGTCTTTTTGATGATAACCATTCTGACAGGTGTGAGGTGATATCTCATTGTAGTTTTAACTTGCATTTCTCTGATGATTAACGATGTTGAGCATCTTTTCATGTGCCTGTTGGCCATCTATATGTCTTCTTTGGAAAAATGTCTATTCAGATTTTCTGCCCTTTTTTAATTGGGTTGTTTGGTTTTTGTGATGTTGAGTTGTATGAGCTGTTTTAGATATTAACCCCTTAACAGTCATATCATTTGCAAATATTTTCCCCCATTCAGTAGGTTGTCTTTTCATGAACAAATAATTTTAAAATTTGTATGGAAACATGAAAGACCCCAAATAGCTAAAACAATTTTGAGAAAGAAGAATAAAGCTGGATGTATCAAGCTCCCTGACTTCAGACTATACTAAAAAGCTACAGTAATCAAAACAGTATAGTACTGGTACAAAAACAGACATATAGATCAATGGAACAGAATAGAGAGCCCAGAAACAAACTTACACACTTATGGTTAATTAATATATGACAAAAGAGACAAGAATATACAGTGGAGAAAAGATAGTCTCTTCAATAAGTGGTTTGGGGAAGACTGGACATGTTAAAGAATGAAATTAGAACATGTTCTATCACCATACACAAAAATAAACTCAAAATGGAATAAAGACCTAAATGTAAAATGGCCTATGGAAACAATAAGACTCTTAGAAGACAACAGGCAGAGCATTCTTTTACATACTGGTAGCAATATTTTTTGGGATCTCTCTCCTAAGGCAAAGGAAATAAAAGCAAAAATAAACAAGTGGGACAGTTTAAAGCTTCTGCAAAGCAAAGGAAACCATTGACAAAACCATGATGTTGAAACTTTAAATAGGGTTATCAGAAAAGGCACAATTGCCCCTAATATTTGCAGGACCTGGATCAAGAATACCAGTGGGGTCCACATACTAAATATTCTAAAATTATAAATAAAAAATACTGTTAATTAGAATACATTCTACTCTCTTAGCTTGACATATATCTTAATAATGACAAACTTGA
This sequence comes from Lipotes vexillifer, assembly GCF_000442215.2. Taxonomy (NCBI): domain Eukaryota; kingdom Metazoa; phylum Chordata; class Mammalia; order Artiodactyla; family Lipotidae; genus Lipotes; species Lipotes vexillifer. The sequence continues at coordinate 132,688 of NW_006771500.1, read as the reverse complement.
AAATTATGTATAAAGTTATGGCTTTTATATGACAGAAAATACCAAACATTACTGATTTAATTATTATAGTGTGTTTCTGAGTGTTGTGTTGATGGGCTAGCCATATTTAACTGAATGATCAAATAGAGACATATATAATTTATACTATTGTATATATTTATATAGTTTAGAAAAGTTTTTTTCCTGCTTTACAAAATTTTATTGGGAACCTCATAAAATTTTAGGATGTCAAATTTGAGAAAATGTCCATGGAAGTTCTTTCTTGTATGAGCTGTAAAATTTGGAAGACTTTTCTTTATAAGGACTAATTTCCGTCTCTGGATATTTTGAACCTGTTTCTCCTCCACTACTTATGTACTCCTTGTGTCAGGTGCTGTGAGATACCTTTATTTTGTAATACAACCTCTGGATCCCAGGCACCCGTGTGCCCCAGCTCTGGGGGAGTTGGCACAGTTGAAGTAGGAGTATTTCTAGAAGCTATTCCTACAAGGAGGCAACTATCAATAAACACACAGCAGTGCCAGCAAATTATATAAATATGCTTTACTAAACTACCTTTCTGCTGAAACCCCAAAATATATGTGGACACTTGCTATAAGGGACAGTATGATGGAGGGGACCTCAGAGTGGAAAGAGACCATGGTCTAGCCCTAGGGAAAATAGAGCACTTTCAGAGCCATGTGACAAAACCCCAACGATGATGAATATATGGCTTCTCCAAAGCCTTTCCCATTGTTTTGAAGAAAGTCTTTTAAAAAAGTCTTCATCGGTTTCTTCATAAATCCACGTCATTTATCAACAAAAACAAGCTGAAGGGGGGAAAAGCCCACATGAAGTTTATGTTCTATACAGAGCAGATCTTTCCATTTTCAGATTTCAATAGATATTGAAGTTATTCTTGATTAAAAATGTCGTCACTGGGTGGCCTCATCTTTTCTGGGGGAAAGAACTAGGATCTGGATCAGCCTGTTCTCCAGTCTCCTCCAGTTCCCGGGATTCTGAAACTGTCTTTGAAAGTATCTTTGGCGCATTCAGTGTCTCAGAAAGGCTAGTGGAGACAGATTGCCCACTCGAACCAGAACTGGAGGAAGGTTCCCACTGTTAAAAGATCATTGATAGAGAGAGGGAAGTTGGCTCCAGTGCTGATAACAAAGCAAGGATAGTAGTGGGGGCTGGGGAGGGGGCGCCTGGGAGGGGAAAGCTGGGGTGCCCGCCCAGAGGGGGCCTCCCACACAGGGAAACTTCTGCATCACAAACTAGATCGGACTTAGTTTCTGCTCTGAATCATAGCTGGACTCAGCTCTTCCTGCTTAATTTGATTTGGATTATTTATCTCTGTTTAACATGGTGTGCATGGATCATTTTCACTCAGATGGTACCATGCTCCCCAAACGAAGCCTTAACTGTAAAGGACAAAGAATTCAGCAATGACACCTTTCATGCTTTAATTAATGAGAATGCCCCTAAATAAGACCCAGAAGACCACATATCACATCTGAGCACAATTACATTATATCTGCACAATGCCTGCACTTAGCAGTTCTGGCCTTTCTGTTTCTCCATACAGTATAGAGACAGAGTCATAACTCCAATCCATGTTAGATTATAAGAACCAAACCTGATTATAGGAACCAATTCTGCAAATATTCAGTGGAGAGATTTTTTTTCTGTTCACGGAGGTTAAAAACTAGCTCAGTGGAAACCAACAAAATTAGGTGTAGGTCAGGGAATTACTTCAATATTTTGTGGCACGATTGGTTTTACTAAGTCCCACGTTAGCCTAAAATGTGATGACTTTATGTCCAGAAGTTTTTTCAACAGTCCTGGTTTCAAATTTACTGTGTTGTTTCCCCACTAGGGAGGCTCATGATTGTCACTTCATGATGACCATATCTTTGGTTTAGAAAATATTAGGCAAAAGAGAATTTTGCTTTACTTCATTTTCTTAATTGCTAAAGCTGCAAAGGTGAAAGACAGAAAAGTTGACATCAATACTGTAAATTTATAGGCATCCCAGTATCTCTCTTATGGCACTTAAACTGTGTGCATACCAGAACTTTAGTACAAAAAGAAAAGTAGCCATTATGTTGGATAGCTTGCTTCTGTTATTTATTTTCAAGGAAATCTATACTTGGTCTATCACAATATTTATTAATCTTTATTAGTTTTGTTGCTTAATTGTCTGATTTTCCTACTAAACCATAAGTTTCAAGGAGGTAAGAATCACATATATCATTGTAATGTATGCCTTATTCCATTCATAATTCTAATTGGGGAACACATACTTTTATTAGTGACAACTAAAAAATAGAATTCCAAGTATGTACCAAAGGCATTCTTGTTAATAGTGAAATTCAGGAAGAATCTTTAAATTGGCTTTTAATAAATTCACCATAAGATGAGTCAAATGTGAGTAACAATCAGTACAGGTTGGTTTCTGCTGCTGTTTTTACTGGCAAACAATGGCCAACTGCCAAAAAGCAGGGTCAATCCACACAGCTGTTTTCAGTGATTCATTTCCCCTGATTTCCCAGCTGAGCCATTCGGGAGAAGAGCAGGCTTTAAGCCCTAGTTACCAGCCTCATGGTTGCAAGGACCTCCCTCCCCTTCAATTGTGGGAGCATTTTAAAGGCTACAGTTGAGGGTCGGTCGTCCTGGGAAACAAAGTCGTTTCCATGCCTAGAGTGTAACTGGGCAAGAATGGTCCAGAAGAAAGTGAAATGTTGATTTTAGGGTGAGATGCTCCCCCATGGCTCTGAATCATAACCTGCCCCCCTCCCAGCTTTCTCTCCCACCACACCCAAATGTGAGCCTCACTTTCCAAACACTCTGCCAGTTTCCAAAATACAGAAGTTTCTTTCACCCACTGGTCCCACTGCTATTGCCACTGGCTGGAATGCTCTTCCCTCTTCTTTGTTTGAGAACCTCCTCTTTTCTCCAAGGTGCAACCCAAGTATTACAGTCTCTAGAAGCTTCTCACAAACCCTCCAGGGTGGATTAGATACTCATTCTTAATGGGGGGATACTGCCCGCAAGGGGATGAAAACTGGCTCTTGGAAGGCAAAAAAATTCTTACTCTTTTTATGTATAAAACACAGACATTAATATAGTACATATATAGACATACAATGTATCTATAATATGAAATTTTCACTTCAGGGGCAGTGATTAGAAGAAAATATTTAAAGAGTCTCCTTAAGTGGGTATTAGTGAAAATAATTTTGAGAAACCCCAGGCTACATGCTCCTTTGACTACCCCTGTGCCTACTATTTAGCTTGTTTCAAATCACTGATTTAGAATAGTTTGCTGCCCAGCATTATTGCAGCAAGAGCTGACTCATCCCCCTTTGTAAACCCTTCTCCCACTCCAGTCGTGGCTATAAGCATCTTAAGAGCTGGGACAACTGTCTTGCTCTCCATCACTCCCTTAGGACCAGGCGCAGTATTGCAACGCAGTGGACGCTAAGAAGTTTGTTCAACATCTTTGAGGAGATCATGGTTTCTCAGCCCTACTCACAACTTTTACACCCGTTGTGCCGTACAAAGAAGCTTTGATTCCTTCCCACTCTTTCAGCACCTATATTTGATGAGATGGTGTTTCATGAATTTTGATTCCATCTGCAACAACGAAAGAAGGGATGACTCCAATCTAGTATCTACAAGGGTGTATTATAGTTTCTATTAAAACAATTTTTCTCTCTAAAATCACCCTTATTTCTACCAAAATAGCCAAATAAATACTAATTTGTTTGGGGAAAAAAAGGAAATAAAACTTTCTTGTAATCTTAAAAAAAAAAAGAAGAGATGACTCCAAGTTGAACTTACAGTGTGGATGTGTCCTGCTCAAATGTCCAAAGAATGTTTTGGCTCAGCTGTTGTTTGACATGCTCTATTTCCAAAGGTTTCCATCAAGGAGGGCATTTTCACTGTGACGTCAGTTGAATCAGAAGTACTGGGTGACAGTTTGCAGACATGTTTGCAGCTTTTTGTAGTGGCACAGATCCCTGGGACGACTTCAAATTCCTTGAAAAGTCAATATCAGAAAACTGTCCTTAAAATGAATTGTACCTGTCATTCTCCTATTTTATCTAGCTTTTGTATTAATATCCCACCTTATAATGAAGGAGAAAATGACAGGGGATAGCTAACTTTATTGAGTGTGTACTATGTTCTATCTGTTTTCCTAAGTATTTTCCATACATTGAACTCTCCCAATAGTCTTATAAGTATTATTGTTTTTCTGATTTACAGATGAGGAAACTGATGATTAAAGCAGTTAAGAAATTAGCCCGAGGACTCACAGCTAGAAGTGGACAGCTAGGATTTAAATCCAGGAAAATCTAACTCTAGAGCCGAAGCTTTTGAAGCACTATGCCAGTTAAAAAAAAAAATCTGTTTCATAAGTACATAAATAAAATAAGAAAAAAAAGATCATTGATTTAACTATTCTTTTTATTGGTAGGCACTTTACCAAATACATCATATGTATTCTAAAAGCATCTAAATGGTGATGATCACGATTGCTGTTAACAAGATTAAATAAATGGACTGGGCATTTAAGTTTGCAAATCAAGATGAAATTTCCACTTGGGATACATGCATAGCAATCCCAGCTATGGGTCTATATATGGAAAATGGACTGTCCCCAGATAGTACAAAGTTGAAAAATAGATTCCAAGTAAAATATTGAGACATGTTGGAGAATTTGCATACCACACTTGTTGTTAGAAGTTATCATTGATAGAAAAGTGTGAGTATGTGTCGGGGGGGGCGGGGGTAATGGGGGTGGTGAAAGGAGACAAAAAAGGGAGAAACTGGAAAGACTAAAAGAGGAAATTCAGGTTCTGTGTTGTAAGCATCTCCACTTCCTTCCTCCATTCCAACTGACAGCATGAAGGAATTCTTTTCATAGAAAGTTGGCATTACAATAGGACATCAGCGACTAAAACAGAAAAAGAGAAGCAAAGAAACTCCTGAATGTGGAAAGCAAGTCCATGGTTCAGAAAGCATGAACTTAGCACAGACCTTTTCCATTTCTAGGAGACGTGACATTCCCTGTGTGGCAACATTTCACTCGGCACCCTTGAAAGATCCAGCCACATTTTAAGGTCTTTAAAAGAGTACTGAGAGAGTAGTATTCTTTAAACTTAAGTGGACTTTTTTTTTTTATATAGTATAGCCTTAAAACAGAGGGGAAATTGTAATAAGGGCAAAATAGAATTCAATTCTTTAGCTAAGAAATTTATCCCAAATGAAATTTCAGATTTTATTCTTGTCCTGAAAACTTCCCAAGAAGCCCTTTTTTGTGAGCAAAAATTTTTTTCCTAAGACTTACCACTGATGCTGATTTACTCCTACTCATCAGCTATTTTGTTACTAGAAAAGCACATAGTCTAGTTGAAGGCATGGTCTCTGCAGCAAGATATACTACTCTGTCCTCGGGCAGGTCACTCACCTTCTCTGACCCTCGGTTTCCACACCTACCAAATCAGGTCGTACTATTTAGTTCTAAAGGCAGCAATGAGTTGAATGAGGAAGCATATATAAATGTTCAGCTTAATTTTTCCCCCCTCCATTCTTGTCCTTTCTTCTTTGGTTGTCAATGTTTTCTCTGTTTTCTTCCAACCTTTAGTTCTGTGGTAGTTAATTCCCCTTGTAAGAAATATTTTTGTAATACTCAGTTGGTTTTCCTGTAAAATTTTCACAGGTAATCAGAGAGTAGAGGCAAATAGGAAAAATGGCGTGGAGGAAATATGGTGTGGTTTCATGTGTACAGCTCACCACTGCTGCTTGTGGTCTGAATTAAGGAAAGCAACCCAGTCACCACTGGAACAGAAAATTTTAAAGTCAATCAAGGCAAGTTCTAGCTGAACAGACATTTCTCAAGACTGCCAGCTGGCAATGATTATAGAAGGCTCTAAGGGATACAGAAAAAAAGACACAGTTACAAAGAAAAAAAAAAGAGATCATTGATTTAACTATGCTTTTTATTGCTAGGTATTTTACCAAATATATCATGTGTATTACATTGTGTGATCTTTTCAATAACATAGGACAGAAACATTTAACCCCGTTTGCAGATGAGAAAACTGAGGTTCTCAGAAGCTAAGTTAACTTTCCCAAGTTTAATCAGCTAGTAAGCATCTAGGCCAGAATTCTAACCCAGTCTGGGGGCTCCAAAGGCTGTCCATGTTACCTGCTGATTCCCAATGATATATGAGCCAGGATGTATAATTCAAATTAGTTTAAGCAAAAATAGGGAATGTATTAATTCCCATAAGCAAGTCATGGAGAAGATTAGAAAGAACTAGTCCCAGAAACAACTAGTTCTAATTCATATATATATAGATTATATATATCTATATATAATCTATATATATATGCTGTACTTGTATATATGCATGTATATATATATATACGCCTGTACTTCCTTCTTACATCCATCCTCGTAATATTAATATAACTTTGATCTTTAACATTTTCCTTACCAGGGCTTGTGATTTTAGAACTCCACACCCCCCAACACACACACACACACACACACACACACACACACACACACACACCACTGTGGCCACTTTCCCCAGACACTGTTTTCAAATGGACTGTAAGCCCCTGGAAAGGAAGAACAGTATTTTCTGCACCTTTTGTGTTCTCAGGGTACCTAACAAAGGGCTGGGCATAGTCCTGTGTCAACAGCACTTGTTTAAAAAGTACCTGTAGGGCTTCCCTGGTGGCGCAGTGGTTGAGAGTCCGCCTGTCGATGCAGGGGACGCGGGTTCGTGCCCCGGTCCGGGAAGATCCCACATGCCGCGGAGCGGCTGGGCCCGTGAGCCATGGCCGCTGAGCCTGCGCGTCCGGAGCCTATGCTCCGCAACGGGAGAGGCCACAACAGTGAGAGGTCCGCGTACAGCAAAAAAAAAAAGTACCTGTAAAAAAAATAAAATAAAAAGTACTTGTTAATGTATATCATTGAAAAGATTTACAGACGAATCACATTTGGAGTCCATGATCAGATTTAGCATTGCTTGTGTTAGTATTCTAAGTCCTGTGCAAATGAGTATTTCTGAAAATAGGTATCCACTTTTATTTAAAATGTGCAAATGACATTTTCTCAGTTTTTTTCATCTGAAGTTGCAAGGTTATATTAAATCGTTTTCATATTTAATGATATTGTTGCCTTGAAAATGAGGAATATTATGAATGTTAAGCTCTTGCAACCTGCCTTGCATGAGTTTCCCTTATTTAATTCTATTCTTCTCATGGTCATTTCTCATACATTTCCATGTATTAATTATGTTCACACTGATGTCTGAAATAACCTCAGTCAAGGTCATTATATATTTTGATGGAAAATCACTTCAATCTCAATGCCAATTTACATTTCCCTATCTAAAGGAGATTCGTAATGACTGTTGAAGACTTTTCTGTAAATAGAGTCTGATTTTGAAATTCTAACTGAATTTTATATTTTGTCCCACAAAAAATAAGCACATCATTATTTTGGCTGAAATTACGGGGTGTCTCACCCAATTATTCATGGCTTGGAACATGAGTTTCTGTTTCTTGTCCTTTTGCCGGTGGGTTGAAAACTGTCTTCCAGGAAT